>NC_080022.1:140340954-140643985 GCF_030020395.1 Manis pentadactyla
AAGGGACTAGTAGTTGCCAAAGAGAAGAGGTTGGGGAAGGTGGGTGGGGAGGGAGGAAGAAGGGGATTAAGGCACACTAGTAATTTGCAATCACAATATAGGTAGGTCACAGGGAAGGCAGTACAGCACAGAGAAGACAAGTAAAGACTCATAGCGTCTTACTGTGCGATAGACAGTGACTGCAGTGGGGTTGGGGGGCACTTGATAATATGGGTGAATGTTGAAACCACCATGTTGCTCATGTGAAACCTTCATAAGATTGTAGATGAGTGATACCTTAATTTAAAAAAATGAAATCACATCTTTACCACTTCAGTGACTTTCTGTTGCCTCTGTGGTAAACACCTAGAAATTTGATTTGCCCTATTAGAATTTCCATTATCTGATCCCTGCCCTCTTTTCTAGGCCGCTCTAACTAAGCCTCATCTTCTGTTCTTTTGCTTGTTTTCTGTATTTGTGTTTAGTTCTTCTAATAAGAAATCATGATTCCAGGCCTTTGTATATGTTGTTCCCTCTGCCTGGACCTTCCCCACCTTCTCCTTGTTAACTCTTATTTATACTGTTGTTGTCAACTCAAGCCTTATTTTCCCTAGAAAGCCTTCTCTTACCTTCCAGCATAAGACAAGTTCCTTGATGATTTTAGAAAACCGTGTTTCTTTTTTCATGGTATTTTTTTAGTTTTTAACCACACACTTACCTGGTTGATGTCTTTCTCTGCTGTGAGTTTGCAAAGTTCAGAGCTAGTTATTTGTTTGCTTACTCAATATTCCAAGGCCTAGCGAACTTTCTGGCACATACAAGGTATGTATGTGGACACCTTGTATGTCCAGTAAATGGTCTGAATGTTGATAAATAAGTACATCATTCTTTCAACATTCAAAATTCTCAACACCCCATATGAGATGAGCTAAGCACTATGTCAAAGTGATGGCGTTTAACAAACTTCTGCCCTTTCAAGTTCATGGCAGAAGGTTGGCTGATGGATTATAGAAAGCTTTAAAAGCTTGAGAGACTATTTGGTGCTAATTTATTTTAATTATGCCCCAAACTGTCTGAAATAACACTTGGGGAGATAGGAGGTTAATGGATTTTAGCTCTTCACAAGGGGCACTCTTGCTGAAATTACATTTATTCTAATTAGGGTTTTATATAAATTCTTCCCCCAGACTCCATCATCAGTTTGCTCTAATTCTATGATTATACACTCTCCATTTTTATTTATCACTGCAAGATTATTACCTACTTAAAAATGTCATTCAGCTTTCTGAGGGTATTAGGATGTTAGAATTCAAGTCTTTTGGTCTTCAGAACTGAGAAACTTGATGTGTTTGGCAGAAGACAGGTCTTTTATCTGCACGTATTAGCCTAAAGGTACCTCATATTTGGGCATTTGAAGGAAAGTGTACCTTTTTCTCTTTTCTCTTTGCTTTTAAGAGAAATTGCAGTATAAAGAGAGAGGCAGTTGTGTGAGAATCAAGGGCCTGGATCAGGTCTAAATTTTTTTTTCCTACAGAATTGAAAGTAGTTCTTAAAATTCCTTCTTTTGAATGACTCTGGCCTCTCAGAATAGCTAGCATGGGCTAAATAATTGTGGACTCTGAGAGGGGCTTGAGTTCCCTCTACCACCCCTTTCCTCACCACCTCACATATCCCCAAGGAAGTTGTTTGCCCAGTAGTATCAGGGCCAGGATGCTATTAGGTAAACATGATGGGATGAGTAGCAGTCACCACATCTGCCAGAACTTAAATGTTCTGGCTGTCAGTTGTTGTGTCTTTTACTAGCCTCTTGAGAATAGTCAATGAGGAAGCTCTAAGATGAGCCTGGGTTTCCTCTGAGTTAGGAGTATTTCCACCCCTCACCTCTTCCTGACAAATCCTTAGAAGTCTATAGGACAGGCCCCAAAATGTGGCAGGGGGATCAGACCTGGAATGGCTGACTGCTTTAGGCCTGTGGGAAAAACACCAGCTTTTTCTCTTGAATATTTTCTTCAATTTATTGGCCAAGGATTTTATTGGCCAACATTAGTCAGTGATTGTAAGAGCAGTATTTGTGGTTAGTATCTAGTTCGGTATGGTTGGGGGTCTACATATAAGTATAGAACCAAACCCTAGTTCTCAAAGAGTGTTTTGCTTGGAGCCTCTAAGTATCTCCCTTGAAACTGCGGTGGGGCAAGCAAGTTGACTGATGTTTTTGAATCTGGATCAAATATCTTCCATGTCTCCACATCTAAGAAATGAATTCTCTCTTTAGTTTTCAGTTTACTTTTTTGGTTTACAGGTATGTGGGGAATTGGATAGTTTAATGTCATAAAAATTTTATATCCTGTGTATTTTGTTTTCTGCTTTTGGAGAATGGGATGTACATTGGTTTAAGATATTACTGTGGTGTTTTCACAAATAGCCTTAATTTTTTTAAAGAAAATTGAGTTGTGTGAAATTTAAATGAAGGCTTTTTATAGATAAATTGGTTTCACAGTTTTTGGCTGATCAGCCTTGTATTCCTTGATCACCAGCCCATTATGCACACTTCATTTTGTATAGAACATACAGAATAAGAGGATAGCAAGGTTTCTATCTTTTAGAAAATTTGAATCTAGTTATGAGGTAAGATTAACATATGAAACAACTAGAGAACCCAGAAGCCACAGTACCAGCTTATGGTTTAAACTGTTAAGGCTATAAGAATTGTGAGAGAACGATGGTTTTGCTTATTATTCTGCCCTCTCCCTCAGGTGTGCACAATGTATTTTGAATTTTCATTTTACTAGGTACTGGGGCATCCTGCATCTATCCTTTACTTGGAACAACTTTAAATGGCTGGTATTTTCTTGCAACAGAAGTAGATGATATGTGTTTTAACTATGCAAAGAAAAATGTGGAGCAGAATAATTTATCTGATCTTATAAAAGGTTAGTTCAGAATAAATATCCCTTTCATGCTTTTTTATTAACCTATCTTTCTAATTTAACACATCTCATTTTATCTTTTGCTTTAATATACAAAATTTGGTAATTTTAAAGAATTATGGCACATTGTAAATTGGGTTTGCTATTTCAGAATTAACTCAGGAGGAAATAGAGTAAATACAGCTGATCTTGATAATTCATGGATTCTGTATTTGTCAGCTTGACTACTCTCTATAATTTACCCCCTGGACTCTTGTAGTCATTTACAAACATGTACAAATATTTGAGTGGCAGAAAATTTGAGTCACCCAGCATGTGTGTTCCCACCTGAAGTTGAACAAGGCAATGCTCTACCTTCTTGTTCCAGCTCTCATACTGTAAACAAGTGTCCTTTTGTGGTCTATTTAGTGCCACATGTTTTTTGTTTGTTTTGCATTTTTATGTGTTTTCTTGGTGATTTTTCTGTTTAAAATGACCCTTAAACTTAGTAGTTAAGTGCTGTCTATTGTTCCTAGGTATGAGACTGTGATGTGCCTTACAGGGAAAACATGGTTAGATAACCTTCATTCAGATATGAGCTACAGTGCTGTTGCCCATGAGTTCAGTGTTAATGAATCAGCAGCACATATTAAATAAGGTATCATTATACAGAAACATACATAAAACAAGATTATATATTAATTGACTGATGGAAGTGTGGTGATCAGAGGCACAGTTATCTAACCCTGTTTCTCCTAGGAGCCAGTGGTTCAGTGCTCATTAATTCAGTGTTCGTGGTGACTTTATAGAACATAACTACCATGAATAATGAGAATCAACTGTATGTGAAGTAACCTAGTCACCAAGATTATAAAAGGAAGAAAATCCTACTGATAGTTTAGCTAGGTGATTCTGATTTATCATCTTTTATGAGGTTGTAGCCATGTGAAGGATTGATTGGGGATAGAGATTTGCTTCCTTCCAAGATGGCTCACTTTCATGACTGTTGGCAGGAAGCCTTAGTTAATTGCCATGTGATCTCTCTTCAGGACTACCTAAGCATCCGTACAGCATGTCATCTGGCTTTTCCTAGAGCAAGTAATTCAAGAGATAGGACAAAGGGAGAGCCATACTATTTTTTATGACCTAGCCTCAGAGGTGACACCCTGTCACTTCCTTCATATTTTATTCAATAAATGTGAGTCACTGAGTGCAGCCAGCACTCAAGGAGAGGGAAATTAAACTCCACTACTTGAAGAGACTAGTGTCAAAGAGTTTGTAGGCATGTTTGAAAATTACCACAGCATTAATAGTAGTTAACAGCTCCTGTTTTTTCTCCTAGTGGTAAAAGTACCACAGAAGACACTCCTGATGGATGCTCTTAAAGAAGAATCTGAGATAATCTATGACTTTTGCATGTGCAACCCTCCTTTTTTCGCCAATCAGTTGGAAGCCAAGGTAAAATATCTTCTGCTTTTAAGTAATTAAACACTTAAATAAGTTTTCCTTATTTACAAAGATAAAAGAACAACTTTTTTTTTTTTTGGAAGCTGTATGAGTTAGGATACTCTGGTATCAGGCATCTGAAAATCCAATTCAGACTGACTGAACAACAACAAAGGCAATTTATTGTCTTACATACATATCTGAGAAATCTTGCAGCAGTGTGGACTTCAGAAACAATTTGGTCAAGGAGTTCATAGTAGTATAAAGGCTCTATGTTTTTCCAAATTTCTCTTGGCTCTGTCCTGGCCCTTGGTTTTTTTTGTCTTTTGTTTTTAAGGTATTATTGATATACACTCTTATGAATGTTTCACATGAAAAACAATGTGGTTACTACATTCACCCATATTATCAAGTGTCTACCCATACCCCATTGCAGTCACTGCCCATCAGTGTAGTAAGATGACACAGATTCACTATTTGCCTTCTCTGTGCTACATTGTCTTCCCTGTGACCCCCCACACACCATGTGTACTAAACATAATACCCCTCAATACCCTTTTCCCTCCCTCCCCACCCACCCTCCCACACCCCTCCCCTTTTGTAACCGCTAGTCCCTTCTTGGAGTCTGAGTCTGCTGCTGTTTTGTTCCATCAGTTTTGCTTCATTGTTATACTCCCTTGGTTCTTTTTTCTCAGTTTAGTTTACTTGTGGAAGAGTAATATTTGGGGTGAGGGGGAAGTGAGGAGAGAGCTCTTTTCTTCCCCAAACCATTAACATTTGGGTTTCTTCTGATTGGACCAACTTAGGTCACAGTCCACTCCTGCCATGGGTTTATTGGCTTAGGGAGGGAGGTTGCTGTTTTTATAGCCATCTATCATTTAATAGTAATAAATTCCAGTTTAGTCTTTTCAACTTCAAATGAACAATATATTTCCTTATGAATATGGAAAGAAACACATTGGATAAAAACAACTAACCTATTTAAAAAATGAGCTATAAAATATTATTGATTTAACTTGAGTTTTCTTTCATCCAGTAATTCCTTATTAATAGTGAGTAATATTAATCAGAAGGAAATGAGGGGAATATATGTATATTTAAAATTTTGAGAGAATAATTCAGATATTATTTTTAGTATATTCATGGAGTTGGGCAGCCATCCCCACAACCGATTTTAGAACATTTTCATCACTCCCCAACCCCAAAGACAAAACCCTGTACCCACTAGCAGTTACTCCTGGTTTTCCACAGCCCCCTTAGACCTAAACACCACCAATCTACTTTATGTTTTTATGAATTTGCCTATTTTAGACTTTTCTTATAAATAGAATTATATAGTATGTGGTCTTTTGTAACTTTCTTCACAAAGCATATATTTTTAAGGTCCATCCATATTGTAGCATGTATCAGTACTTCATTTATTTTTATTGCTGAGTAGTATTTCATTGTATGGAAATAACACATTTTACTTATCCATTCATTACTTGATAGACGTTTGGGTTGTTTCTCCTTTTTGGCTATTACAAATAATGCTGCTGAGAGTATTTGTGTACAAGTACATCTTGTGTAGACATACATCTTCATTTCTCTTGGGTGTCTACCTAAGAGAATTACTGGGTCATAAAGAAACTCTATGTTTAATTGTTTGAGGAACTGCCAGACTGTTTTCCAAAGAGCTACACCATACACCATTTTCATTCCACCAACTGCAGTGCATGAGGATTCCGATTGCTCCACATCTTGTTAACACTTGTTATCTGTCTCCTTGAGTATAGCCACCTTAGTGAGTGTGAAGTGGTATCTCATTGTAGTTTTGATGTGCATTTTCCTGATAGCTAATGATGTTGAACATCTTTTCATGTGCCAATTGGCGGTTTGTATAATCTTCTTTAGAGAAATGCCTATTCAGACCCTTTGCCCATTTAAAAATTGGGTTATTTTTCTTTTTATTAGATACATTATTTACAAACATTTCCTCCCAATCTGTGGGTTGCCTTTTCACTTTCTTGATGGTGTCTTCAAAAGTTCAACAGTTCTTAATTTTGAAGAAGTCCAGTTTATTTTTTATTCTGTTGCTTATACTTTTGATGACATATCTAAGAAACTATTGCTTAATCCAAGGTCTAAGAGTTTTAGTTTTAGCTTTTATATTCAGGTCTTGATCCATTTGAATTAATTCTTTAATATGGTATGAGGCAGGAATGTATTAAACATTTAATTTTTTTTTAAACCCATAAAAGTACTGGAAGAAAGCACAAGGAAATACTTATATATTCTTTGGGTGGAATATTTTCTGTGCACAATACCAAGAGAGAAAACAAAGAAAAAGTGGCAGATTAGGCTACATAAAAGGGTAAAATTTTATTCAACCTTTGTGGAAAGCAGTATGGAGGTTCCTCAAAAAACTCAAAATAGAAATACCATTTGACCCAGGAATTCCACTCCTAGGAATTTACCCTAAGAATGCAGGAGCCCAGTTTGAAAAAGACAGATGCACCCCTATGTTTATCACAGCACTATTTACAATAACCAAGAAATGGAAGCAACCTAAGTGTCCATCAGTAGATGAATGGATAAAGAAGATGTGGTACATATACACAATGGAATATTATTCAGCCATAAGAAGAAAACAAATCCTACCATTTGCAACAACATGGATGGAGTTAGAGGCTATTATGCTCAGTGAAATAAGCCAGGCGGAAAAAGACAAGTATTAAATGATTTCACTCATCTGTGGAGTATAAGAACAAAGAAAAAACTGAAGGAACAAAACAGCAGCAGACTCACAGAACCCCAGAATGGACTAACAGTTACCAAAGGGAAAGGAACTGGGGAGGATGGGTGGGAAGGGAGGGACAAGGGGGAAAAAGGGGCATTACAATTGGCAGACATAATGTAGGGGTGTGGCATGGGGAGGGCTGTACAGCACCGAGAAGACAAGTAGTGATTCTATAGCATCTTACTACACTGATGGACACTGACTATAATGGGGTATGTGGTGGGGACTTGATGATGGGAGGAGTTTGGGAACCATAATGTTGCTCATGTAATTGTAGATTAATGATACCAAATATAAAGTGGGGTAAAAATTTTTTATGTTTAGTTACGAAGACCCTGGGAAGAAATATTTGCTTGAATGGAGTTGTTTAAATTGTAATATTTTAATGGCTGTATGATTTTTAAATCCTAAATTCAGCATGATATTTGGACACTAAAATTACATCTAAGCATTTTTGCTTAGAAATAGATTACAGCCAAATACTTGGTAAGAATTTTTCACTGAGGTGTTCTGTTGTTGTTCAGGGAGTAAACTCTCGAAATGCTCGAAGACCTCCACCTAGTTCTGTAAATACAGGAGGTATCACAGAGATCATGGCAGAAGGAGGTGAATTAGAGTTTGTTAAAAGGATCATCCATGACAGTTTACAACTTAAAAAAAGACTAAGGTAAGTTGGTTATTACAACAAGGTTATATATACTCCCCTGTGTAGTTTCAAAAGAAACCATGTCACTAACAGGAAATGGAACAACTAGTTGCCTGAAGAATAAACAAACAAAAATCAGAAAGGTAGATCATACAGTCTGCAAAAACCCTGTTTCTGAGAATCCTCTCATGCCTTTAACTGATTTGTATTTCTCGTAATCATCTATACTACATGGATAGAAAGGAGGAAAGTACCATATGATTTTATTGCTCCTATTAATATGGTAGTGTGATGGAACAAAACTGATTGAAATATGGCTTTTGATTAGAAAACAGATGGTTCAGATCTGTCTCATGAACCAGAATAAATTTGTTGTCTAGTCCTTGTAGCAGTTTATGTTCTTGGAGTCAGTCTCCCAAACAATGACAGCTGTGAGGACATTGAGCTGTTGAGAACTTAATGAAGGGAAACAGATCACTAACCAGTTTCCTAGGAGAGTTAAGGTTCTTCCTTTTTAAAGCTAATTATTTTGGACAACACACCTGTCATTAACACAGCATAAGGTGCTCAAAAATTGCTGTTTGTCCTGCCTGACTTGTCACCCTGCCAAGTATTGTTGAAATGATGGAACCAGGGCTTTTAACTCTAGGTGTTAGCTTCGGGACATAGAAAAGATTTTTTAAATTGTGGTAAAATACACATAACATAAAATTTGCTGTCTTAATCATTTTTAAGTGTACAGTTCAGTATTGTTAAATACCTTCATTTTGTTGTGCAGCTCATCTCCAGAACTCTTATCTTCTCACAAAGCTAAGACTATACCCATTAAACAGCAACTCCCCATTCCCCATGTACCCACAGACTCTGGCAGCCACCAGTCTACTTTCTGTCTCTATGAATTTGACTATTCTAGATATCTTATGTAAGTGGAATCATACACTATTTGTCCTTTTGTGACTGACTTCTTTCACTTAGCATTATGTCCTCAATGTTCATCCCTGTGCAAGAATTTCTGTCCTTTTTAAGGCGGTATATTATTAATATTCCATTGTATTTACATACAACATTTTGTTTATTCATTCATCTCCTAATGGTTACTTGGGATGTTTCTACCATTTGGCTATTGTGAATAATGCTGCTATGGACATGTGTGTGCAGGTATGTCTTAAAACCCTGCTTTCAGTTCTTTTTGGTATATACTCAGAAGTAGGATTGCTGGGTAGGGAAGACTTTTTTTCTTTTCTTTTGAATTTATAGGTGTTTAAAGCTGCTTACTTTATTAAAAGGCCAATTCTAAAATCAACAAATATCCTGGTTTGTTGTGAGTTTGTATGTTTTTTTTTGGCTTTCAGAAAATAGTTTATTGTCTATTAGTAAACTTGCCTCTTGAAATAATATCACAGTGCATTTTTTTTATTTTGGTATCATTAATATACAATTACATGAGCAACATTATGGTTACTAGATTTCCCCCCATTATCAAGTCCCCACCACATATCCCATTACAGTCACTGTCCATCAGCATAGTAAGATGCTATAGAATTACTACTTGTCTTCTCTGTGCTATACTGCTTTTTTTGTGCCCCCTCCTCCACATTATGTGTGCTGATGCTAATGCCCCTTATTCCCCTTCTCCCTCCCTTCCCACTGACCCACCCCTAGTCCCTTTCCCTTTGGCAACTGTTAGTCCATTCTTGGGTTTGTGAGTCTGCTGCTGTTTTGTTCCTTCAGTTTTTGTTTTGTTCTTAGGCTCCACAGATGAGTGAAATCATTTGGTACTTGTCTTTCTCCGCCTGGCTTATTTCACTGAGCATAATACCCTCTAGCTCCATCCATGTTGCAAATGGTAGGGTTTGTTTTCTTCTTATGGCTGAATAATACTGTATTGTGTATATGTACCACATCCCCTTTATCCATTCATCTACTGATGGACACTTAGGTTGCTTCCATTTCTTGGCTATTGTAAATAGTGCTGCGATAAACACAGGGGTGCATCTGTCTTTTTCAAACTGGGCTGCTGCATTCTTAGGGTAAATTCCTAGAAATGGTATTCCTGGTTCAAATGGTATTTCTATTTTGAGTTTTTTGAGGAACCTCCATACTGCTTTCCACAATGGTTGAACTAATTTACATTCCCACGAGCAGTGTAGGAAGGTTCCCCTTTCTCCACATCCTCACCAGCATTTGTTGTTCCTATTCTTTTCTATGTTGCCCATCCTAACTGGCGTGAGGTGGTATCTCATTGTGGTTTTAATTTGCATTTCCCTGATAAGTAGCAGTATGGAGCATCCTTTTATGTGCCTGTTGGCCATCTGAATTTATTCTTTGGAGACGTGTCTGTTCATATTCTCTGTCCATCTTTTAATAGGGTTATTTGCTTTTTGGGTGTTGAGGTGTATGAGTTCTTCATATATTTTGGATGTTAACCCCTTGTTGGATCTGTCATTTACAGATATATTATCCCATACTGTAGGATACCTTTTTGTTTTGCTGATGGTGTCCTTTGCTGTACAGAAGCTTTTTAGCATGATGTAGTCACATTTGTTCATTGTTTATTTTGTTTCCCTTGCCCGAGGACATGCATTCAGGAAAAGGTTGCTCATGTTTATAGTCAAGAGATTTTTGCCTGTGTTTTCTTCTAAGAGTTTTATTGTTTCATGACTTACATTCAGGTCTTTGATCTATTTTGAGTTTACTTTTGTATATGGGGTTAGACAATAATTAAGTTTCATTCTCTTGCATATAGCTGTCCAGTTTTGCCAACACCAGTTATTGAAGAGTCTGTCATTTCCCCATTGTATATCCATGGCTCCTTTATCGTATATTAATTGGTCTTATATGCTTGGGTTTATATCTGGGCTCTCTAGTCTGTTCCATTGGTCTATGGGTCTGTTCTTGTGCCAGTACCAAATTGTCTTGATTACTGTGGCTTTATAGTAGAGCTTAAAGTCAGGGAGCGTAATCCCCCCCGCTTTATTCTTCCTTCTCAGGATTGCTTTGGCCATTCAGGGTCTTTTGTGGTTCCATATGAATTTTTGAACTATTTGCTCTCGTTCACTGAAGAATGCTGTTGGTATTTTGATAGGGATTGCATTGAATCCATAAATGCTTTAAGCAGTATAGCCATTTTGATAATATTAATTCTTCCTATCCATGAGAATGTGATGTATTTCCATTTATTGGTATCTTCTTTAATTTCTCTCATGAGTGTCCTGTAGTTTTCAGAGTATAGGTCTTTCACTTCCTTGGTTAGGTTTATTCCTAGGTATTCTTTTTGATGCAATTGTGAATGGAATTGTTTTCCTGATTTCTCTTTCTGCTAGTTCATTGTTAGTGTATCGGAATGCAACAGATTTCTGTGTATTAATTTTGTATCCTGCAACTTTGTTGAATTCAGATATTAGTTCTAGTAGTTTTGGAGTGGTCTTTAGGGTTTTTAATGTACAATATCATGTCATCTGCAAACAGGGACAATTTAATTTCTTCTTTGCCAATCTGGATGCCTTTTATTTCTTTGTGTTGTCTGATTGACGTGGCTAGAACCTCCAGAACTATGTTGAATATAAGTGGGGAGAGTGGGCATCCTTGTCCTGTTCCTGATCTTAAAGGAAAGGCTTTCAGCTTCTTGCTGTTAAGTATAATGTTGGCTGTGGGTTTGTCTTATATGGCCTTTATTATGTTGAGGTACTTGCCCTCTATACCTATTCCTTCCTTCTGCTGACTTTGGGCCTCATTTGTTCATCTTTTTCCAGTTTCAGTAATTGTGACTTTAGACTATTCATTTGGGAATGTTCTTCCTTCTTTAACTAGGCCTGGATTTCTATATACTTTCCTCCTAGAACTGCCTTTGCTACGTCCCACAGAAGTTGGGGCTTTATGCTTTTGTCATTTTTCTCCATATATTGCTTGATCTCTGTTTTACTTTGGTCACTGATCCATTGATTATTTAGGAGCATGTTAGCCTCCATGTGTTTGTGGGCCTTTTTGTTTTCTTTGTACAATTTATTTCTAGTTTTATGCCTTTGTGATCTGAGAAGTTGGTAGAATTTCAATCTTTTTGAATTTACTGAGGCTCTTTTTGTGGTCTACTATATGGACTATTCTGGAAAATGTTCCATGTGCACTTGAGAAGAATGTGTATCTGCCACTTTTGGGTGTAGAGTTCTGTGGATGTCTGTTAGTTCCATCTGTTTTGGTGTATTGTTCAGTGTGTCTATGTCCTTACTTATTTTCTATCTGGTGGATCTGTCCTTTGGAGTGAGTGGTGTGTTGAAGTCTCCTAGAATGAATGCATTGCCTTCTGTTTCCTCCTTTAATTCTGTTAGTATTTGTTTCACATATGTCGGTGCTCCTGTATTGGGTGCATATATATTTATAGTGGTTACATCCTCTTGTTGGACTGCCCCCTTTATCATTATGTAATGTCCTTCTTTATCTCTTTACTTTCTTTGTTTAGAAGTCTATTTTGTGTGATACAAGTACTGCAACACCTGCTTTTTTCTACCTATTGTTTGCATGAAATATTTTTTTCCATTCCTTGACTTTTAATTTGTGTATGTCTTTGGGTTTGAGGTGAGTCTCTTGTAAGGAGCATATAGATGGGTCTTGCGTTTTTATCCATTCTTTTGATTGGTGCATTCAGTCCATTTACATTTAGGGTGATTATTGAAAGGTATGTACTTATTGCCATTGCAGGCTTTAGATTCGTGGTTACCAAAGGTTCAAGGGTTACTTCTTTACTATCTAACCATCTAACTTAACTTGCTTATTAAGCTATTATAAACAGAGTGTGATGAGTCTTTATTTCTCTCCCTTCTTACTGTTCCTCCTCCATTCTTTATATGTTAGGTGTTTTATTCTGTACTCTTTTGTGTTTCCTTTGACAGCTTTTGTGAATAGTTGATTTTATTTTTTGCCTTTACTTAGTATTTGGTTGGTCTGCTTTCTTTGCTGTGATTTTATTTTCTCTGGTGACATCTGTTTAGCCTTAGAAGTGCTTCCATCTAGAGCTTTCCATTTAAAGTATCCTGTAGAAGTGGTTTGTAGGAGGCAAATTCCCTCAACTTTTGCTTGTGTGAGAATTGTTTAATCCCTCCTTCAAATTTAAATGATAATTGTGTTGGATATAGTATTCTTGGTTCAAGGCCCTTCTGTTTCATTGCAATAAATATATCATGCCATTCTCTTCTGACCTGTAAGGTTTCTGTTGAGAAGTCTGATGATAGCCTGATGGGTTTTCCTTTGTAGGTGATCTTTTTTCTCTCTCTGGCTGCCTTTAATACTCTGTCCTTATCTTTGATCTTTGCCATTTTAATTATTATATGTCTTGTTGTTGTCCTCCTTCAGTCCCTTGTGTTGGGAGATCTGTAGGCTTCCATTGTCTGAGAGACTATTTCCTCTCCCAATTTAGGGAAGTTTTCAGCAATTATTTCTTCAAAGACACTTTCCCTTTTTCTCTCTCTTCTTCTTCTGTTACCCCTATAATGCGAATATTGTTCCTTTTGGATTGGTCACACTGTCCTCTTAATATTCTTTCATTCCTGGAATCCTTTTGTCTCCCTCTGCCTCAGCTTCTCTGTATTCCTGTTCTCTGATTTCTATTCTATTAACAGTCTCTTGCACCTCATCCAGTCTGCTCTTAAGTCCTTCCAGAGATTGTTTCATTTCTGTAATTTCTCTTGCATATTTCTCTGCAGGTCCATCAGCATGGTTATGACCTTTATTTTGAATTCTTTTTCGGGAAGATTGGTTATATCTATCTCCCCAGGCCCTCTCTCTAGGGTTGTGTGGGTGACTCTAGACTGCACCAGATTCTTCTGCCTTTTCATGGCTATAGACGTGGTCGTAGGCAGGTGGCGCATGTATCAACTGGGAGAACAAAGTCCCTTCCTGCTTGCTGGCCGCCTTGCCCTTCTCTGCTGCCTGTGTCAGTTAACCGCATACTGGGAGCAGTCTCTGTGTTAATTTCCTGAGCTGCAGTGGGTGGGGCATACCTCAGGGTCACCCAGAGCCCTGCAGGGAGTGGCAGGCATGCCGGGTGTGTTCTCCTGTGAGAGCAGCGGCCCTTCGCACCTTGCCCTGGCTTCCTGTGCCTGTGCTGGGCAGCTGCACACTGGAGGCAGCCTCTGGATCCAGCCTGGGTAGCTGCATGCTGGGAGGGGACTCTGGGCAGTTGCTGTTGGCGGGGCCAGTTTCTGGCTACTCAGCCTCTGTTGTCGGGCATCACCGACCAGGGGAATGAATGGCAGGCTGCTTATCAGTTGTGAGGGGCTTCAAAGCTGCGCTGCCACCCAGGGGGTTAGGGCCCCTGAAGTTCCTCAGTATTCCCAGCCTGCTGGGCTGAGTGTGCCGGGACAATTCCATTGAGCTGTTAAGCCCCTGTCCCTTTAAGACTTTCAAAAAGCACCCGCTTTTCTTTTGTCCCAGGGGAACCAGCTGTGGGGTCCTGCTTGCAGATTTTACTTTTCCATTTCTCTCATATCCAGCACACCATGAAATGTGTGCCTTTGCTCCCGGTGCAGATTACTAGGGCTGGTTATTTAGCAGTCCTGTGCTTCCACTTCCTCCCCACTGCGACTCCTTTCCTCCCGCCTGTGAGTTGGGATGGGGGGAATGCTCACATCCCGCCGGGTCGCGGCTTTGTATCTTACCCCCTTCATGAAATTCTGAGTTCTCACAGATGTAGATGTAGCGTGGCTGTTGTACTGTATCTTCTGGTCTCTCTGTTAGGCGTAGTTGTATTTGTTGTATTTTCAAAAATATATATGGTTTTGGGAGGAGATTTCTGTACCCTACTCATGCCATCTTGGCTACTGGCTAATTCCTTATTATTGGATGTTATATTTCATTTTTTTCAGTGTAACAAAGAACATACCACTTCTCATTTGTTACTGAACTGCAAGAGATAAATCTATTTAGACTATTATTATGGATGGCTGTCTTTCACCTCTGGTTTCATTCTTTGATTGGGACCCAAACTAGGGTTGCAAATCAATAATAGTATTTTTTGGCTATAATTGCAGAAAAAGTACCCCTTGCTACAATACTCACTACACAGATATAGAAGGTAGAGATTTATTGGGGGACAGATAGTATACCAGCTTGTTCTGTAGGCAGAGCAGCATTTTTAAATTAAAACCTAAAGGAGCATTTCTCAGTTGTGAACTCCACAGGAGGCAGATGCTGATTATTTTTATTTTTTCTTCCTACTCGGGTAGGAAGAAGAAAATATAAGCAGCCTGAAAGATACAGAGCTAGTTTGTTTACTTTTTAAAATGAATTAGTAGCCTGTATGCTTTTCAGTTCAGGTATGCAGAGTTTAATTCCCTTAAGGACTGATGTGGTAGGGCCTCCTTGGTTGGTGACTGCTCTGAGGTCTTAGGTCTCATGCCATGACAAACTAGTGTCAACTTGTATGGCATTTCCACCTATAGTAGGTAGTCAGTGGTTGGTTCTGCTTTAGGTAGTCAAAGAGAAGAGTTGTTGCAATCAACAAACATGTATTTTTAGCACATTAGGCAGTATAAAAAGGAATACCCAGGAATAAAAAGCCTTGGTCCCATTGCCTTGGAGAAGCTTGTTGCAGTGTTAGTTCCATATGCTAAAATGTGTTTGAATAAGTGTGAACTGCTTATTAATAAGAGCATAGGATACAGGTTTATTTTTAACGATATAGATTTGGAATTTATGGCAGTTTACATGGCAGATTTTGAGATCAGGTGGACATTATGGCTGCTCTGGTGCATATCTAGGGGCATTTACTCTAGTAGTTTATTACAGGCAGCAAAGTGTCAAGGGCTACTACTTAGAGAAGTTTTTAGACTGTGCTCATAGCAGTACACGCCAAGCATCTGCTTTTATCTGTTTTTCTTTATTACATGTCAGGTTTGGTTTTTTTTTTGAAGTTTCTAAATAGCCAGTCCCCACTAAAAAGACGCAGGGTTGGTGGAGAAATGGGTGATTCTGGTACTGGGTAAGCATAAGTTAGGAAGAGCCTGGAATGTCTTAAAATACCAAAAAGTAAGGAAGTGCTCAAAAGTGCTAAAAGATGACATGCCAAAAGGACAAAGAAACTAGCTTAAGCAAAATCTGGGACAGTATGAGTTTCAGAGTACATAATGTCAATAATGTACTTTAACCCACTGATTAAAATAAGCAAGTGAAATACGTAGGGGGGATAGAGGGAAAATTCTTCATTATAGTTGAATGCCAACTTCTGAATGCAGGAGGAATAATGAAGTTAGAAAATTCACTCCTTTGCAGTCATAATAGCAGTAATTGGTTCATGGATGAGTCAACAATGGAGAATTTGAAGAGGAACAGGATAGTAACATTTTCAGAGTATCTTCCCAAACATTACTTACAATTACCAAGAGAAATAGGGTAACTTTACAGTAGAGAAACCAGGGGATACCACTGTGACCAGGTAATTACCTCCTAATATGATGCACCTAGAAAGACACAATAGCACCTCTGTGCTCTTCATGACCAAAATGTATAACCTGCATCTAAGTATGAGGAAGCTCAGACAAACCAACATGAAGAACTCTGTAAAACCTCCTCAGAAATATTAAGGTCATGAAAGTAAAAAAAGAGACTGAAGAACTGCTCCAGATTCAAAGAGACTAAAGAGACTTGATATGTAAATGAAATGTGTGATCTTAGATTGGATCTTGCATCAGGGGAGAAAATAGCTATGAGGGCATTATTGGGATAATAGGTGAAATTTGAATGTGTATTACAGATGATAGTATTCTAAGAGTGTTAATTCTCAATTTAATTAGTGTTTTGTGGTTATGAAGAGAATATTTTTGTTTTTAAAATGTACATGTCAAAATATTTAGGGTAAAGGGGCATGATGATGTCTGTGGCTAATAACTCAAATGGTTTAGAAAAAAGCATACATGGCAAACAAGTGGGGGAGAATGTTAACTGGTGAATCTGGGCAAAGAGTATACTGGAATCATTTGTACTAATCTTGCAACTCTTCTGTACATTTGAAGTTATTTCAAAATAATTTTTCTTGAAACCTTTTGTCCTAGAGAAATTACTAAATGCTGTAATGAGTAGAGTGCTACTTTTCATCATTAAAATAGTATAATGGGTTCAAAGTCCCTTGGGGAACTAGATCTTCCTTTTGTTTTTTTTTGTATTTGCATTTTGATTAGTTGTCACAAGATGCCTGATGAGATTACCTAGGATGTAATGGGTATGCATTTTTTTTTTTTTGTAAATAATTATTTTTTATTGAAGGGTAGTTGACACACAGTGTTACATTAGTTGCAGGTGTACAACACAGTGATTCAACATTTATATACATGATAATTCTAGGTACCAGCTATCACCATAGCAAGTTGTTACCATATTTTGACTATATTCCTTATGCTATACATTACATCCCAGTTACTTATTTATTTTACCATTGGAAGTGTGTACTTTTGTTTTTGTTGTTGTGAGGGCATCTCTCATATTTATTGATCAAATGGTTGTTAACAACAATAAAATTCTGTATAGGGGAGTCAATGCTCAATGCACAATCATTAATCCACCCCAAGCCTAATTTTCGTCAGTCTCCAATCTTCTGAAGCATAACAAACAAGTTCTTACATGGAGAACAAATTCTTACATAGTGAATAAGTTACATGGTGAACAGTACAAGGGCAGTCATCACAGAAACTTTCAGTTTTGCTCATGCATTATGAACTATAAACAGTTCAAATATGAATAGTCATTTGATTTTTATACTTGATTTATATGTGGATACCACATTTCTCTCTTTATTATTATTTTAATAAAATGCTGAAGTGGTAGGTAGATACAAGATAAAGGTAGAAAACATAGTTTAGTGTTGTAAGAGCAAATGTAGATGATCAGGTGTGTGCCTGTAGACTATGTGTTAATCCAAGCTAGACAAGGGCAATAAAACATCCACGTATGCAGAAGATTTCTCTCAGAACAGGGGGGGGGTGAGGTTCTAAGCCTCACCTCTGTTGATCCCCAATTTCTCACCTGATGGCCCCCCTGCGACTGTGCCTGTCTTAGGTTGTTCCTCCCTTGAGGAATTTTACCCGTCTCTGGCTAACCAGTCATCTTCCGGGGCCATACAGGGAAATGTAAAGTTGGTAAGTGAGAGAGAAGCCTTATTGTTTGAAAAGGTTAGCTTTTTACTTCTTTGCATATTTATGCCCTGTGGCTTCTATGCCCAGCATTTGTCTTGAGGTATCTTTACCACTTGGAAGAATTATGATACTCAGTAAATTTGATATGAGGCACGAATTCTATTTAAGGGTTGTAATTAGGAAGGAATGGGTATGCATTTTTTAAAGCTGAAGTTAACACAAAATTTTTGGTTCCCGCTCTTCTGCTTTTTTTGTAAGAAATATAACTTGCAGAAAACAATAAGTAGATGCGATTAAGTCAACAACAATAGTAGATGAGATTAAAACAACAGTCAATGGGTGAGATTAAATCTTAAAAGCATGATACAATATTTAGTTTACAGCAAAGGTTAAAAGAAATACAAACTCTCCCAAGCCTATACTAAGGGCTAGTATACAAGCTTTGCTTATCTAAATATTTGCTTTCCTTCATCTCCTGAGGAACTTCATAGTATATTTCTTTTGTGTCTACTGGGCCATTTCCTGGCTTCTGGTGACTCTGATCTAATCTGTTCAGGAATACTAATTTTAAAGGAAAGGTGCTAATTGACCTATTTTTATACTGTTAACTTTGTGAGCACTAATTGCTCTTCACTTCTTTTCCTTCATATTGTTCCTAACATATCAGAGGTTTTTAATTCCTGATTAATGACTTCTGTATTTATACAGTGTCTTCTTAAAGGAAGCATATTATTTGTCTTCCAAAAATCCTAAAACCACCAAATAAAACTGATTATGCCCTAAATAAATTTACCCAGGTTTATTTAATGTAGTTCAGGTAAAACAGTTATTTCTTTGTATTTTCAAAGGGAAGGATGAACTAGAAAACACAGACAGTTTCCTGTTGTTGAACCCACAATGAAAGCAAAATACTGGTTCATGCACATTATTTCTAAAGCAGTATGGTATTTGTCATACTTTCATAATTAATAAGATTTTCATTTGTATTAATGTATTAGGTTGAACCTTATGAAATAGCTAGTCTTCAACAGTTTCAACCCTATAAAAACTGCAATTTTATATAGTTTTAACCTAGTGAGTGATATTAGAGGCAGTTAAATTCACTTGGAATTTTAGTCACTTAAAAATTCACCTTCAGAAGGGGGAGCCTAGTAAACATAATGTTCTTCATGTAATTGTAGATTAATGATACCAAAAAAAAATTCACCTTCATAGTAGCATATTGAATGCATATCCCTTTAATTTGAAATTTCTCTTTAAACAATATGCAGTTAGATAAATTTCAAATGACATAGGAGTAATTATGCTGCTTGTGGAAGAGTGTTACAGAATATGTATGGCCAATGTAACTAAGCTATGTTAAAAAACAAGAAAAATATGCAAAACAGTGCTGTACTGTTACTATTCTTTATGTGTACTTGAAGGTATAAGATCACATTTAGAAGGTTTTATATTTAAATCAGTTTTGAAATATAACTTCAATACAGTAGAATTCTCCAATTTTAACTGTGCAGTTTGATGAGTTTTGATAAATGTGTACATTACCACCACCACCGCAATCAAGATATAGACGGTTCCATTGCTGTAAAAAATTCCCTAGTGCCGCCTTGCAGTCTGTGCCCACCCTTTCCCAGCCTCTAGTGACCGCCAAGAGTTGTCACACAATATTTTTGCCTGTTCTGTTTCATATAAATGGAATCATACAGAATGTAGTTTGTGTCTGGCTTTTTTAAATGTTTTATTAAAGTATTGTTAATAGGTAATCTTAACGTTGCTTTCAAATGTATATCACAGTGGTTCAACAGTCCCCATGATCAACTTATATTGTGCTTGTGAATTATTGTATCCTTTTATCTCCCTCCTCTTCCTCTCCCCCCCCCCTTGGTAACGACAAACTTCTCGGTGTCTATGAGTCTACAGATGTTTTGTTCCTTCTGTTTTGCTTGTTTTTATATTCCACAAATAAGTGAAATCATATAGTATTTGTCTTTCTCCTCCTGGCTTATTTCACTGAGCTTAATAACATCTAGATCCATCCATGTTGTTGCAGACGGCAGGATTTCTTTATATGGCTGAATAATATTCCATTGTTTATATATGTACCACATCTTTTTATTTAGTTAAGTATCATTGATATATAATCTTTTTAAACTTTTTAAAATTAGGGTATCATTGATATACAATCTTATGAAAGTTTTGCATGAGCAACATTGTGGTTTTAACATTCACTCATATTATCAAGTCCTCACTGCCCCCATTGCAATCACTTGTCTATCAGTGTAGTAAGATGCTATCGAGTCATTGCTTGTCTTCTGTGTTGTACTGCCTTCCCCGTGACCTACCTATATTGTGATTGCAAATTATAGTGTCCTTTAATTCCCTTCTCCATCCCTCCCCACCCACCCTCCCAAACCCCTTACCTTTGATAACCCGCTAATCCCTTCTCAGAGTCTGTTAGTCTGCTGCTGTTTTCTTTCTTCAGTTTTGCTTTGTTTATATATTCCACAAATGAGTGAAGTCATTTGTGTACCACACCTTCTTTACCTATTCATCTATTGATGGATACTTAGGTTGCTTGTATATCTTGGCTGTTGCAAACAGTGGAGCGATAAACAGGTGCATATGTCTTTTTGAATCGGGATCTTGTTTTCTTCAGGTAAATTCCTAGGTGTGGAATTACTGGGTCAAATGGCATTTCTGTTTTTAATTTTTTGAGGAACCTGCATATTGCTTTCCACAATGGTTGAACTAATTTACATTCCCACCAACAGTGTAGGAGGGTTCTCATTTCCCCACGTCTTCACCTGCATTTGTTGTTTCATGTCTTTTGGATAGTGGTCATTCTAACTGGTGTGAGGTGATACCTCATTGTGGTTTTAATTTGCATTTCCCTGATGATTAGTGATGTGAACCATTTGTATTTCTTTTTTTGGAGAAGGGTCTGTTGAGGTCCTCCATCCGTTTTTTGATTGGGTTGTTTTTTGGGTATGAGGCATATGAGTTCTTTATATATTTTGAATGTTAACCCCCTTTAACCCCTTATCAGATGAGTCATTTATGAATATATTCTCCCATACTGTAGGATGTCTTTTTTGTTCTACTTATGGTGTCCTTTGCTGTACAGAAGCCTTTTAGTTTGATATAGTCCCACTTGTTCATTTTTGCTTTTGTTTCCCTTGCCTGGGGAGATATGTTCATGAAGAAGTTGCTCATGTTTATGTCCAAGAGATTTTTTCCTATGTTTTTTTCTTAGAGTTTCATGGTTTCATAACTTACATTCAGGTCTTTGATCCATTTTGAATTTACTTTTGTGTGTGGGGTTAGACAATGATCCAGTTTCATTCTCTTACATGTAGCTGTCCAGTTTTGCCAACACCAGCTGTTGAAGAGGCTTTCATTTCCCCATTGTATACCATGGCTCCTTTATCATATATTAGTTGACTGTATATGTTTCAGTTAATATTTGGACTCTGTTCTGTTCCACTGGTCTGTGGGTCTGTTCTTGTGCGAGTACCAAATTGTCTTGATTACTGTGGCTTTGTAGTAGAGCTTAAAGTTGGGAAGCGAGATCCCCCCTGCTTTATTCTTCCTTCTCAGTATTGCTTTGACTATTCTGGGTCTTTTGTGGTTCCATATGAATTTTAGAACTATTTGTTCCAGTTCGTTGAAGAATGCTGTTGGTATTTTGATAGGGATTGCATTGAATCTGTAGATTGCTTTAGGTAGGATGGCCATTTTGACAATATTAATTCTTCCTAGCCAAGAGCATGGGATGAGTTTCCATTTGTTAGTGACCTCTTTAATTTCTCTTAAGAGTGTCTTGTAGTTTTCAGGGTATAGATCTTTCACTTCCTTGGTTAGGTTTGTTCCTAGGTATTTTATTCTTTTTGATGCAATTGTGAATGGAATTGTTTTCCTGATTTCTCTTTTTGCTAGTTCATTGTTAGTGTATAGGAAAGCAACAGATTTCTGTGTATTAATTTTGTATCCTGCAACTTTGCTGAATTCAGATATTAGTTCTAGTAGTTTTGGAGTGGTCTTTAGGGTTTTTTATGTACAATATCATGTCATCTGCAAATAGTGACAGTTTAACTTCTTCTTTACCAATCTGGATGCCTTGTATTTCTTTGTTTTGTCTGATTGCCATGACTAGGACCTCCAGTACTATCTTGAGTAACTAGAGGCTTATTGATTTTATCAATCTGTTCAAAGAATGAACTTTTTGGAATTTTCCTCCCATACTCACTGTGAGAACCTGGTCAAGCTCTTGATGGTAAAATTCACAAGAGGACCCTGATGACTGGGTCCTCCTTGCATTTTTGTCTCTCAGGCTTGTCAATGCTGAGTCTCCAGCAATTTGTCGGTTACAGTTGAGGTTTCCATACCTCAGCACTGGTTCCCATGGAGGACTTTGCTTGTGGTTTTCTGATCTGGTAAGTTATGATTCTTTGTATTCAACTGTTGGTCTCTTCAATTTTAGAAGCAGTGGTTTGCCCTGTGAGTTGCTTCTGTGATGGACCTAAGAAGAGTTAATTTTTCTGTTCAGCTTTTTTACTGACTGTTAGCACAGAGTAGCAACTTGTAGCTTACTACATGTTGGAATAGAAACCAGAAGTTTCCCTTTATCTCTTTTTATCTGTTTATTAATCTGGGAGTTACATATATGCTGAATACAGGTCCATCCTTAGATCTGTTTTGCAAGTATTTCCTCCTAGTCTATGCTTTGCCTGTTCATTTTTATAACAGTGTCTTTTGAAGAGCAAACCTTTGGTACCATTGTTTAAAAATTAACTGACGATATAAGCCTATTTCTGTACTGTATTCTATTCTTTTGATCTGTATGTCTGTATTTATGTCATTACCATACTGTCTTGGTTATTGTAGCTTTATAATAAGTCTTGAGTTTAGGTACTGTAAGCTCCAATTTGGGGATTCTTTTTCAAAACTGTTTTAGCTATTTGAGATCTTTTGCATTTCCATATAAATTTTAGAATCAATTTATTAGTTTCTGTGAAAAAGCCTACTAGGATTTTGGTTTGGGATTGTGTTGGGTTTATATATGTCTTTCCAGTGGGTTTCAGCCCCAGGCAAGTTCACTATGGAGTTAGTGTGACCAAAGAAATGACAGTAGAACATTGGGGTGAAAGGGTTATACGCAACTTTATTTCTACAGTGGCAGGTCAGTCACTAAAATCCCGTTCACTCAGAGCGAGTCTGCATGCAGCAAGCTGGTCTCTGCCTCTGGGCCTCTGTCCTCGGCACTGCCACCACTCCAGCCTCTGCTCTGCTCTCCTGCACCCTTGCAGCCCTGCCACCGTGTCACCCAGAGCACTGGTTAGAGCTCTTTATATAGAGTCAATGACGATGTATTGCCCACACCTGTGTAGTGAGCTAGCCAGCCAGGACAAGATGAGAAGCCTGGCCACAGGAACTTTCATTTTTTCCACAATATATCAAATTGGAGAGAACTGATACCTTAATAATGTTGAATCTTCCATTCCAATGTGATGTATCTATTTATTTAGATCTTAAAATTCTCGTACAGTGTTTCATGGTTTTCTTATACATACTAACTTTATTCCAAAGTATTTTGTGTATTTTGACACTATTGTAAGTTGTATTTTTTAAATTTTAATTTCTTAGTTGTGCGTTGTTACTATAAGGAAATACTGATGATTTTATGTTGAGCTTTTGTCCTGCAACATTGTTCAATTCATTTAATTCTAACAGTTTTTTCTGAGATGACATAGAACTTTCTACATTGATGATCATATCTTCTGTGAATATAATTTTATTTCTTTTTGATCTTTGTCTTGCCAATGGGTTTCAGCCCTGGGTAAGTTCACTATGAATTCAGTGAGACTGAGGGATGACAATGGATGTTCTTGGGGTTAAAAGGGCTTATTACCCTTGTTCTCCCAGCGACAGGTCCAGCACTGGAATTACGTCTGCATCCAACAGTCTGCAGGTCTGTAATCCTCCTTTGTTTCTGCCTCAGCCCAGAGCACTGGGCAGAGAGCTCTTTATATAGTGACTCAGTCAATAATAGCTTATTGCCTGTCGGTGTGGAAGCAGTAGCCTAGCAGCAGGCCAGTTACATCATCAAGTAGTTTAGGTTCAGGTGAAGATACTGACATTAGGAACTTTAATTTTCCCCACATTCTGTATGCACTTATTTTATTTTTTTCTCACCTTACTATATTAAATAGACTCTTCAGTACAGTTTTGAATAGAAGTGGAGAGTGGACATCCCTGCCTCATTTACCACTGTCAGGGGAATCTCTTTGTATTTTCAACATTTTAAATAAGGTTTAAATATTTTAAGAGCTATGTTTCTCTTACTGTTTTCTAGTTCTGATTATTTTACTCCGAGAACATATTTTGTATGATTTTAATCCTTTAATGTCTTTTAAGGCTTATTTTACAGCCCAAAAAGAATATGGTGTGTCTGGGTGAATGTGCCATATGTGTCTGGGGTGCGGGGGGAGTGTTTTCTTCTGTTTTTTTGGTTAGAATGCTGCCTGAAGAACTTTCTTTAGCATTCCTTTTAGTACAGCTCAGCTGGTGATGAAATATTTTAATTTTTATTTGAAAAATGTCTTTATTTTGCCTTCATTTTTAAAAAGAATTCCAGGGTGAGAGCTTTTTCTTTCCATACTTTAAAAATATCCTGTTTTCTTCTGGCTTGCTTTATTTCTGATGAGAGGTCTGGTATTATTTATCCTTGTTTTTTGAACAAAGAGTATCTCTACCCCTGTCCTACTTTTAAGGTTTCTCTTTATCTCTAATTTTCAGTATTTGATTGTGAGGTGCCTTGCTTGGTATGGTTTTACGTTTCCTCTGTGTGGAGTTTATTGAAATTCTTGTATATGTGTTTATACTTTTTACCAATTTTGGAAAAACTTTGTACTTTTATTAAAATGTTTTTGTCTTCCTTTCTTGCCAGTGGGTTTCAGCCCTGGGCAAGTTCGCTATGGATTCAATGTGACCAAAGAAATTGACAGCAAAACATTCTTTGGGGTGAGAGGGTTTATTACCTGGCTTGTTCTCCCGGTGGTAGGTCAAGCACTAGCATCTCTGCCTCTGCCCGGAGCACTGGGCCAAGCTCTCTATATAGCGCAATAATAGCTTATTGCCTAAAGGTGTGGAAGCTGTAGCCTAGCAACAGACCAGTTACATCATCAGGTGGTTTAAGTTAAGTGAGGATCCTGGCCATAGGAACCCCAACTTCCCCACACTCCACCCCTCCAGGATTCTCACCTTACAATCTACATGCTTTCAATCTTCCGTAATGGTCCCAGTGCAAGAAAGCTGGAGCACTGTAACCAGATTCCACAATAGCAACAGAGGGTAACAACAACTTAGAGATAATAAAAATTAAGATGCAGGAAGATTTTGATATAGATAACAAAAATTATAATAATCCTCAAGCCAACCTCCTAATAACAAAAAATTTATAATAATTCTCAAGCCAGAGGAAGTTCCCAATCCTCAAAGACTTTAGGGGCGATAAGACACATATTTTAATGACACCAACATAGGCAAATCTTGTCCATCAGGTAGGATGTGTGCAAGAGAGTGGTCCTGTGATAGGACTGTGGCAGGAAGGGGGTCCCGTCCAGGTCTAGTATACCATACTTTTACTCCTTTCCCCGTGGGGTTACTGAGGGGTCTATATATAGTGCTGCTGGAGGTGCATGCACTGGCCATAATGATAAAACAAAACTCCCTGGTAAGATGCTCCTACCTTCTGGCCATTCAGGATGTACTACTGTGACCTTTGGCAGTCACTCTGCTGTTATTCCAGGAATACACAGGAGGCCAGCTTTCAGGCCTTGTCCCCAAGGTGCCAGGAGAGCCAGCCATCATTGGTCCATGTGTCAAAAGGTCCAAGGCCACGTCCACTCAATGGAGTCTCCAGGGTTCAGTGCACCTGGTGCTGGCAACAAGATGTTATTCTGGTGGCCGAACCTTGGCTTCAGTGATTCTTCCTTGGATTGTACTTGCAGTTGTATAGGGGAGGCAGCCATATGTGTTAACATGTCTGCGGGGCTCAGGGCTCCCTTTCAGGGTCTCTCGTTCAAACGCTGTACCACAGTCCATAAGCGGACTGACCATTCCTGCAGACTATTGGTATCTGACTTTAGTCCGGATTTTAACAAGCCATTGTGCCTCTCTGGAACACACAACACACTCCTGCCAGGCTCTACTAACTTTTACAAAGGTCAAAGGTAAGCCCCACCAACGGGCTATAGCCCACATTGTCTTGTGCCCCACATGCAACAAACACTGATGTAACCATTGGGCCAATTTATCTGCTTCATCATTTCCTTGGGATGCCAATAGCAAATGACCTGTCACATGGTATACTATAATTATTTTAGTCTGACCACAGGCCCATAAGTCTTGCCACAATTCTTGCCCCCAAAGGGGTCGGTGACCAACCAACCAGTTGGTATGGTACCAGGTTGGTAGCCACAGGGTCAAGCCCTGATCGACAGCCCAGCTGTCAGTGCAGACAACTATAGGGGAGGGCTCCTGGCTGATCACAAGCCACACGGCCTGCAACTCTGCCCATTGGATGCTCTTCCCCTCACCATCTTCCATTCATATTGTCTCAGTCTTAGGATGGAAAGCTATGGCTGTCTGTTTGGGGGCTGCCCATGGCTGGAGCCATCTGTGTACCATGCATCTTCGGGTATAGAGGCTCTTCCCTCCTGATAGGGACTCTCTGCTACCAGTGGTTCAAAAGCAAGTTCTTCCTGCTTTTCACCAGTATATGTCACCAGCCCCAATAAGCGTTGGAGTTCTTCACTCAAGGCCCTACTAGAGAGGGCAGTACACTGCTGTGGGTAAGCACCCCACTTGGCTAATGTGGTTGTTTGTGCCACACCAATTCTTGGCTTTTGGGTCCAGTCTCGTACCCACCCCAAGATGGGATAGGGGTTATTCCCTTTATCGGGGCCATTCCAGTGATGGGTTCTGTAGCCAGCAAGGTGGCTTCTGTGTGATACACAGAAGCCAGTTGTTTTTCTATCAAAGTATATTCATACCTCTGCCCCTTTCCAGAGTTGAGACCAGAATCCAACGGGTTGGCAAGTTCGTTCAAGTCGCTGCCAGAGACCCCAGCCATAACCTTCTTCAGTCACATGAACATATAGCTCACAGGGCCTTGACTGCCTGTTTTGCTGTAGTAAAGGCAGATGCACATGTCTCATCCCAGTCCCACCTGACACCTTTTCATACCAACTGGTATAAGGGCTTCAGAATTTGTGCCAAGTGTGGGATAAACACTCTCCAGTAGCCTAGAAGACCCAAAAACTCCTGTAACAATGCTACAGTTGTAGGGGTAGGAAAGGCCTGGACTTTATCTATGACTGCTTCTGGTATAACTTTAGTGTTACCTGACCAGACGACCCCCAAGAATTTGACAGACATACCAGGTCCCTGAACCTTGGAACTGTTCACAGCCCATCCTTTCTTCTGTAGATGTTGCAGCAGTCTAGGTGAAAAAGAAGACATTAGCAAGATCTACCACATAATGGTATGTTCCTAGTTCATGGCTGAGGGTATCCATCAAGCCTGCAATAGAGGGGACAGCAGCATGCATAGGGGGTATGACTTTATTCAGTTCTCTATAATCCACAGTCATATGCCAGGAGCCATCTGGCTTTTTTACTGGCCACACTGGTGAATTAAAAGGACTATGGGTGGGCTTTATAATACCCACATTTTCCTGGTGGAATAATAATTCTGGAAATAAACTTTTCCAGAAGCTCCTGGAGAGTTTCTCCAATCTCTTTATGCCCTCCAGGCAGTTTGTATTGTTTGGTATTAGTCACCCGCCGAGGCACAGGCAAAGCTGTGGGCTGGTGCCTAGCATGTCCCCTCAGAACTGCCTTCACCACACGTACTCTCAGTCTGAACTCACCTGCAGTAGTCTGCAGCCACAGACCCTGCAGGATATCAATCCCCAAAGTATACTCAGGAATAGGAGATATATACACGGTATACTCTTTTGGGGGGTAGACGCCCTATTCCCAAAGGGATTTGGGCTTTTTTCACTCTGATAGCCTTACCCCTGTATCAATCTATGATAGTGGGGGTCCCAGGGAACTGCTCAGGATTACCATGAATCAGTGAACATTCAGCCCCTCTGTCCACCAGAGGCAGGATACGTTGTATGTTCACTGGGGACCAGTGGATAGCTGTTTCAACATGTGGCCTCCGGACCCCCCTGGTCCCTCAGGGCAGATACCTCGACCTTCCCCTCAATCATACCGTGTTTCCCAGTCACCTTCCTGTGTGGGGTCAAGTGACGTTGGCTTGCTCTCCAGCAGGAAGTCTTGCAAACACACAGGCCGGACTCGTGGCTTGGTCTCTGACCTCTGCCTCTTTGGTCTTAATGGCTGGAACTGCTGCCCTGGTTTCAGCTGTTGCCATAGCTCTAATAAGATCCTATTTGACTTCCCATCTAATATCCTTCCATCTGCTCCTGCCCGTATAAAATCAACCCACATCTGGGTCCTTGTAACCTTCATGGGGCCCTGTAAATTCTGCTTGTGAGTAACAGTCTTATTTTTTTCCGGATTCTCATTGCTTCAGCCTCTCCTAAATCTGCTACTGTACGTGTCACCTCGCTTATGGGATGCCCTAAGTGAGGGGAAAGAATGGCCACTAGAGACCCAAAGAGGGATGTAGGAGCTGTGTGAAGTACAGTATTTCTCATCCCAGTAGTGAAAATCTCTTCAACTGGGCCATAATTCTCTGGACTATAGATGGCATTTCTTATGCCTAGCTCTTGTAGCACCTGTTGGAGCTCGGCACACGCCTGCCATCTAACAGGAGAGGATGGTAGATCACTTGGATTGGGCCACACAGCACGAAGTGCAGCCATAAGCCAGTCGAGGAGGGAGTGACTCCCTGGGGTCTGATGTGCATTTTGTAATCGCTGCCTTAAGGCGGGCTGCACTGTCAGGGAAGACAGCTTTCCCATCTCTGATCCCGACAGAACAATTCCATCCACCCCTAAGTCCCACAGATGCAGGAGCCAAGCTGATACTGATTCCTAGGGCTTCTGCCTAAACCAGGAGTCCAAATCCTCCAGCTCAGCCTGAGTATAGGGGCGGAGCATAGAGTGCTCCACGACTTGGGGAGAAGGCTGCTCCTCTCCTTGCGGAAGTTTCAGCTGCTGGGTCTTTATATTTTCTTTATAACCACTGGGTGTGCCTTCATCCTTCACCAGCTCCTCCATTTCTGGGGCTGATACACCTCTCTCCCCCTTCCCCTGAGTGCCTCTTCTGCTACAACCTTTACCTTTTCTACGGTGCCTCGCAGAAATGCTACCTTACTCTTCAGAAACTCTCTTACCTTCACCTCAATGCTTCGCAACTGACGCTCTTGTGCCACCTCCACCTGTGCTTCCCTCAGGAGTTCTTTTTTCTTGATGGCCTCTTCCTCCTTCAGAACATCTGGCAGCGCTGCCATCTCATCCAGTAAGGAATTGTTTACCTCTCCAATGGCACCTTGCTCTCGCATCAAGGCCATTTCCTTCTTCAGGGAATCCACAGAAGTTTGCAGCTTGCATTCTTGTGCCGCCATTTCTTGGGTCTCCTCTGTAGACCTTTTTAAGACTGTGAGAAGCAGCCAACCCACAGTCCCCGCTGCCTCACGGGCACTCTGCTTCTCAAAGGATCTGCTTACTATATCAAGAGCCACCCCTACTGCCTCAGGTGTCACCTCCACTTGCCTCCAGTCCTGGGGTGGGGCCCAGTCCTCTAGGAGGCAAGCCACCTCAGACCACATACCCATTTGGGGGACAATCCGCTGCTTCCCCATTCACAGGGGCAACCCGCTGAAGCACCCCTTCCATAAGGGCAGCCTGTCTTTTTCCTTGGTCAACAATGAACCCTGCCGACTTTGGCCAATTGTCTTGCTAATGGATTTCAGCCTTGGGCAAGTTCACTATGAATTCAGTGTGACCAAAGAAATTGACAGCAAAACATTCTTTGGGGTGAAAGGGTTTATTACCTGGCTTGTTCTCCCGGCAGTAGGTCGAGCACTAGCGTCTCTGCCTCCGCCCAGAGCATTGGGTTGAGCTCTCTATATAGAGGAATAATAGCTTATTGCCTAAAGGTGTGGAAGCGGTAGCCTAGCAACAGGCCAGTTACATCTTCAGGTGGTTTAAGTTCAGTGAGGGTCCTGGCCATAGGAACCCCAACTTCCCCACACTTCCCTTCTCCCTTTTTCTGAAACCCTTGCTGTGTGTACTGTTATAGTGTCCCATAGGTTACTGTGTATTTTTTTCAGTCTTTTTCTTTTCCCTTTGTGCTTTATTTTGGATAGTTTCCATTGCTTTGTCTCCAAGTTTAAAAGGTCTTTTCTTTTGCAGAGTCTAATATTCTGTTAACCCTACCCAGTGCTTTTTCCATTTTAGATATTGTAATTTTCATCTCTAGAAATTTCATTTGGTTAGTTTTTATGTCTTCCTTTTGCTCCTTACCATGTCCATGTTTATTATGAAGCATGTTTCTGATAGCTGTTTTAATATCTTCATCTGCTAATTCCCATCATCTCCCTTATTTCTTGGTCTGTTTCAGATGAATGATTTTTTTTTTTATCCTGGTTGTGAGTCATTTTCCTGCTGCTTTTAATGTCTGGCAAATCTTGATTGGAGGCTAGACATTGCACATCTTAATTTTGTGGTGCTGTGTTTTATGTTCCTTTAAAGAATGTCGGACTTTGTTCTGATACTTATTTAAGTTATTTGTGATCAGTTTGATCATTTTGAGTCTTGCTTTTACTAAGCTTCATTAGGGTAGATATAAAACAGCCTCTAGCCCCATTATGAAGCATTATTCTTTCCAGGATTTTACTGGTTCCCCTTTTAATTAATAAAGTCTTTCTCTTCTGGCTAGTAGAACTGCAAACTAGTCCCAGCTCTGTCTGGACTCCAGGAATTGTTCAGCTTACTGCTTTCTGGGAGTTCTTTGCCTACCCTCACAGTGTTCCATCCAACATGTGCAGATCATTATTCTGCAAATTATTCCAGGGGAACTCCACTGCAGATACCCAGAGTTCTCTCTGTATACAGCTCCTTTCTTGTGTTTTGCTCTTCAAAACTTTACTGCTTCAGCCTCTGAATTCTAATCTCTATCTCATCAATTCAACAAGATTATTGGGCTCTGTTTGAGTTTCCTTTCCCTGCATTGCAGCTTGGAAATTTCCTTATGGCAGTAAGCTCTGGCAGTTACAGGGCTCACCTTGCTTCTGTCTCTGAGATCATAGGTCTTCACTGCAGTTGTGTTATGTCTGAAAAAAATTGTTTCATATATTTTGTCCAGTTTCCTAGTTGATTACGGTGGAAGGGCAATTTCCATAGTGGTTAGTCCTTCATAGACTGAAGCAGAAGCTGTATATAAATTTATGCTTAGAAACTTTTTAGAATAATTGGAAGAAATAAATTCTATCCTTTTACTGTTTAACCAGTTAATTCTGTTTCTCCATACTCCCTGTTCTGAATTTGTATTTACTGCAGAAGAAACTGATTTCATGTTCTGTTGAAACTCTAATGTAAATATATGTCCTTAAATTAGTTGCAGATAAGGGTATCTCAAAATGCAGGTTCATGCTAGATTTTACCATTTCTTTTAACAAGGGGTGTTTATGTATTTCTTAAATTGAGATCAGAAATACAACACTATTTCTGTATACGTATTTTGACTGTTATTAACAAATTTCTGACCTAGAGGTGAAAGGCCTTCATTCTGAGCATCACAGGTGAAGACCCTCTTTTTCTCTTCCCAAATACGTATAGCCCTGAATCATTGGAGAGACTAAATGGGTTTTGTTTTGTTAAGTTGTTTTGGGCTTGTTTTCTTTCCCTAGATTTGTTCTTTGTCTAAATGCATTATATACAATTTTGTTATTATCACTTGTAACTTTATTTGTTTACTACTGTTCTCACCTTGTTTTCTTCAGTAATGCTTAATTTACAAATGTAACCACATAAACAAGTGTTTTACTTGTTTGATTTTTTTTTTGTAGGTGGTATAGCTGTATGCTGGGAAAGAAATGCAGCCTGGCTCCTCTGAAGGAAGAACTTCGCGTACAAGGGGTAAGGCTCATTACTATTCTGGGTGTCTACTTTTGGTGGTACTTGGAGTATAGAATTTTTCTTGATATTTAAAAAGTCAAAATGGTGGGGGATGGGGGTTGTTTTTTCTTGTTTATTTTATAATTTTAGAGTTAAAAATGACTTTTAAAAAATTATTTAAGGCCGCCTTTGACAATTACAGTAGATTAAAGTTGGGGAAAATGGGGTGAGTTTTAATGTCACAGAGAAACCAGAAATAAAAAAACCTGGTGTCTACCTACTACTGACCCCACATCTGACTCCCTTTATAATTGCAGAAACTAAAGGCTACATATGTTTTAAGGGGCTTGTTCTGGGTCATATATCTGGTTATCAAAGAACAACTAGAACCAGAACAGTCCTCAATCCAGTGTGCTTCCCACTATAGTACAGTCCACACAGGTTCACCCCCTCGCTTCTGTTTTGAAATGCAGATGGCAAATAAATACCACCCCTGACCTCTCTCCCAGTTTATGGTGTTTTGGCCTGAGTAAGTATGAGCAGGATGACTTTTCAGAGAAAGGGGTCAGATATGGGGTTAGTGGTAGGAACAAGTTTATTTCTGGTTTCTCTCTGACAATCTGGTCATCCTATTCTCCCTACCATACCTGTTCTTTATTTAAATTGTAACTGCTCAAAGTTCCATTTTCTTTCCTAACAAATCTAATAGACAAAAGGGAGACTACATAGCTATGTCTAGGTTTTAGTGGTCCTCTCTTAAAAAAGAAAACAAAACACCATTTGAATCATTTTATCAATGATTCTCTGAAGAGCTGTGTTTTGGGTGTTTCATATATTTGGACCTCCAAGCCAGAACTGTAAATTGTTTTATTGCAGAAAAAAAAATACAACTTTGTTGAGAGGTAATTTATTCATTGATTATTAGGCAGCTATGCATGACTGTTTTTAGATGATAGTGTTTGTTAACTGGTAAAAAGGAAGACCAATGCATAATTTAACATGAAGCAGCCACAGAAACATACTGGTAGAATGACTTTAATTTGATGAGATGCTGTGTTTGTTGGTTTCAGGTTCCTAAAGTCACCTACACTGAATTCTGTCAAGGTCGGACAATGAGATGGGCTTTAGCTTGGAGTTTTTATGATGATGTAACAGTACCAGTAAGTAAAGACCTTGCTTCAGCTTTTCCAAATGCCAGAACATGATGGGTTTAGTATGTCATAAAAGAGTTAAATCTCAATGCTGTTCTGTTTCCTTGAAGTTCACCCCACATGCTCAAGTCAGAATGGAAAGTGATTATAAATAAGACACAGTCCTGGACTGCTGACTGTGGTGATTGTGGAGCCTTTCTCTGTAGGTGCAACACAGTGATTATTACTCAACAAACAAATGAATTGGAAATGCATTAAAAATTAATTCAGCCAGTGTAACCTGTAGGAACATCTTGTGGCCATGATTATTCTGTTGGACATTCTTTAAGAATTGGAATTGAAGTATGTTTATTTTCCTTTAACACTGCTGCTTTCCTAGAGTAGCAGTCTCCCAGGGTTCCTGGTGAATAGAGACGTTCCCAATTTGGGTTGCAGGCTTTTGATGTGTTAACACTTAGGGATCATTCTAGTGAGTGGTTCTATCTTGGCTTTAAGATTACTGCTAGAATATTGATGAGTTTTGAAGTTAGGTGATAGGTCATTATCCTGTGCTCTCTACTTGGCATATGCTTGAGCTTGAGCATTTTCAGAATAGAAAGTTTTAATAAATGATTTGTTCCAGAAATTTCTGTCTCCTTTGCTGTTATATATATGTAAAGGAAAAATGCTTCCCAACTCGCTAGACTGAATAATTGTTCTGGGCTGTACTAAAAGGTGGTACTAGAATAGCTTCTATTTGTTCTCATGGTTCCTTCACAAGAGTGATTGACTTGTGTTGCCTGGAGCCTCCTGCCTTACGTTTATGCACACATTGCTCAGCCTGTGCTCCTTCTTCCTTCTTCCCATAGTACTTATGGAGGCCTAGTACCTGGTCCTTCAGGTCTTTGTTCATATGATAGGCTTGTTTGGCGTGCTCCTTTCCCAAGGTCTTCGCTGCTGTTAGTCTCTAAAGTCATCTTAAATGCTGCTGTGTCTATAAGCCTCTCTCACTTGTCTCAGAACAGAATAGATACATGTGCAAGGAGATAGTTTGCAGATGTTTCTGAATATGAGCCCAGAGTTGAAACTGATCCTGTTCTTCCTGTACTCTTCAACTGGCTGTGCTGCTGGCTTGAAATAAGTATCCCAGTCAAGTTTGAATGCCATGTCCTGTGAAAACCTAGACTCACCTCTGTACACTTCATGCAATAGAGTAATCTAGAGGTTAGTGTTTGAAATACTCACTGGTTAAATACTCACTCTGCTTTTTTGAACTCCCTGAAGGATTATCCTTCCTGTTACTTTCTGTCAAATAGCAAGGCTTTCACACCAGATGGTTAAAGTCATTAGTAATGCCCTGGGTTATCCCTGTGCAGTCAGTGCCAGCTGTGGGAGAGTGGTACTGCACTGGTTCCAAATGCTTTCTGTTTAACCTGCTTCCCACATTTGTTGGCACCACAGGTGGGAAGAGCTGGTAACGCGCTCTGGCACCTCCAGGCCATCTCAGAGACCAGAGTTGCCCTTGCACTCTTGGATTGGTAGCTGTTTGAGATCAGAATATCAAGGGGCACTATGTTTCTGTGTTAGCAAAATCAGCTTATTTTGAAAAGGAAACTCCTAAGCCTTCCTCCATCCCTCTCTCCCTGTTCATAATTTCAGCTGTCAAAGAATGCCTCTTGCTAAGGGCTTCACGTTTCCCCATGCCAGAGTATTCACCCCTCCCATCAGTGCCCCCAACCCAAAGTTGTTAATAATGCATTCCCCAGTGTTGCATTAGATGCACTTAAAACTGCTACAGGGGAAATGGCAATTTCTGATTTGTGGTAACCCAGCAACAGTTTCTTAGCACTGGTGCCCTTGATCAGCAACTGCTTTCCCAGGGGTAGTCCCAGGGCACCCATGAGGTTCTCAGTGGGCTGTCCTCTTGGTTCTCTTTCCTACCTGGGCCTCTCCGTACCCCTCACTTTTTGAAATGCTCACCTGGATTTTCCTCTTTTGCTCCTGTTAAGGGGTGGGGAGGGAGGAGAATTCTGCTTTGGATGAGGAGAGGAAGCCAAGGACTAGAACTAGTTAAGCAGAAATATTGACCTACTTCCTCACCCCACCCCCACTCCTGTCTTTTTATGGCAAATGTGCAAGTTACTATAGCAACTTCTGTTTTCACTTATCTCAGGCCTACTGACTTGTTTCTGTTGATGCCAAAAGCTGAAAAATTCTAATTTGCTGCTAATGCAAGTGCCTGCACTAAGCCCATTGCTCTTGTCTTGATTTATTGTAGCACCAAAAAGGCAAGTCCTAGTGTTGACAGAATGTTTGTACAATCATTTCTGATGATGAATGTAAGGATGCATATTGTAAGGACTGTTCTTTACAGAATTTTAACAAGCCTCTTAGAATGCCTCCTTGTCCCAGCTTCTCTTCTGATTGCTCAAGGCGTCATTTTAGCTTTGCTTTCAGAAGTTTGACACTTTTTAAAAGAATAAGGAGAAATAATGTGGCTCTAATAAGTTGTGCACTCTTGGTATGAGCATTGCCCAGGAACTCTGGTTTTAAAATATTATCCCCCAACATTCAAGACACTTTTTTGAAGCCTGAGGATTTTTCTGGTCAGGGAGTAATAACTTGAGGGCTTTTGGAGAGGAGATGGAGGGCAGGAATCAAATTCATTCAGTCATCTTGTTAGTGTCAGAGCTGGGGTCTCTGACAGTGCTCTGCTTACTTACATAGGTTTCAGACTAGTACTGGATAGATGCAGGATTCCATGTGGGTGCCCCAGAGGATGACAGTTAGAGGCAGACATCAGGTTTGTGCTTCAGGCATCACTCTCATTTCAACCAGAGCTGATCTGCTTTTATTAATATTATGTATTGATTTTATTTGTTTAAAAGATTCTGCTGTTAAGAAATGGTTTGAAAAGCAGTAGGGTGCCAGGCTATACATCAGGCTATAAATCAGATGTGATGGTTAAGGAGCTGAGCTTTTGAGCAAAGCCAAAGCTAAAGACTCTCTTCTTAGTTGTCTTATTAAGTAGGATCTTCATTGTGCTGATACTAAAGAAATGAAACATAATTTTCTATCCCTTATGATGATTAATTTTACGAGGGAGAAAAACAGATGAAGCATTGGTACATAATGGTATGTGAGTAAGTGCTGAAGTAAATGGTAGGGGTTCAGAATGGTCAGGAGTGAGGGAGTTCAGACAAGCTATTCAGGCTGGGCATTTCATAAAATGACTTGTGAAAATAGCTGTTTTTTTCTTTTTTCATTTGTCTCTGGGGTGGGGCCTATTTTATGACGGATTTTAAAGTTACTTGGAATGTTTCCTCTTTGTAGGTTTATGCCACCAAGTCTATACACAGATTCACTTGTTTATTTTCATATTTTTAGGGATTGCCTTTTTTGTGTTAATTTTGTTTTGTAATTATAAAAGATACATGGTTTCAAAATCAAATCTAAAAAACAAAAACAGAAGTCTAGCTTTTTTCTCTTATCTTTCACCCTAACCCCTCTTCTCCATGTTAAACAATTTTATAAGTTATCCTTCCTTTTTTTTTTAATGTAAGGAAATAAACATAGAGTCATAGCCACCCCTTCTTAGATAAAATTCTACACATTCTCCTTACTGTTGCTTTTTTACTTTTTACATATGTCCTGGGGATGATTTTTAGGATATTTTAAACAGTAATCTGTCAGATTAAGAATAAAAATGCCTACTGGGCTGTTAATAAGGAAGCTACACTCTTAGATAACAAAATATTCAGTCCACTTCATGGCAGCAGAGCTGATGTAAGTTTGAATGAGGCATAGTCAGTGAGGTGGTCTGGCTGTCCTTCCCAGATACCTCCTGTCTGTATTCCAGCCAGGTGTCAGCATTGGCCCCTTGGCTCTGTTTCCCCAAATAATGGTAGCCTGTGCTGAGTTAACAGCTCATAGGCATTCTGCTTGTTCCTGGAGGATCTGGGGCAGTAGCCATTCAGTGTGTGGAGGAGCAGTGAAGACCCCACTGCAGTGGCCAAGGGCAGTCCATCCTTCCCCTCAAATCAATTCCAGAGGCTGCTTTGTCAACACAAGGAAGCTGTGGCTTCGTGCTCAGTAGATCTCTAGTGAGTGATGGACTCCCTTCTTTTTCCTGTAGATGCTAGGGAGAACTTGATTTCATGCTTCTCATAGCCTCATTGGGAGTTTTTGCCTTTGCTGTAGTTGACAGAAGAGCTCTGGCAGCATAGCAGATGCTATACAGACTTATGTTAAGTTACATCTCATTTGAAAGTCTCTTGATTGGTTGCACCAGAGATCTGGAAATTAAAGTAAGAGTGAGGATTTAAGAAATTTACAGGCAGCCCTATTTGGAAGGTATTTTAAAATGTAAGAACTGTGTGTTGTCTAGTTCATGGTTGCAGTCTAATGTGTTTTTAACAATGCAACAAAATTACACTTGAAGCTCCTCTCCCTATTGATTGTTATTCAGTGAATCCTTGCAATTCAGAGAATACAAAAGCAGTATCCTCTATGAGATGTACAACTCTCCACTAAACTTCTTTCACACTGTAATTTCAGTTTGGTAATAGAGTAGTGCATTTTCTTATCTGGAATCAGTTGTAAATTCATCTTCTGATTTCTTAAACTGAATTAACCATTGTAAATAACTGTTTTTTTTTTTACACTTTAAATTACTGAATTATTTATATCAGCTTGCCTGCTCAACTAGATTATGACAGTTTGAGTGTAGCACTCTTCATTTAAAATATTTGTGGTTTGTGATTACAAGCATTAGCTTCTATTTACTAGTGCTGTGTCAGAGTATAAAATTATCTACTACCAGGGACCTGTGGAGTTGAATTTAACTGTTAATGTCTCAAAACCTGTTCCTGTATTTTACCCTGGGCTTGCCTATGAAGAATTGCCAGTACAAAAGAGGTGGGGAGAGGAATGATAGCCATAAGCCAGGCTTAAGTTAATCTTTGCTCATTTAATAAATTTTGCTTGAGAATTTCTACAGTATAAGTTATCTTTCTCTTGAGTGCCTAGTTTCTGTAATAGAGTAAAACTAAAACAATCCTGGGACTATATATGTGTGTATTAAAATAATTCATTGGGAATATTCAGAAATATCAGATTCATCAATTGACCATTGTATATGGAAAACAGGGGCCAACAGTGCAAGATTAAGGAGCCATATTTGAGATGGAGAAGTTTTCATTTTCATCCTGGGATAACAGGGTAATAAATTGTCTATTTTGTTGTTTCTGACTCCCTCAGAAATTGGAAAATGGATCCTTGATAGAGAGCTCTTATTGGTTTTGTGAGGATGCCTTTCTCTCCTTTAAGTTGTAGAAATAGTGAGTCCATTTTAGCTTTAGGAAAGAGTACCACAGGCCAGACCTAGCGTGACACAAGAGAAACGCAGCAGTGAAAACTTCACTTGCTTGTTGCAGTTTGTGAGCACAAATGATTACCATCTCTGTTGGAAGAGATATGAGGTGTATCCTTTTGGCTCTGTTGGCAGATGACAGCTGGGTGGGCTGTCAGGGATGGCCTTGTCACAGATCTTTCCCTGGAAGCAGCCTTGGATGTTGGAAAATGGCACAGGGAATCTGATTCTTGTCCCCTATCCTCCTGCACATGCCCTTTCTTCCACTCAGCTTAATAATCATGTAAGCACCTTAGTGCAAAGTGCTAGGTTCTTAGTAAACTGTAGAAATTATGTTTCTTATGCTGGGTGATTTGAGTAATAACAAAACTACTCTCTTAATACCAGTATGAATTTACCTCATCTTGTCTGAAACATTAATTGAACAAGTTCAAATTCATACAGGGCTTAGAGTCTATTGTTCATTTCTCAAGAGGCAGGTTCTTACTCATACACACACCCTTTTGCTTTTGGTCCTTTCCTCTAAGCTTGTTTTCTAGTGTTCTTTAATTTCCATTTTTTATTAGTTAATATCTGATATAGAAAAAAAAATGTAGATTCTTTCTTTAGAAATACTGTCTAAAAGTTTCGTAGCATAGATTAAACTGACTATTTTGTCATGTCTATATGGGGCATAGGGTTGCTGGTTAGTTTTTATAAGGCCTCACCCAGAATTGGCCCTTACTGTGTGTGTATATGCATGTGCTCTGTCATTGTTTCCAGGTAGAATTATAGTTAATGGCAACGTAGTTATCAGAGACTTTTTTTTTAATAGGAAAAGATCTTCAGGAAAAGAGCTTCAAAACTAGGTGTTTTTTCTTTTTGAGCCTTTTTCCTTTATTATCTTTACCTCATTTTGAACCTAACCTTGGAATTATTTTAATTGCTTCAAGTTTTGATAAATTGTGTCACAAGACCAAGTATGCCTCCCAAAACAACGTGTCCATAATATATATATCTGGTCTTACCTAAGAGTCATTAAAAAAAAGGTTTGAAGAAATACATTTTAAATATAGTGTCCTTTGGTTTTTAAAATGAAACTTGAGTCCCTCTAGTGGGTAGAGTATAATTCACTTTCCAAGATTGAAATAGGAAGAAAAAAGACAATCTTCCATTATGCAGAAGCAGCTTTCAGCTCCACTGTTCTCATCAGTACTGTTATCTCCTCTTCCCCAGATGAACAGCCAGCAGTGCTTGGCTAGCTGTGGGCTTGGCCCCACCATTAGTGAAGACTCAGCAGTCCTATTCTGCCCATGTGCTCCTGGTCTTTCCCAGTGTGTGATCCCACAAGCTGTGCTGCTTGCTTTCAGGTCTCAGCAAGTAGAAACCCAGACTACAAGTTGGTGATTTTAAGCCATGCAGTACACAGTGCACCCAGGATCCTTGAGTTGCCATGAAATAAATACTTGTACCGGCTTCTTTTGGGCACAGCAGGTAGATTAAGAACATTTAATAAGTTGAGGTGCTATATACTGATAGCCAGAACACAGGCAGTGTGGTATGGAGAAAGAACCTGGGTTTTGGTTCAAATCCTAACTTTGCAATTACTAGCTGTGTGACTAAAGCTGGTTCCATAGCCTCTCTGTATCTTTGTAAAATGGGGGGATGGTAAACCTATTTTGCAAGGTTGTTTTAACTGTTAAAAATAAACATGCAAAGGCCTTTGTGTTTTTAGTGCTCTGCAATTGTTAGCAGAAGTCAGAAATTTCCCTAGCTGAGTTCACTATAATGCAGGGGATTTAATTATTTGATAACTTTCCCTTCTTCTCCCATGCCTTATTTTTCTTTTAGTCACCACCAAGCAAGCGAAGAAAATTAGAGAAGCCAAGGAAACCCATTACATTTGTAGTTTTGGAGTCTGTGATAAAAGAATTGTCCCTTAAAGCATCATCTTTGGGCTCTGAGACAGTGGAAGGCATAGTAGTTGTGACAATGTGGATTGAAAAAATTCTCACCGATCTGAAGGTACCTGATAAAAGCACATTAAAGAAGTACTTATAACAGTCATTTTCTTCTTTTCTTCTTCTTGTATTTTTTTATAAGGAATTTTGAGAGGAAAAAAGTGACTTCCTGTAAAATTCTGGTTTTCCTCCAAATAGGTGCAGCATAAACGAGTACCATGTGGAAAGGAGGAAATTAGCCTTTTCCTAACAGCCATAGAAAACTCCTGGATTCATTTAAGGAGAAAGAAAAGAGAACGAGTGAGACAACTGAGAGAAGTTCCCCGAGCTCCTGAGGATGTCATCCAGGCCTTGGAAGAGAAAAAGTTCACCCCCAAAGAGTCTGGCAGTGACCAAGATTTGGCCCAGGGCCCCCAGGAGAGTGGTCTGTGTGGGCCTGCTCTACCGGAAAGCGAGTCTACCACCGCTGAGGGCCACTGCCCAAACCAGGATTCACTTTCCCGGCAAGAGGAACCCATGGAGGGGGAAAGGAGTGAGGAAAAGGGAGGGATGGAGGTTTTGGAAAGTTGTAAAGGCTCGAGCAATGGGGCCCAGGACCAAGAGGCTTCTGATCAGTTCAGCAGCCCAGTGTCTGAAAAAGGGAACCATTTCCAAGGAATGACTGGACATTACCTATTCAAGTGTTTGATAAATGTAAAGAAGGAGGTAGATGACGCCTTAGTTGAAATGCATTGGGTTGAGGGCCAGAACAGGGATTTAATGAACCAGCTTTGTACCTATATACGTAACCAAATTTTTAGGCTTGTTGCTAGTTAACCCCAAACTTTATGCAGTTGGGAACATCTCTCTAAATTAGCTTGCTTTGGAGTAGCCTGTGGGTGGCAAGAGGAATTCCACTATTGGCCCATGGGTAACATACCGAATCATCTTCAAAAAAAAAAAAAAAAAAGGAAACAAATTAATCTACTTTTAAATCCTCCCCCCCCCCACCCCGCCCCTTTTTTAAACTTCACAAGGCATTAGTATGGTAGTTCAAGAGAATGAATTGTGGTTATCAGCATCAATACGGAGCCATTAGTAGACTCATGAGGGATTTAAACATGACGTAGGCTGATCACCTTAGCTTTAGGCCAGTTCCCTGAGGCCAAAGGGTTATTTTTGTCTGGTTGGGTCAGAACTGCACAGAATATCATGCTCTCTGTCACCCTCAGTTGCTCTTGAGGAGGGATGGCTCTCCTTTCCTCCGAATGGAGGCAGTGCCCCTGTGTCCTCTTCTAAAGTCACCTTCAAGACTGAAGACATCCTCATGGGAATGTATGATTGATTACTGCTTCATCAACCCTGAAAAAGGCACTGGCCTAATAGTAGGTGGCGGGAGAGTCAGGGAGAGAGAGCTTAGTAATGCCCGGAAGACAGGCAGATGTGGGGAATGCCTGGAAACATCACATCCTGACTCATGTCTGTTTTGATGTTGCTTATTTCAGAAACAGAATTAGGTAAGCAAAACTCCCAGATGTGACGAAGGCACAGTGGAATGAAGCCATATCCCTACCTCCAACCTGTTTTTTAGCAGTTTTACTGGTATTTGCTTTTTGTTTCAACATTTGAAGTGGAGCTTTGGTTTGTTTTTAATATAGGAATATTCAGAATTAAAAAGTGTCAATCCTGTTTGAATCCTGGGATTGGGGGAAATATTTTCTTGACTTTGAGTGAGTAAATGATTGGAATAAGAAACAAAGCAAGGAAGTTAATGTAGGTTGCTTAAGAAAGTGTCATCTGTTGACAGATAAGTTGTAGCTGATCAGATAGTGCTTTTTGTGGGTTCCCTTGTAACTCCCTCTGTGCTCACCTGGTTACACTGGAGAATTCTTGAGTCTGGGCTAACCATGTTCTGAAAACATCTTTCTAATTGGAATGTCAGGGCTCTGCAGAAATGTGTCTCTATGGAAAAGGAGTCTCTTCTTTTGTTTTTTTGGTTTCTCAGTTACCCTCTGCTTGACTTTCACAGCCTAATTTTACCCCAGCAACATAAGGTTCTGTTTACACTGAGATTTTTGAGGATTGTTTCAGAGCTGCTTGCCATCTTCAAAGAAGACTGGGACTGGGTAGCTAAGCCACTCTTCTGAAAGGTGGCTGTTGGTTAGGGCAGAAAACTGATGGCTTTAGCGTATCTTGGCAGTACCTAGACCAGGCCCTCAGCATAGGAAATGAAAATAGGACCCTATTACACACAGAGCTGCAGAAGAGAAAATATTAACCAGTGTTAACTTGGCCAATCCATAGACGCTCTAGAGAATGCATAAACTCCCTGGGTTATTTCCAGAAGCTCTGTAAACATAATGTATTGTGTCTTTTGTCTTTGCTTTTGTTTTTTTCTGGACAGAAGGGTCCATGACTTAGGAAAGAGGGGTCAGTGACCTGCAGAGGATCAGGAATTGCTCTTCTAGCCCAGCCTCTCATTTGACAGAATGAGGAAACCAATGCCCAGAGTTACAGAGAGCCGAGATCCAGTCCAGGGCCTTGGGTTCCCTCAGCCCATGGTTCCTGTCCTGTGCCCACCCACACTGTCCTGCTGTAGTTATTTCTGATGACATTTGAATCATATGCTGGACCCAAACCTAATTTCTGTCTTGATAGAATTTTAGGATAATTGAGTTAAATGGCAACTATTCATTTGATGAGTGGTCACTAAGTATATATTATTTTCTTGTTTGTTTCATCATTGAAGAATAGACATTATGCGTTAAAGATTTGGAATAAATGTAAGTAGAAAAGAGCCACAAAATCACCGCCAGTGTCAGTCTTCTTAAACACATCCACTTGTCAGTGTTCCATGTTTCCTTCTAGCCGCTTTCTGTCAGTCAGGTGGGCGAGTGTGGGTTCGACTTGGATTGTTCTCATGCTGGGTATTCAGTTTCATGTTGTACTACATCTTAACATCTTGTATTTTGCCGTGTTACACAGTAGTACTTAAACTCTTTGTCTGTGCACAGCATATTTCAGGCAAGTATTAGCCTTTGCTTAAGTTCTAGTACTTAGAGATCCCCAGAGAATACTCTGTGTAACTGGAGGCACAAAAGATGTGTCTTGTGGCTGTGTGTGTTTCAGTGCCCCACCTTTAAATTAAGGCCTGGTGTCCGGGAGAGGTTGTAGGTGTTAAGCTGATGCTCTTAGAATTTAAAAGCTGTTTGATGAGGGAAGCTTCTGCTGCTAGAGTTGCGAGTGCCTGCTTTGCACTTGGATGCCTGCCTTTTCTTCTCCAAGAATAGTTTATTTCTATCTAGTGAGAGAACATTGAGAACATTTTTAAAAGACATCTAAAAATTATTTTAGTTATATCGTACTTTATATTTGTGTGATGTGTGCTAATATATACCTGTGATTTGGGGAAAAATAGATTTTTTTTCTTTAAAGAAATAGGTTCCTGACCCATGAATCATATGTTGAGTGCTACTGGCCTTAGGTGTCTGAAGGTCAAGTTCATGTTACTGGATTGATACAGAATTAAATCTTTGTGTTATTATCTTAAATTCTATTCTGGTCCCTGGCATTGGCTTCTGATTGCTTGATAAAGTGGGAACAGAAGCTGAACTTGTTTCCCAAAGGCCTCTAAAGCTGCTTTTGTTCTCTGGAATCTGCTTTTCTTCCAGCAGTTGAGTTCCTTCACCCCACATCCTTGCCCAGCTATTCACACACCAGAGCAGTGCTGCAAGTCCTAGCAGGGTGGGCACCTCTTTTGTGGAGTTGCAGCTAATCATAAGGGTTCATATTGATGACTTAAATTTTTAGTTTATGTTCTTTGAGGCACGAAACCTCTCTCCTCTTAATGGAAATGATGTCAGCACACCAACTTCTAAGCTCTGACAAGTAATAGCACTGCAGAATGTGGGAAAGATGCAAAATCCTGTAGAAAATCTTAAGGGAGTAAGTCCCTCAATCTTACTTAAACCACAGCACTTTTCTCTCACGCCACACAGGGGCACCATTGGCCCTTTCATCAAGCTCTGTAACGTCACTGTGGGAGCAGATAAAATTCTGTCCTTGGTATTTTCTTGAAATATCCAGTTGCTACCCAGATATTTTTATGTAAACAAGTACATTTTCATATAAATATAAAAAACAAAAGTAGAAATGGGGGGAACCACCACCACCACCCCCTTTTTTTTTTTATCTGGGCATAATCTTTCAACCCTTTAATGGGTCTTGTGGTCCCAGTTGACTGTTTTTTCTTTTCTTTTCATCTACTCAGTCCTGCTACTCTAGAAGATACCCGGGTTGGGTCAACTTTTTATTGGTATCTAGTTAATGGAGGTATTAGACGGGATGTTAGTGATCTTAAACAGTAACTTTCAGATGTCTTCTGTTCCCGGAAGTCTAGAGAGCTCTAAGAATGAAATTGTTTTCATTGTTCTTTTAATTCTTATTTTGGTTTATCTGGCCAGCTGACTAACTTGCATGAAATATGTTGTTTATATATCAAAAGTTGGTACAGTTGGTTCTGTGTTACATCTATTATGTGGGTTAGCTGAGCCTTGTTTCCCATAAAGGGTGTTTCTGTATTAAACATGTATATTTCTAACCCTGGAATCTGTGTGGGTTCAAGGAGAAGTTCCACCTTCCCTTGTTTTTATGACACTCAGTCAGATGTAACAGGGGGCCACCCAAAAGATCTACACATTAGGAAGAAGAAGGTCCATTTTGGAAAACTAAGGAACCCGCTGGGAGAAAGGAAGTCTCAGAGGTGCAGCATTTTTACAGCCATCTAGGAGGTGCCCCTATGAGAGGGATGGGACCACATCATTTTTAGGGAAGTTGGTGCTCAGGAGATTTGGTTTGCTGAATAAGCACTACTAACCCCAGGAAACCCCAGAAGAGGCTTGTAGTGGGAGTGAATTGGTTTCTGCCTCCAGGAGCAGGGCATTGATAGTCTTGAATGCTTCTGAGTCCAAATCTCCTGGTGCCAGTGCCAGCACAGTAGTAGAAAGCCCTGCATGGGCTCATGCCACTAGCAACAGGGCCTCACACTCATACCAGAGGGCTCCCACTCTGCTCCATAAAGAAATTCAGATCCTCTTCTGTGACTCACCAAATGACTAAAACAGCAGTTTATTTTTTTAATTGCTGGTTGGAACAACTAATACTCCCTTTTAGAACAACTAATGCTGCCTTTTGGAAGCTGTGCTTTTACTCCAGGGGACTATGTTGTGACTGAGTGAAGGCCTTGCACCTCTGAATGCCCTTTGAGGTGTAGCCCATCTGCCTCTCGCAGCCCAAGCAGGCACATCGGGGACTCCAGGTGCTCCCCCGGGAAGTGGAGGATTATGGGTGCTTGTTATGAGCTGGGACACAGAGATGAGGAGATGTGCACCAGAAAGTGCAGGTGGACTTGGTGGAATTGGCTTGTCTGTGATGCCCCCAAGAGGGCAAAGGATGCTTTTTGACCACCCTGTGGGGGAAGGAGAACCAGAAAAGAACATAGATTTTGCAGTTCATCAGACCTGGGTTTACATTCCAGTTCTATTTACAGGGTAAGTCAGTTTCACTAAGCCTTGGCTTCCTCATACAAAAGATGCAGATGTCTTCACAGAGTTGTAGCAGCAGTTAAGCGAGGAGAGTGCAGAAACACCCAAAAGAGTGCGGAATCAAAGAGGAGGCCTCTCAGCTTGCTCATCTTGTCTTGAGTTTTCAATTTCTGGTCAGAAAATCTTCTGCCAATAGATTCAAGTAAAACAGATAATGATCTCAAGTGTATGCTGGCAGGTGTAGAGTGCCATTACTGACCAAAAACAAAACCAGGCTTCCATGTCCTGGAGGGAGAACAGGGAACCAGTATTGATTGGTCATCTTCTACATGGTTTGCCTCATTTAGTAACTCTGCAAAGGGGTGTGGTTTCCCTGTATGAGAGCTGAAAGAAATGGAAGTTTGGAGAGACCTCAAGTGACTTGGTCTAAGGTTATTCACAGAACAAAGTCAGAAATGGGATTTGATCTTGAGTCCAGAGATCCAAGATGGGGACCTTGTACCAAATCTCAAAATTCCTAGCAAGAGCTACCCTTAGGCACATATGGACTTGCAGACTCATTTGACTTAGCTCTGGAGAAAGGAGACTCCAATTACATGACACAGGGAAGAGTGTCTCTTAACCAACTTACAGTTAAGCACTTTAAGGTTAGCACTTTCCAGCCTATGATCAATGAGCAAGATTTAATAAGTGAAATTGCTTATAATTAGTTCTTAATTTATGTTACCAAATCTTAACAGAATTTTGTATTTGGCAGTAATACAGATAATTAAGTAGTGAAACCACATAAATGAATAGTGCAAGCACATGCTGGATCAGAATCAATGTAAAATAACCGATGATTAGGTAATGATTCTTTGACAATACATAATTGTATAATAATGCAAGATGGGGGTTATTTTTTTTACATTTTAGTAGGCAGCTTCAAATATTTCACTTACAGAACACACAACAGGTGCTTTTGATGTTGATGGAAAAGGTAGCAGTTGTCCCAAAGGCAGCAAGTCGTGGCGCCCAGGTAGGCTGAGGGAACTCCTATACATCGGAGGGGACAAAAAGCGCCCTGCCGTCTGGCAGAACCGTTCAGGGAGTGTGGCTCCGAGAGGCCAGAAGCTCGAGCCAGGAAATTCCCAGCTGGGGGACTTGGTTGGCTTCAGCAGCCCCCCAGGAAAATGGCAGCTTGTGTTACCACTGTCCAAAAAGAGAAGGCTATGCAGACAACAGTACTGACTGACCCCTGCTGGGACAGAGGGTCAGGTGGGGTCCTGTGCCCATAGATTGGCTATTCCAGAGGCTTGATCTTGATGTTTTTTGCTGGGAAAGGGGATTCCCAGGCTGGTCTGACGTAGGCTCCTTAATTGAGATATGTTTGTGCCAGGATTCTTGCCTTCAGGGCCACATATGGACCAAACTCTGGCCTGTATTTCAGTGAACCTTAGATGAGTGCTAATAAGGGCTTTTTCATTCACAAAGAGAAGTATTTCCTCATCTTCTGCAGCAGGGGCCAGCCAAGAAGGAATAGAACTTGTGCTCTGGCTGAAAGGAAGTAGCTTTTATTTCGTTACTGTTGGTTATCGCCATGCAGAGAACTGATGAGTACCCAGTGATGTTGGATCTTCTGATTTTTTGAGGGAAACCAAAAATCCAGATTTATAAGACATTTACTTAATTGTAAATCCTGACAACTAATTAAATGTTTTATAAAAACTCTGGAGGCTATCAGTTTATGACCTCTTCTACCATCAGGTGGGAGAACTGTCTAAATATTTGCCACCTCCATTTTCCTAACTTCGGCTACTGAAGTCTGGTTGCTGCCTGCCTTCCTCTTTTAGAGTTTCTTACCTCTTAAAGGAGAATCCCAAAGATTGTGTCCATGGGCCTTCTCTGCTCTTTGCTCCCACTTCTGGCTGACCACCTACTCCAGTGACTTCAACTATTGCTCACCCACCTTTCCTCATGCCCAAATCTAGACCTTTCCTGAACTTTGAACATCATATACCTAACCACCTGTATTGGACATCCTCCCTGCCAACTGTGGCTGTGTGAAATTCAACTTATTTTTTTATACCTGTTTCTCTCCTATATTCTTTTTTTTTTTTTAAGAGTTCAGGAATTTATTATCCATAATATATAGGGTGAACTAATATAGTTATCTGTGTATTTTAATGGACTTTTTTTGTTTCTTTTTTTATTTTTTATTAAGGTATCATTGATATACACTCTTATGAAGATTTCACAAGAAAAACAATGTGGTTATTACATTCACCCTTATTATCAAGTTCCCCCCCTCATACCCCATTGCAGTCACTGTCCATCCATGTAGTAAGATGCCAGAGTCCCTATTTGTCTTCTCTGAGCTACACTGTCTTCCCCGCGACCCCACACACCATGTGCACCAGTCATGACACCCCACAATCCCCTTCTCCCACCCCTCCCCTTTGGTAACCACTAGTCCCTTCTTGGAGTCTGTAAGTCTGCTGCTATTTTGTTCCTTCAGTTTTGCTTCATTGTTATACTCCACAAATGAGGGAAATCATTTGGTATTTGTCTTTCTCCGCCTGGCTTATTTCACTGAGCATAATGTCCTCCAGCTCCATCCATGTTACAAATGTTAGGATTTGTTTCTTTCTTATGGCTGAATAGTATTCCATTGTGTATATGTACCACCTCTTCTTCATCCATTCATCTACTGATGGACACTTTGGTTGCTTCCATATCTTGGCTATTGTAAATAGTGCTGCAATAAACAGGGGTGCATATGTCTTTTTGAATCTGATAAGTTGTTTTCTTTGGGTATATTCCTAGGAGTGGAGTTCCCGGGTCAAATGGTATTTCTATTTTTAGTGTTTTGAGGAACCTCCATATTGCTTTCCACACTGGTTGAACTAGCTTACATTCCCACCAGCAGTGTAGTAGGATTCCCTTTTCTCCGCATCCTTGCCAGCATTTGTTGTTCCTATTCTTTTCTGTGTTGGCCATCCTAAATGGCGTGAGGTGATATCTCATTGTGGTTTTAATTTGCATTTCCCTGATAATGAGCGATGTAGAGCATCTTTTCAGGTGCCTGTTGGCCATCTCCTATATTCTTTATCACCACCTACCCAGCCGTCCTGATTAGAAATCTCTGCTCCTCTCTCTTCTTCACCATCAGGCACTAAAATCTTTCACCTGGAAATATCTCCCAAATCCAGCCCAACTCTCCAACCTTAGTGCCACTGTCTTAGTGCTGTTCCTCACCTCTCACCTGGACCATTTCTAGAGAGCGTCAGAGCTGAGCAGAAGAAATATTTTAGATAGGTTGGGAGATGGGGGTGGGGGATGAAGAAACCTGCTTTGGGTGACAAAACAACTTTCAGAAGTACTAAGATGGAAAGTAGACCCATAGTAACAGGTTACATTAGTTGAGATAGAAGTCTGAGGCCCTTCCTGATAAGGCACAGGAAAACTACCCCCCTCTTTCACTGCTTCATTTTATAAAAGTAATGAACTTTCATTATAAGAAATTTAGAAAATGATGAATAAAAATTTATAATTCTACTCAAATGGAGTTATTTTACATTTTGTTAATCTTAGTATTTTTATATGCATATATATTTTTAAACAGTAAATGTGGGGTCATTGTTTATTGCAGTTTTATAACCTTTCATTTAGCAATATATTGTGATAACCCTTTTCTGATTATAAAACTAATCTGTGTGTCAAAATGTGTAACAATAAAAATTACTAATAACACACTGCCCAAAGACAACCACTGTTAATATTTTGGTTTATTAACAACTCTGTGTTCTTCAGCATGCCATATTGTGAATGTTACTTCACTACACTAATTGTTCATGTTAGAAATTTAGGTTTTCTTGTTTTCACTATTATAAATAATGCTTTAGTGAATATCTTTGTATGAAAATCTGTGTTTTCTTACTGCTTTAGGATAAGTTTATATACGAATTACTGAAGCAGAGGATATGACTCTTAATGACTCTTCATATATACAGTTGACCCTTGAACAGTGTGGGGTTATTGTGCCAGCCCCCTAATAGGCTGTTAACCAGAAGCCTTACTGGTAAACATTTGGTTAACACATATTCTATATATGTGTTAAACACTGTATTCTAACAGTAAATTAGCTGGAAAAAATAAAATGTTTTTTTAGACTGTTGGCAAATCTCAAATTTTCCAATTCAGTTACTGAAAAACTAAGTGGACCTGCACAGTTCAAAGCCATGTTGTTCAAGGGTCACCTCTGTTGCCACATTGCTCATTAAAAAGGTTGTGCTAGTTTACATTTCCATGAATGCCATTTTTAACACACCTTTGATAGCACTACAAAGCTAATTTTTAAAAATCCTTTATCAATTGATAAGAATATTCTCATTGTCTTAATTTGTTTTTGGTATTGGCAGTGTCAGACATTTTCATGCATTATACATACTTATGATACATATTTCGTACATTGTTTTATAAAATTTAAATTGTGTTCTATGTTCATTTTTCTCTCCAAGTGTTCTTTTTGTTACTGAACTGCAAGGGCACATCTTGCCAGTGTTTTCTTCCATTTTGTCATTTTCCTTTTATTTATGGTGATGTTGTTTTGTACAGTCAGGAGCTTTTAGAGGGTTTCTGTAATCAAATCTGTCATACTGTCTTTATATTTTGTTTGCCTTTAAGGGTATAAACCTTCACCACCCTTAGCACAGAAAGATGTTTGCCTGTATTTTATTATTCTTTTTGGCATTATTTTTTTGTATTTATTGCTTGAATTTATGTTGGTATATGGTATGAGGTCTAAGGACCTGTTTAACAAATGGTTCAGAGGTGTCACACTAACTCTTTAGAGAGGTGACTGGTCATTCTAATACTGCCATCTGAGGTGTTTGTGATGGGAACAGGGACTCAAGCGGGCTGTGGGTTGGGGTATGTACTGTCTCAGGCCCCAGCCTGGAAATAGGAGAGGCACAGGCTGGTTGGAACATGGCTCCTAGAGTGTCCCCAGCACTGCCCAGGATAGACTCTCCCAGTGGGCCCTGGGGCCTTGCTAAGAAATCCAGTTACGGGATTGAAGCTGAGCCCTTGGGAGTCCCAGTTCAGCCAGTGACAGGCCACTGCACCTCCAAGCCTTACATATTCTTCTGAGGGCATCATTTACTAGCACAGGTACCTTATTTCTTATGTTTTAAGACAATCCCACAGCCACCCTTTTAGGTGTGAGCTTGGGTTGCTGGGACCATAGAACTTCGTCCTTTCCCCAGGGCTCTGGTTACATTCCAGCCCCTCTGCCCTGCGAGGGACCTTCCCTATCACGGGAGCCCTCTACCCCAACTTGCTTCCATAAAGCTACCTCATTTTTTCTTCAAAAGAATAAAATCATCCTTTCCCTTGTGCCTTCCACTTTGATCAGCTTTCCCCTACCTAAGTCATCCATAGACCCCATCTCTAGCTGCACAGCTTGGCTAGGCTCTTTGATTTCTCAGAAAAGCCCAGCAAGTGACTCCTCCCTTTTTGCTTCTGAACTGCGTTTCTTTCCTTATTACTCAGTGTCCACACCCAGGGTGGTTGCTGGATAAAAATCTGCCCCTTTCCCCAGTCACCTTTTCAGGCTGGACATAAGCGCCAGTGAGGAATGGCTGTCTAACCGAGGCCCAGTTAGAAGCTCTTAATTTCTGAGTGGCCTGAGGCACTGTGGTGTACCCTGCGGTCACCTAAGCCCTGGGATCCTCAGTCTGGTTCTCCCTCCTTGTCTTCTCACATAGCTGCTAAGCTTGTTTATTGGATACCACTATGCAGAGTTAATTATTCCTTTAGCCAGGAGGGGAGAAGTTACCCATTGCTGTGAGGTTCCCAAGGACACTGGACCCACTTCTTATGCACTGGAAGGAGAACCTGGCCACTTCTCATCCCAGCTGACACTAAAGCAGCTTTGTGGCCTTGGATAAGATTCCTCTTGGGAGGTTGATAACTTCCAGCTATGACATCATGTGAGGCAGTGAAGAGGGGAAAGTACTTAGCTGCAAAGGTGGAACTTGATTGTACTTGTTCTGTAGATTCAGGAGATGTACTTTGACAACTCACTGGGAGTGGAGGAAGGTAGGTGAGGACTTTGGTAGAAACTTCCGGCTCTGTGGAGCCCATCTCACTGATGATTGAATGAGTACCCTAGGGGATACATCTCTAGGTAATTTAAAATCCGTCTCATCATGGGCTTGGCAGGAGTTGAGTTCAGATGACTAACCCAGCTTTAAAATCCACTTTCTTCTTACCCCTTTGAAAAGTATGATTATCTGGGATAATCTAAATAGAGCAAGCTAACCTTTTCCAGGCATTACTATGGAGTTGAGTCTGCTTTGTGACCTTTTACTCTACTTCGGCTTTCCAAAGGTCACCTGGCCTTATCTACAGGGATACCTAGTCCAGTGCCTGGCACATAATAGGCACACAGTAAATATTTGTTAAATGAATGTCGCCTGATAGGTTCCTGGGTGTCCTAGTCTGTCCCTCTTGATCTCATAGCTGACTTTATGCTTTTGGTCGTGTTTTAATTATGATAGATTGAAAGCTCCTTAAAACCAACTGCAAAATTTGAGAAGTCAGTCCTAGAGGTTTAGAACATCATCTGCAGTGATTAGTGTGAACACCTGTACTTTGGGCTTCATATCCCCTCTCCCTTCTCATTATTTATGCTTTGTAGGGATCAGGGAACTACTTTTCATAGCTCTTAGAGTTGTATATGTATGTAATACTTTGTTGGGATGAGTGGTGGAGGGGATGGAAGACAGCATCATTAAAGGACTGTCTAGCTCAGCATATTTAAAAACAGGGATTTGAACTGACATTGGGGTGCACAAGACTGGAGGAGGAAGGCAGAAAACAAATCCTCTCCTGAGAAAGTAAGTACACAATGATGCATGGCCCAGGTTTCCTCTGCCTTGAAAGGTGCCACTAAATACCTTGGAGCCATAAAGAAGTAGTAGAAACAACTTTCTGAAGGTGATTGGGCTTTGGATCGTTCCCCAGATGTACTAATCATTCTGCTGAGACATCAAAAAGACTGCTCTTACCTTTCCCTTGAATGAAGACAATTGCCAGCCTCTACCTCAGTTCCACCTGCTTGGAACAGGAAGCTGGGGGTAAAATGTTGACAGCCGCCCTCTTATTCATTCCCCTCTCCTTTTATTGCCCACCTCCTCACCCCATAGATATTTCTCACCCCACTTCCCATTCTGCACCTGGGAAACCTTGGTTGATGAGAAATTCTGTTTGGCCACTTTCAGGTTCCTGTAGTTAACAACAGGCCCAGAAAAAGCCTTTCTAAACCCTTGCTTTTGCCTAACATCCCCTGGCAGCTGACCCCACATGACCCAAATAAACAGATGACAATGTGAAGCCAGTGAGGCTATTTGTTTTAAATAGCAAGCATCTCCACTATGCACTGGAGCAGATGGGGTACTGGGGGCAAGGGAGAGACAGGCATCTCAATCTTTTTCACCCCAATATTATCTCCTGCTTTCCCACCCCTGCTAGGAAAAGGTGTCTTCAGAATACTACTTTTCAGAGGGGTAACTTGTTAATGTGGTACAGCTGGTCCCTGACACAAAGAATCAGGGAAATTGGACTTAAGTCTCTAGAAGAGGCTATAGGGCTGTATGAATGCTGTGACCACTTGAAGGCAGAAGGGTAAGTAAGGCTGGATGTAGTTTTCTGAGCATCCTGAGCCACTGGGCAGAATGATGTAGTGCTGACCTCAAACAAAATGACAACATTATTTCAGGTCACTATATATAATGTCTAGCGCCCCTGCCCCACATCTATACATAGCCTTTAAATTTCCCACTTCTTTGGTTGTGCAGTGGGTAGGCCCAAGGACACTAGTAGTAGGTGGCAGACATCTTAAAAAAAGCAATGTCAAGACCATCATAGAGCTAGCCCTCCCAGGAAAAGGACACTCATCCCATGGAGAAGAACTGGGCTGTTGTGCTCTACTCCCCTGCTGCTTTCCAGCTTTAACATAAACAAAGCCAGTGGTGGTAGCTGGGCGTTTGTGTGAGTGTAATGGTCTCTCCATGCTCAGCTGCAGGTGCCTTGGCATTAAATGTGCAAAGATCAGAGCCCTCTGTAGACTGGTGCTGGCAAACAACCCCCTTCCTCCTGTTGTTCACTAGGTTTTTGATTTCCAGGATGATATGTGCAGATTTTACTTAGGATGCATTAAGCCCTCAAAGGAAAGGAGCAAAGCCAGCAAGCATGCATTTGTACCAGCTTTCTGAGTCTAGCTCCCCTCTAGCTAGTTGCCAAAATAGGAACCTACCCTTCTGAGAGTGCAGTGGGGTTGGGGTGGGATGGGATGGGAGATGGGATGGCAGGGCACACCTTGCCACTCAACCATCTTCATAAAGGTTTGATTTCTGGCTTTGTATGATGGATTCTGACTCCCAACTAGCACTGTCCCACTCTTGTTTGAACTGGTTATCAAAGGGATCTGGGGCCAGTATCCAAGGGCCTGAGGCCTGCTGGCATTGGGGCAGCAGAGCTGCACATGCTCCAGGGTGTACCAAATGTGCCTTCAAGCCTGTGTCTGTCACTACCATCTGTACGAGTGGGGTTTGTGCAGCCTCCACCAAAGAAGCGGAACAGCATGGCCTCAGGTGAAAATTTTGGTGGCCCCAATCACTGTGTGAAATGGTGAGCCTCCTTCCCATGGTAATACTACATGACATTTTTCTAACTGGGGCCCTGTCCCAGAACTCTTTTCAAAAGGGTTGTCCGTGGGGTCAGGGTTAAATGCCCTTCGTACTCGGTAAGGCGTAAGGCGCAATTGACTACTGAGTGACCTTAGACAAGCCCTTTCCTCTGTGGGCCTTAGTTTCCTTATCTGTTAAATGAGGATTGGGGCAAGCTGACCTCAAAGGTCTAACTTCCTGATTGTACCCCAGGTGCCCCCAAACAAGCGACGTAAGGGGCGCCACCCAGGAGTCTCTGCCAGTCGGAGGAGCGCGGCTGAGGCCGAGGGGAGCGGTCCCGACCCTGCGCCCTGCCGGCGGCCTCAGCCGCCTAGCCTCTCGGCGGGCCGGGCTTCCGCCCTCCACGTTGTTGTTCCCGATTTCGGCCACGCCCCCTAGGTCAGGGCTGTGGATGCCTCGCCTTAGCCCCCGCCCCGGCCCCAGAGCGTAGGGTGGCCTCTGGGGTGGCACAGTTGGAGTCTCCACCCACATCAGACACGCGTGGACAAAGAGTTTAGGGGAAGGAAAGGGAGTGACTCGGTTTTAAAGGGAGGGTGGTGAAAAGGTAGGGTAGGGCATAACCGCAGAATTTCCCTCTCGGCATCCCACCCTCCGTTCTCACAGTGGCCCCTTCGCACCCGCGAATGTGACACTGATAGACACTGGCCCTTTAAACAGAAGGCTGGCGGCGCGGGGTGTCCATGTGGAGCTGCTCCATGCCGTGTTGTCCTGCCCGCCCATTGGCCCGTGGCCCGGTGACGTCGCCTAATAGGATGCGAACGCACTGCGGGGGGAGGAACGGAGACAAAATGCGGAATCGGATCGCCACTCCACTTCCTCTGCCGTAACTCTGGCAGCCTTCTGGCGTCAGCTCCGCCCAGAGGCGGATCCCGGGGGAATTGCGAGAGCCGGGTGGTTTCAGAAATTAGGTCACGTGTGGGTAGGGAGCGGAGACCCAGGGTCAGGCCAGTCTCTTCCGTCCTAAGGTTTCCCTGACCTGGGATATCCTTATTTGAGCTGAGTTTCTCTTGAATTACCCATCCACCCTTCCCTCCAGCTGGTCAGATTTCGTTGTGAATGACCCCAGCACGCAGCCCTTGCTCAACTCTTGGCTCGCAATCGGGGCGGGGCGAGGCGGGAAAGCGGAAATGCAGGGCGCGAAGCGGTCTAGAGTTTCTCCCACCCCCGTTTAGCCACGTGTGCTCGCGCCGTCTATAGTGGGTGGGGCCAACCCTCAGGGCCCCGCCCCTCTCTTCGTGAGAAGCCGCGGCCCTGCGGGCGGGGGCTCCGGTCCGGGCTTTGGCTGCGGCCCCCGTGTAGTAGCGGGGGCGGCGGCCGGGGGCAGCGCGGCTCCTTCCCTTGTTGTGTGTGTCGGTGCCTCCTCGCCATCTTGTTGCAAAGCCTTTTCTTGTCGGCGGGACTCCCGGGGGCCGCGGGGAGGGAGGCATCAGAAGGAGGAAGAGAGGGAGGGGAAGGAGGGAGGCAGTGCCACCTTTTTTTTTTTTTGCATCAATTTCTTTTTAATTTGCAAATAATATTTTGCAAATATTTTGGGAAACATTGATTTTTCTGCCGGCGCTCCCCCGTTCTTCCTTGCGGAGTGCGCCGCGCCGCCCAGCCCTGTCGCCCCCCCGGAGGTGATCCCTCCCTCCTGCCTGCCCGCCAGCCTGACCTGTGCCGGGCTCGCGGGCCGCAGTCTCGGCCCCGGCGCGCCCCCAGCAGCTCTCGGCGCAATGAGCATAGAGACGCTCCTGGAGGCGGCCCGCTTCCTGGAATGGCAAGCGCAGCAACAACAGAGAGCACGTGGTGAGCGGCCGGGCTGGGTCCCCGGGGCGCGGAACAGGGGGGCGAGCGACCCCGGTCCCCGCGCCGCGCGGAACCGCAGGCAGGACCCCTCTGGGTAGCCCCTAAAGCCTGGCAGCGCAGGGCTCCGCGCCAGAGCCGCCGCCCGGGGAGGAGTGTTGTTGGGCAGTGTAATTAATTAATGAATTCATTAATATGCAGCGAGGGACCCGGCTCCCGTGGGCGCACAGACGCTGCCACCCCCTTGTGCACCTTTTGTGGGGGGCTCCTTTCTCGTGGGCCAGCGGCACCCTCGGTAGCACTAAGGGTGTGAGCTGGGGGTGGGGGTGTTGAGGAATGGTGTTGCGTGGGGGGTGGCAGACCCGCGTTTGCGTGCTTGTGTGCACGGGGTTGTGTGATGTGAGCCTCGGGGAGAGCGGATGGATAGACGGATGGATGAACGCTCGTGTACACGGGCGAGTGTATAGTGCACACGAGTGGGCGTGTGTGTAACGGAGTGGAGGGTAGGAATTACTCTACGCCGAGCAGCTCCCCGGCTTCCCTGGCCCTATGGGGAGGGTGCGGGGGGCGCTCCCGGCCGATCTACGCGCTGCTTGGGGCGGAGGCGGCCTTTGCAGAATGAAATGACATCGCGTGTCTTATGATCCTGGCCAGCCCCGCCTGACCCCGCCTCCCAGAGCTGGGCTGGGTCGCGCGTCAGGGGTTTGGGGGAGAGCCGGGCAGACTAGGTGTCGAAGAATTGCCGACAGATCGCTAGGGGCAGCCCCCAGGCCCTTGCTGCGCCCCACTTTAGCCGGTTTGGAATGTGGCGTGTCTGCGCGTTCCAAACCCGCTCTTGGCTGGAATGTTGCGTGTGCCTGCGTTCCAAGCCAGTTGGTTACACCAGGTGGTGACGTGGACGGGCCCCGCCCCCGACCACGTGCACGGGGGACACTCCCGCTGGGGACGACGGGGCCGGATCCCTCCTCGCTGCCTCGCGCTCGGCCGGGGGCGGGGCCTGGGCGGGGCTGGCGAAGGGCCTTTTGCCGGGTTGGGCCTTGGCTGTGGTCACTGGGCATCTCCCAGTAAGAGCCTTTGCCCTGCGGAGGAGGAGCCGAGTTCACCTGTAGGTTCTCGCCCTAACCTACTGTTTAGATCCTGGGGCGAAGGAAACCCCCCGAATTGCAGGGCAGCCGGATATTTGGAGTTCGCATATTCCCACTGACGTTTCGGGAAATATTCTCACCAGGACCTCCTTACTGGCAACACCCCTGGCGCATTGTGTAATGCATCAGGCTGAGAAGGCGCAACTTTGGCGCTCCCTCGACAGGGGCAGAGACGAAGATTTCAGATGCTTTCTATCCCTGTGCGCCCTGTGGGTCGTCCCCAGCTTCAGGGTACTGCAGAAATAGGGGCTTGGGTAAAGATCTGTTTTCCGGACCGCTGCGAGGGCCTCAGCTCTGGATCGGTGTGTGTGCAGTATACGGGGACTCCTGTCCCTTCCAGCTTCCCGCATCCCAAACCCTCAGCCGAGTTGGTTGAGGTGGAGAATGCTTCGCTCTCCTTTCCTTTCTCTCTGCCTATTGTGCTTCAGTGATGAGTCATGCAGGAGGTAGTAGTGTGTGTTGTGTGCGCGCGCGCCTGCAGCGTGTGCCGCGGCGGCAGGCGGGGGGAGCGGCAGAGGGCCAGGGGCGGGGGAGCGGCGGGTCCGCGGACGTACTCGGGTCGACCGGCCTCTCAAGGTCAAGAGTCACTCTAGATATGAGTGACTTAGATGCTTGGGTTTTGTGGAACTGATGGGCTGAGACATCAGCCCACGTACTCCTCCCTCTTGTCTTAAGGGTCCAGCGCAGGGTCAGGCCATCGATAAAGCTGGTGGTGACAAAGAATGTCCTGCGTGCGAGCCCAGCGGCAGGTTGGGGGTAGGGAGACATTTGGAGAGACTGAATCACCTGCCCCTGTCATCAATACAGTGCAGTTCAGGAGTACCAATTGTGTCCCTACTGTGTACCATCCATTGTGCTAGAGGTGTACAGGATTGACCTTGCTGTTGCCCCAAGAGAACATTCACTTCACCTTCACTTCGCCTGCATGCTGGTTGGCAGTATAGGGAAGGGGAGAAGACCCCCACTGTAATCTCTCACATCTCCCAATAAGAAGTCAGTCCAGGCTGACAGTAAGAAGTATGGGGATGCAGAGAGTGACACTGAAGGAACCTTGAAGTGATTCTCTCCAAAGAAGTTGCAGAGTCCCTGCCTTATCCCCAGGTAGTGAAACCTGGGGGCAGAGAGCAGAGTCAGGCCTAGTTTAGCTGCCCAGTCATAGCTTCTCGTTGGTAGGGCAAGGATCCTAGGGGATGGATGAATGGATGCTAGAAAGCCAGCTCCATTCCAGAAACTCACATACAGTTGGCTAGACCCAGCTGCAGCAATTTAATCTCTAGAATTCATTTTCTTCCTTGAGGTTCTGTTTGCTTACTTGGGGTGGGAAGAATAGCAGAAAAGGAGGTGACCAGAACTGCTTTCCTGGGGTAGGTATCTGATGAGCAGTTCTGAACAGGGATCCTCCAGTCCATGCCCCCATTCAACCTCAAGGAGCAGCTTCCTGACCTAGACCAGTCAGCACATTCACATGATGAACCTGAGGATGTGTATGTGCAGGCGTCTGTGTGAGAGGGAAGAGGAGAAAGGGCAAGGCCTGGTAGTCAGCAGGAGGGCCTGTTCGTTTCCAGCGTTCATGGCGATGGCTGGAATGGGACCCTCTCCTGCCTAATCAGGAGCACCCTGGGCCTGGCTTACATGCTGTGCTCCCTGTTAGCATGAAGAAGGGAAGAATTCTCTGGAACAGTCGGGGCCACCTAGTATAGACTCCTCAAGCCCCACTGTCTGCTGAGCCCCTGGGCCACAGTGGCTTGGGATAGCTGAAGACAGCACCATGCCCACTCTCTCCACTGTGGTCCCTGGGTCACTCCAGAGGAATCATGCTAAACTGTTTCGGGGCAGCTTCAGGAAAGAGCCCAGGGAAGGTGCCTGAGTGTGTGTATGTGTGCACGGTAGTGAGAGAGGGAGTTGTACCCATGGGTGCAGCAGAGCAGTATTTTTTGAGTCTGAACCCATATTGCTCCTGAGGTAGGTCCCTGAATGGCTGCCAGTGCCTGCCCTCCACACACACACAGTTTCTGCCTCTCCGGTGCGTAGGGAGAGGATCACTGCTGTGTGTGGAGGAGGCAGGAATTTTTGGTGTGATAGAGCTTGGCTGTTCACCTGGGTCCTTCCTGGCACCTTGTGGGGCATACCTGCCTGGCTCTGGAACAGAGAGGGTAGGTGAGAACGAGGAAGTTTCTATCTCCTGGGTGATCTTTGGAGTTGCTTTAAAATATGGAAAATACGAAGTTTGCTTTCACTCTGGGTTCCCAGGGCACCTGTCCTTGGGGCTCTGTCTGTTCCCCTGCATATGGAAAAATGGAACCTTTGTCCCAAAGCCAGTGAAAGTTTGGGTCCTGGCTCAAAGGAATCAAAGTGAGCTTGTGTTGGCCCTGAGCTCCAGGCCATTGTCTTGGGGATGGGGTGGAGGGAGGGTCAGATTGGGGATGTCCCAGGGTGGGCCAGAAGGTTCCTGGCTGGAACTCTACCAGCTTTTTTGGCAGTGTGGTCTCCGGGAAGCCGGAGCACAGAGAGATGGTTTTCTCAGGGTTGTAACATAAGCCAGTGCTGGCTGGAAAGGCCTGGGAGAGCAAGGCCTCCCCATTGGAGCAGGCTGGCACTGGCCTGGCAGCTCCCCTTCCTGAAGGGCAGGGGAGATACGGAAGAGGCCCAGGCTGCTGGGAAACCACCGAGTCTCGGAACACTTCCCCTCTACTTCCTCCTTGCCTCTTCTCCTCTGTGGGAGGGAGGGGCTGAGAGCTGGCCTGTCTCACACTCAAGCTGTTGATTGGTTTTTTTGGGTCCCTGAGCCTGAAAGACACGTGAGGACTGATACCCTGCTCTGTAGGGGGCACTTAGTCAACCTTGTCCCCCCAGCCCCACCCCTTTGTGGGGTGGGGAGTTTGGGGTGTGTCTGCTGGGCCAGTGCCATCATCTTGGTTAGTCAATTGTGTGGCGAATCAGAATCCAGGGCAAGAGGGAGGGCTGGTGGACTGGCCTACTCCCTGGCCTGGGGGCTGCAGCTGCTCCCCAGGGCCCTGGCCCAGCCAGCCCTGGAGCCAGGGAACCAGACTGGTGGGGCCTGGGAGGAGGGGACAGGGTAGAGATGGAGAGGGGCCTCTGGACCAGGAGGAGCGCACTTCCCTTCTGTTCTCAGCCATCTCCAGAACAGACCTCACCTTATGCTGAACTGAAGAGTGCAAGGTTGCTTGGCTTGCTGCCTGTTCCAACCCTGTGAAAAAGCCTGGCTTTCCTTCCTACCTGCCTCTTACTACTTTCTAGTTTGTGCTGCTGCTGCTGCTGAGAGAAAAAGACCTCGTGTGTTTTGTATGGTCCCTCGGGAAGCCAGAGGCATTGGTACCTAGCTTGGGAGCTTTGGGCCTGCTTCATGTGTGAACCGAAGGTGATGTTTCTGTCCTGCCCGTGGCATGGGGCTCTTGTGAGGATTCAGGTGTGTGTGTGTGTGTGTGTGTGTGTGTGTGTGTGTGTGTAGGCACCTAGCTTGTGTTGGCACAGCAAGTACAGGCATCCTTCAGAGTCAGGAGACCTGGGTGGACCTAGCCCATTTTACCTGTGACTTGCTGTGTGACCCTTCACAAATCACTTTGTCTCTCTGAGCTGAATTAGATCATCTGTGAGATGAAGGTCCTGCCTGACCTCTAGAAGGTACTTGGTAAATACTGTTGTTGAGGGTTTTCCCCAGAAGCTACATTCTGTGTACCCCACTCCATTCTCCTGTGGTGGCCTGTGAAGTCTTTTGTGGACTGGCCTCTGCCCACCTTATCTATCACCCCACACCTCTCAGTCTTCCTGAGCCTCCCTGCTATCACCTGCGTAACCCTTTAACCTTCAGAATCCTGACAGCTTCTGCTCTGCCTTGCCACAGGCCCTGTTCTCCCCAAGCCTGGGTTGTTATCCTGTTGCTTGTCCCTCCCCTCACCTCCCAGGCCAGAAGCTCCCCAAAGGGAGGGACCAGGTCTATTCTGTTCGTTCACAGCCGTGCCCCCAGCTGTTAGCCCAGCGCCTAGCTGGATGTGGATGGGTATTTGTGGTGTCTCAGACTGAGCAGGGGTGTCACTGAGCACTGACTGGGACAGGGTCAGAGGATGGGTTACAGCTAGGGGACAGGTAAAGCTGGGGCCCAGGATGGTTGGCCCTGCTGAGACACCCCTTGTGTTCTCTCTGTGTAGAGGAGCAGGAGCGGCTTCACTTGGAGCGGGAACGGGAGCAGGAGCAGAAGAAGGCCAGCAGCCTAGCCAGACTGGCCCATGCCCTGCCTGTGGAGGAACCCTGCATGGAGGCGCCACCTCTGCCTCTGTCCCCACCGGCACCCCCGCCGGCACCCCCACCACCACTTGCCACCCACACCCCACTTACCGTCATTCCTATTCCAGTAATGACCAACTCCCCTCAGCCTCTGCCCCCGCCACTGGCCCCCACACCCCAGCCTCTGCCCCTGGCACCTCGCCAGCCCGCCCTGGTTAGCACTCCTGGACTTGGCATTAAGGAGTCTGCCCCCTTGCCTACCAGGCCACAGGTGCCCACCCCTACTCCCCTACTGCCAGACTCCAAGACCACCATTCCACCCACTGGCAGCCCCAAGCCTCTTCAGCCCCTCCCCACGCCCATCCTGACCATAGCACCACACCCTGGAGTCCAGCCCCAGTTGGCCCCCCAGCAGCCACCCCCACCCACTCTTGGGACCCTAAAGTTGGCACCAGCTGAAGAAATCAAATCCAGCGAACAGAAGAAGAGGCCTGGGGGGTGAGTGAGGTGTGGGCAGTCCAGGCTGGTCGGGATGGAGAGAACTGCCCACCCCCGGGCTGTGTGTGCAAGAGAAAGTACCCTCCCGAGCTAGCCCTGCAGAGCCATGTCCTACCTCCCCAATCTAGAAGTGCCCTCATATATTTGGATACATTATCTCTGTGCCCATGCCCATCCCCACCGTGGGAGGGGGAATGGCCACTGGCCTCTGTTGTTGCTAGGCTTCTGTGTACCCTGACCCGCTCCAAGATTGGGCCGATGGCATTCGCAAGACTTTAGACAGAGTATTGGATTATGGGCCTCCTGGGTGAGGGCTGGGGTCAACTGGCTGTTTCTCTATCTTCTCACAGGTGGCAGCATGGTGGAGGGTGTTTAATGGGGTTTTTGAGAATACTGTGCCCTCCAGGGGGTGTACGCCTATGGCACAGGGTAAACCTCTCCCATTGCTGCTTTTGTAGAGAGAGAATGTCGGCGATAGAAAGCCTGTGGCCATTTGTGAGTAGAGGCAGGGAGCCGGAAGGCCGCCTAATTGGGCCCTCCTCCCTGAGCCTCCTGTCTGTCTGGGTTTCAGGATCGGAACCAGAGAAGTCCACAACAAATTGGAGAAGAACAGGTGTGTGAGCGTGCGTGTGTGACTATGGGCCCACCCCGCCTGCTACCGGGACTGCCCACCCTTGGTCCCCAAGCTCTCCTGGGTTCTTCCCTCCCAGCCCTGGCCCCTGGCGCTGGCTGACCACTGCTGCTCCCTCTTCCCAGGAGGGCCCATCTGAAGGAATGCTTTGAGACCCTGAAACGCAACATCCCTAATGTGGACGACAAGAAGACATCGAATCTGAGCGTGCTGCGGACGGCGCTGCGGTATATCCAGGTATGGGGTAGGGAAGCACGCCGAAAGGGGGGCGGGCCGCCGCCGCAGCAGCGAGAGCTTCCTCCCGGCTCCCGCCCTCCTCCCCTCCTCCCCTCGCCGCGGCCCCGCCCCGAGCTCTCTCCCTCGCGGGTGCCCCCGCCCGCCTCCACGCGGGCGCTGAGCACATGGCCCGGCTGACGTCAGCGGGGCTCCCCGCCCGGGAGGGGGACCGGAAGACAGACGCGCTTGCGCGAGGCAGGGCGACGACGACGACGCTCCCTTCCCCTCCCCCGTCGGGTCCAGCCGTGGGCAAGGCCCCCGCTACTCGGTGTCAAACCCGGTGCCCGGTCTTGCTTTAGCGCCTGACTCTGTTAGTGTCCGTGGATGAGAAGGGCGCAGAGCTGCGACCTCTCCGCGCCTCCACCCTGCCTCCCCGCGGTGCCTGGGCGGGAATCGGATTGGGCCCGAGTCTGTTGCTCGTCGGAGGTGGGGAATGTCCCTCGGGCTTTGCTCCTAGCACACGGCGGCGCGCCGGTGGAACCCCCCACTTTTACCCCAGAAGGATTAAGATCTTTCCAGTGATCCCATTGAGGTGCCATGACCCGAGTTAGGGGGTGAAACCTGGGGTTGGAGAAATGCCGCGGTCTCACCGGGTGACAGCCCCGGGGTCACCGAGCCTTTCAAAATTACGCTCTCCTGTCTGGGTTTAAAAAAAAAGAAAGAAAACCTTTTCCAGGAGCCCTCCTGGCCGCGCGTCCCTCCCTGGGAGCTTTGGCTTCCCTCTGCAGTACGGGAAGGGGGGCAACCGCCTGATAAGACAGTTGCCATGACAGCCCGAGTTTCGGTTTCCTTGGCAACCGGCCGAAGGTTCCGCGTGCCGGGAAGGAGGCTGTGGGGGTGGGGCGGACGGCCTCGGTCGGCTGCAGCAGAGACAGAATCGGAACGGAGACTTTGGGGAGTAGGAGGGACTTAGGGCTCCCTGCCCGCGCGGGCTGGGGGCGGGGGACCCTGGGGTCTCCCTGTCGGTGCGCTTGGGAGACCAGGGGGCTGGACGGCCTCACGAGGTGATGGCAAAGAGGGTCCGCCAAGGCGAGGAGCCAGCGGTGGGGCGCCGTCCCTCCCCCGGCCCCAACTGCGGGTCACAGCCCTAAGGTAACTAGAGCCTGATTTGAGGGGCGGAGGCGCTATTTCGCCGCGGCTTCCACCCGGCTGCTCCCTTCTCGCCTCTCTTGAGCCCGCGCCCTTCCGCCTTCCCTCCGGACCAGAGGGAGGAACTGGCGCGCTTCCAGGCGGCTTCCTGGCACCCGGGAGGGGTGGGGCCGGGCTCACGGATTGGCCGGGCCGGGCGGGGCGGGGCTCCTGCGCGCGCGGAGGGAGGGTGCGTCTGGCGAGGAGTGACGCAGCAAAGCCGGGGCCGCGTGGGTGCGCGCGTGCTCTGGGAGGGGTGGGGCCTCAGAGCCGTTAGGGGCGGAGGGTTTCAGAGAGTCTCAGGGAGCTTTATTTCTGGGATGTTTTTTGCAAATATTTGGACTTGAGTGTAAGTTACTGGTCCTTTAGTTATACTCAGTCACAGGGCCTGGGAGCAAGTCCCTAACCAAATGCTGTGACATTTTGTGTGATAATCAGTTTTCTCTTCTGTATTGTGATAACACCAGACAAGGAAACAGTAGTATCTTTGTCATAAGAGATGTTAGAATTGGGCCTCTACAAATACTACCTTAACAATTATGTAGTAGTAGTAAGGACAGAATGTAAAATTCCCCTTAGCAGATATATATACTTAGGGTGGGGAGCCTTGTTCTCATGAGGTGTGGATTTGAAAATAAATCAGAAATAGGCACTCAGTAGGGCGAGCAGACTGAGCGCATGGGTTTGGTGGACCTGGGTTGTCCTGGGGCTAGCAGTGGAAGCAGAAATAGAAGAAAACTTTTAAGGCTGTCTATAAATCGTCAACTTCACTCATTTATTCATTGAGGTGCTTTTGGACAGCCCTGTGCCTGATTCTGAGAAAGCTGGAGCAAGGAGAAAAGTGGGGTCTCTGTCCTTAGGTTTTGTCTTAAGAGTAGCTTATAAACAAAACAGGACTATGCCATGAGGATGTAGTAGGGACAGGGATCACAGGATCGATTCTGGGGAGTTGGGGAAGTTGTTGCTGAGGAAGAGGCCTTTGAGCTGAGACCTAAAAGTCTCAGGGTAACCTAGGAAAGAGGTGGGCAGAGAGCCCAGCATAGGGCAGAGTTTTTTGGGAGGGAACAGGATGCATTTTTGGAAGTTGAATATGGCTGGAAGGGTCACCATGCAGAGATGGGGCCAGCAGGACACTAGATGGGAGTTGAAAGGAAGTAGTTGAGAGACCACATAGGATGTGCTCTGGCTTTAGTGTGCTGAGGTGGGAAGCTGTGGGAGGCTGTAGCCCCCAACATGACCCAGACTGGCTTGGAGGTGGCAAAGGATTTGAAAAAAACTGCAATGAAATGGACAGAAACAGAATGAGGAGTAGGCAGTTGCCAAACCATGCATCCAGACAATCTTAGAAAGGAAATGAGTTTAGGGATAGAAAAAAATGTTTCATACAAACAATAGGGAGAAAAAAGCAGGTGTTGCAGTACTTCTATCAGACAAAATAGACTTCAAAACAAAGAAAGTAACAAGAGATAAAGAAGGACATTACATAATGATAAAGGGGGCAGTCCAACAAGAGGACATAACCATTGTAAATATCTATGCACCCAACACAGGAGCACCTACATATGTGAAACAAATACTAACAGAATTAAAGGAGGAAATAGAATGCAATGCATTCATTTTAGGAGACTTCAGCACACCACTCCCTCAAAAGGACTGATCCACCAGACAGAAAATAAGGACATAGAGGCACCAAACAACGCATTAGAACAGATGGACCTACCAGATATCTGTAGAACTATACACCCAAAAACAGCAGGCTACACATTCTTCTCAAGTGCACATGGACCATTTTCCAGAATAGACCACATACTAGGCCACAGAAACCTCAGTGAATTCAAAAAGATTGAAAGGAAATGGGTTTAAAATGAAGCAGTGTGGACTAAAGCTAGACCCTGGGATAACTCTCCAGGGGCCTCTGGTCCTGTAGAGAACTGTGCTAGTGAGAAGAGGAGGTTTTGGCAACTAACATTATCTTCTCTGTGAGCCAGAAAGCTACCCACCCTGTCAGCACCCAGGTTTGAGTGAGGGCTGACCCACCACACACCCCATCATTAGTGTAGCCTCTCATCCGATGTCATGTCCTGCATTGGCCTCTCAGGGTAGAGCCAGCTGAGAAGCCAGCCAGGTGTGTGTATGTATGTTAAGGGGAGGGATCTTTCTGGCAGAAATGTGAGAAGCCGGTTAATCCCAAAGCCAGGATAATAGAGGTGGCTGTGTGTGGCCTGGGACTGGTGTAACAGAAGGGTAGAACTCGCAGGTTTCAGGCCAATATATAGCTCGGCTGTATCTGGGTTTTGTGTCATGGGCACTAACAGTTTGAGGTGCCTCTTACTGGTGAGGTCAGACATGCAAGGACAGGAGGGAGGGCAGGGGAGTTGGGCCTGACTGGTGGATGTTGCTGAGGATGCTGCTGTACCCTTGAGGGGCGAGTGGACCATCAGGAAAGGCTGCTGCAAAACTGCAGAACTGCCCCAGGGAAATGGAATCAGGAAACTCAGGCCTAATGGGTACTGTGACTCTCTGGGGATGAGAGACAGGATAGAGGTAGGAACTAACATGCTTATGTCCTCACGATCCTGGGGCCACTGGCCCCCTGGCTTCTGGCAGGGTCAGAGGATAAAAGTTGACTATAGAAGAGCCCTTGCCCTCACAGGGTTGGACTGGGACGGTGTGTGCTGAGGTGGAAGGGCAAACCGTGAAACACACAGGGAGTTGAATGAGCCAGTGTCTGATTAAGTACTGCCTGGCAGTCTTGTTAAATGCTCAAGTGTGTGGGCTCGAGGGCAGGAGGGGGTACTGGTGAGAGCGAGGGGTGGGGAAGGAAGTGGAGGAGGTAGGGACTCAGGTATGGTCTTGGAGCACGAGCAGATAAGACCTTGGGGGTGAGAAGGGAGGATCCGCGAGTGTCTGGGAAGAGTGTTCAGAGAGTAAAACTAAGACAAGCTGTATGGTTTGGTGTGTGAAGGGCCAGTGAGCCCTCTTCCTGGCTGGGACTGGCAAACTTTGTATGCTAAGAACTCAGGAGCAGGTCAGGTGAGGGACTCAGGATGCAGCAGGCCAGGGTTGTCCATGTTGCCTGGTAGATCCAGTAGTCAAGACACAGTAGGTCCAAGGGGAAGCTGGCAGCAGGGAGGCCTGCAAGACTTGGATGAGTTGGTCTGATAAAGTGTCAGAATCAGGAAGTCATGGGGAATGAGAGAGACCTGGTATGGAAAGGAGTGAGAAGTATGACCCAAGCTGGCCTTGTGGATACTGGAGACCCTGCTGACGGAAGCAGTAGACAGGCTGGGAGGCTCGGTCCCCAGCACCTAGCTGGGGGGTCAGCCCAAGGGGCGCCAGGCTGCCTGTGGGCCTGGAGTTGAGGGGGAGGGTGTTGTGGTGGATAAGGGAGCTCCCACCTACTGTTCTTAGTGACATGGGTGGCGTCAGCTTCCTGGGGACCCAGATGAGGGATGGAGTCCCCTCCCGGGGGTGCTTTGAGTCAGTGCTGTTAAGTATGCCAAGAGCCATTTCTTACTGATCTCTGCAACTCCAGGACAGATGTGAAGGGTCGGGGCATGTTCTGGGGCCTGGGGGTTGTTTAGCAGCTTGGGGAGTCTGGAGGGCTGTCGTAAAAATAGGGCACTGTCAAGAGATAGCACAGGCAGGCACTGTGGGGACTAGCCCAGGAGGTCGGAGCAGAGGTTCCAAGCCAGCAGCTGCGGGGGGGCAAGGTGGAGGCAGGTCAAGAAGAAATATGGGGGATGTGGTGGGGGTCACAAAGTCCAGCAGTCACCCTCCAAGGACACTGACGTTCAAGAGACCAGTGCATGATGTGGTGGGGAGAAGAAAAGGGACCGTTCGGGGTTCTGTGGGGAATGGGTTCCAGGAGGGTGGCTTGTGGCACCAGTGGCTGGTGTGGGATGGTGGTGGCAGAGGCCTGAGCACACCTGAATCTGTTACCCTTTCTGTCCTTCCTACAGAAGTGGAGGGAGAGGCTGCCAGGAGGGTGTATGGGGCAAGAGTGAGGTAAAGCCCCTCAGGACAGGGTTGATGTGGGGATAGGACTGACCCTGGCCCCAGGCTCCAGGGTCTGTGCAGGGGCCTGTGTCTGTACTTCCTTTCAGTGGTGCCTGCTGGAGAGCCTGCAGTCCCCTGGACGCTAGGCCTCACAGGGTAGAGCCACAGCCAGGAGGCTGGTGTGATCTTTCCCAGCCCCTGTCAGCCTGGGCACCTGCCCCTGCAGATCGCCCACCCTGGTGGCACGGTGGTGGCTGTGGGGAGATGTCTGTGGTACAGTGGGCCTCTTGGCTGCTGCTCAGAATATCCTGCTGCCCCTTGCCCTGTTCTCCAGTCCCTGAAGAGGAAGGAGAAAGAATATGAGCATGAGATGGAGCGGCTGGCACGGGAGAAGATTGCCACGCAGCAGCGGCTGGCAGAGCTCAAGCACGAGCTGAGCCAGTGGATGGATGTGCTGGAGATCGACCGCGTGCTCCGGCAGACAGGCCAGCCTGAGGACGACCAGGCCTCCACCTCTACTGCCTCCGGTGAGCTCCACTTGCCACCTGTTCAGTGTTACCTCTGCCCCTCAAATGCCAGCCTCTGTCCTTTTCTTTGCCTGCTAGAAAAGATGCCCCGTCTCTTATTCCCCAGACCCCCAGGGCATCTACTCCTCCCACCTCTTATTTCCCAAGCCCTTCTGACCTGTCCTTGTCCCTGTGGCCCCCCACAGAGGGTGAGGACAACATAGACGAGGATATGGAGGAGGACCAGGCTGGTCTGGGCCCACCTAAACTGAGCCATCGCCCCCACCCGGAGCTGCTGAAGCCACCACCCAGCACTGCCCCTGCACCTCTGCCTGCCCACCCACACCCCCCTTCCCAGCCTGTGGCCCTGTCTCCTGCCCACCTGCCCGGGCAGCAGCCGCCGCCACAGCAGAAGACACCACTGCCGGCACCTCCTCCCCCACCAGCTGCCCCTGCCCAAACGCTGGTTCCTGCTCAAGCCCATCTGGTGGCCACGGCTGGCGGAGGCTCCACGGTCATCGCCCACACAGCCACCACCCATGCCTCAGTCATCCAGACTGTGAACCATGTTCTGCAGGGGCCAGGCGGGAAGCACATTGCCCACATTGCCCCCTCAGCCCCCAGCCCTGCTGTGCAGCTGGCACCTGCCACACCCCCCATTGGCCACATCACAGTGCACCCTGCCACCCTCAACCATGTGGCCCATCTCGGCTCCCAGCTGCCCCTGTACCCACAGCCTGTGGCAGTGAGCCAACCTGTGGCAGTGAGCCACATTGCCCACACCCTCTCGCACCAGCAAGTGAATGGCACAGCTGGGCTGGGGCCCCCAGCCACAGTCATGGCAAAGCCAGCCGTAGGGGCTCAGGTGGTGCATCATCCCCAGCTGGTGGGCCAGACAGTGCTGAACCCTGTGACCATGGTCACCATGCCCTCCTTCCCTGTCAGCACACTCAAGCTGGCTTGAGGATGTGGCCACTCAGAGGCCCCCCATTGGGGGCAGGGAGGGGGACCTAGCCCCGACTCTCCCACCCACCAGCTCCACACATTCCAGCCAGGCCCAGGCCTACCCCACCCATACACACCCCCAGGCCTCCTAGGGGAAGGGGGTGCAGAGACTCTGAGCCAGGGGAGGGAGAGGCCAGCCCTGGGAGCTGGGCAGAGGGCCGAGGGTCACCCCACTGCACTAGGACTTGATAAAGTGATGAATGACACCCTGGTGAATGTGCCACCCATCCTGGTGCCAGCTCCAGTGCTGTTCCTGCCTCCCCACCCATCCCCTGAAACCAGTGCGATGTGGACGTTGTGTTCTCTGGCTCCCCCACCCTGTCTCCTGCTGCTGCTATTGCTCTGCCTGGTGAGGTGAATGCGTGCCCCAGCCCTCCTGTCCCAAGCTCCAGCCTTCTCTTCCCAGGCCTTTGGAGGGTAAAGAGGATAAGCAAAACCGAAGCAACTTGGCCCAGAAAACTGGGGACTGTGGGAGGCCCTGCCCTGAGTACAGGTGACAGGTCCTGGGAAGCAGCTGGTCTGGAATTCCACCCAGATCTGTGGGCACCCCAGCCCAGGACTCTCCAACCCAGTGGCAGTCACTGTGATTTGTTAAACAGAAGCTAGTGAAAATGATTCTCCCAACAACCAACCAAACCCAAGCTGTTGCCAAGTTCCTTGAGCTCCCCCAACCCTTGCCATTGGCCCTGGGAGGGAAGGAGGGAAGGTGGATGGTGGGGTGAGGAAGGAAGGGCTTGGCTACCTTCCCCACCATTGGTCCCAGGGGAGCTCCTCTGGACCCCGGTTCCTACCCCAGGCGTAGCTGTTGGCTTCCAGAAGGAAGGTGCTGCCTGGCCTTGGCTGCCCTGGCTCCCTGGGCTCTGCTCAGTGCTGTGCACTTCCCTGAGGTCTGGGTGGGCCTGGGTGCTTCCTGCAGCCTCCAAGACATGGACCTGCCTCTGGTCTGGGTCCCAGAGCCTGAAGCTACACAGAAGGTTAAAATCCAGGGGCTCAGCCAAAGCCCCGAATCCCTTCCCAAACGCCCTGGGGACCTACAGGGAAGGGAGCAGGCCCAGACTCGAGGACAGCTGCTGCTTCTACCCCAACTTCTCATCTCTGGTCTCTTCCCAACCTCTCTTTCCGCTAAACATCCCCTTCTCCAGGGACTGTTCTGAGTGTACCCTCCCTGGTGGGGGCTGCTGTGTGCCACCACCTTCCTGAGGAAAGGTCCTTGGTTGGGCTAAGGGCAGGGCCGAGCTGGGGTGGGGTGGCGTGAGGGGGCCTGGGTTTAGGGGATGCTCGTTTCCCTGCCTCTGCCTTGGCAGACTGCTTTGGCTTCTCTTTTTATGTGGGTATTTATTACAAGTGGCCTTGTGTCCAATACTCAGTTATACACACGTGCACACTCGGCTCCCCACCTGGACACACACCAATGGCCTTTCAGTGTGGGGCAGGAAGCGAGTGTCTCTAGGTGTGAAGCTTGCATTGGCAGGCGGGTCAGGGCAGTGCCCTTTGGGACACTGAGGAGGCCAGCAACAGTCTTGAATGAATTTAGACACCTAAGAACCTTTCAGTTCCTTCCTGGTCTAGGAGACCAAAGGCCTATTGCCTCCTTAGAGGCCTCCAGGAGTAAGCCCCATACCCACCCCAACACAGTGCCCCCACTTAACAAGCTTGCTGCCTTCCTGCTCCTGTAGCCACCTGCTACCCATGTTCTGGGGTCAGCGGGCAGGATCACTTTCCCCTGTGTGATCACAATGGAAAGAGCAGAGGAATAGGGGCAGGTTTGGTGCCCAGGGAAGTCGGTGAAGTACGGTGGACCTGCCCCTCCTCTCGGCTCTGTTCACCTCCTGCATTCTGAGGCCGGTTCAGAGTTAAAACTCATGCCAGCCAACTGTCCCTTGGCCTGCAGATACCTCACCTGCCCCCAGCAGTGGGGCCCCCGAATCTAGTGCCGAATGACTATGTCCAGATTGGTGACGGTGGGTGGTGTTGCTGTTTGTGTCGTTAGTGAAGCTGTGATGCTGTGTGCCCTTGGGCAGCCACCGCCCAGCCCTTCCTGGGCACGCCCCTCTGAGTTGTCAGGACCACATCTGTCCTCGTCCTGTGGGACCTCCTGCCCCTCCCCTCCCTAGCCCTTCCAGCCTAGAGGACATGCATGTGCACGCATGCGTGCACACACACACACACATCTTACCTCTCATGCGTGTTTTACTTATTGATGTTCAGAGTGGCTCACTGGCTGGGAGTCTTTACCTCGAGGAGAGGGGAAGGTTGGTTCCTTGGGAGGCCAAAGAAGGGCAGGGAGTGCCTGGTGGGGAGTTGGGGGTCACCATAACCTCTGCTCTCCAGGAATAGTTATCCATCCCAGGTTCTCACCCCCGTCCCCCAAAGAGGTGACCCTTGTTTACAGTGAGAACTCGGTCACTGTGTCTCCGTTTCCTAAAATATAAACTGTAGCGACCCCAGACTGTAGAGATTTTTATGTGTTTGGATACATCTGCTGTGTGGGAAAAAAATACAAAAACCCTAATTTTGTACATATTGTATTTTTACTATTGAACTGTATTCTAGTGGCTGTTCATGCTTCAAGACTTTAGGTATTGAGACATGAATACTATCCATGTAATAAGCACTTGCCTGGAATAAAATATAAAACTGAAATAAACCTGCACTGAAACCTGAGCTGGAGCCACCAGCCTGCACCATCTGGGTCATTTTGTTGCAACGAGAGGCAGAGACCTTCAGGAAAGGCCTCCAGCTAGAAGCATCAGGGCCCTTACCCTGTTGATGTTTGGGGGATGCTATTTCTCACACCACTTCCATGCATGTCAGTTTTAGAAAAAGATTTGGGACCCTCCAGTTCTTACCCTAAAGCTCAATCCTCAGCAGGCTCTGAGAACTGTAGTTCTGGTCATCCTTATACTTTTGCAATACTTTATACTTCCTCAAACCATTTTCACAAACATTATCTTGTTTCATCTCTTAACAGCATGGTGAAGTAAATAAGCCAAGAACCAGCCCCATCTGGCAGATTAGAAATAGGTCTGAGGTGGCTGAGAGACTTAAAAGACCATGCATCTTAGTCTGGGACCTTGTGGAGCTGCAGTCAGGTCTCAACTCGTGTGGGGTTCCCCCAAGCATGTGCCGCCCTGCCCCTGAGGCCTGGTGTAGCACTGGGGATCCTGAACTCAAGGAAGTCCCAGTGGGAAATGGTGAAGGGGAGTAGCCCCAGGATCTGCGCACAGAAGGGTCAGAGGCTTCCTGAGGGGATGCACTTGTGGGGTTAGAACAGGTCATCTGAGTAGTCTAAGGCTGGCCCCTCAGGTAAAGGAACAAGAAGAGGAAGTAGTTGGTCAGGCGTCAAAAGAACCGTGTTCTAAGCTGGGCCTGCAAACCTGGGCCTGGAAGACCTTTGTCCCTATGACATCTTCTCTCCCCAGTTTGGGGGACAGTAGCCCTTTGGCAGGCTGTCTCTCTCAAGTGGGGAGGTGAGGAAGACTGAGGCCAAGGAGCAGTAAGCTGGGACTGGCCGTAGACCAACACCTACCTCATCTCACTCCCATCTCACCTACCCCTCTCCAGCCCCAGGGCACTGACTTAACTTCTCTTCTCGGGGTAGATCTGGGGATATGGGGGTTAGCCTTAGGGAAGAGAGTGGTGGCTGTGAGGGTCTTGGGGTCCCATTCCCAAGAATTACCAGCCTCTGTGTAAGGCCGGCCCCTTTCTCTTGTGAGGTGCTGGCTCCCTCTGCTGGTAACTCCAGTAAGCTGGGCCGCTGCACCCCAGGGACAGCCAACAGTTAGAATTAGTATTTCCTAAATACCCATTCGGTGTCAGTCAGACACTGCCCAGCCCTGAGGACAGAGAGGAAGACTGCCCCTGGGAGTGATGACCCAGAATCCTCTGAGGGCTACCACTGTATCTTAAGGGGTAAGCAGAAACTCCCCTCCTGCACTCAAAGGACAGCCCTCCACTGAGAGAGGGACTTGCGGTCAGAGAAATGGAAAACAAAAACTCCCAAGTTGGAATCCAGGTGCCTCCACTTAAACTAGCCCTGCTCAGTAAGAGAGACAACTTCCTTCCAGGGTTGGAGGAATCTGAGGTAGTGTTTATAGTGTCCTACAGCCTGTCCGGCTCTTACCTACACACACATTGCCCTTGGCAGATTCATCACTTCAGCTGTGGGATTCCTGCTGGTCCTGGAAGCCCAGCCAGGGGCCTCCAGCACTGCTGTGCGGCGTAGGGAAGGGGTAGGACCGTGTGAAGGGACCAGGCCACTCCCAGGTAGTTTATTGGGAGCCTTTGGTGAACAACTTTCAGGTGGAGTCACAGCAGGGGAAATTCTGATTTTTCCAGGCAACAGGATGAGCTGGGGGTGGGGGAGGTGTTCCCTGGACGGGCTTATAAGGTACCCCAGCCTGGAGCATCCCATGTCAACTAGTTTCCTTTCCTCACAGCTCGAGTGAGTTAACAGGCCCTAATGCCCAGAAAGCCAGTGTTCTCTAGATCAGACCACAAGCTGGTGACTGGAGCTACTAGGATCCATGTATGATGAAACAGGGTCCTCTGAGGCAGGGGAAGGCAGGTACTTTTCCATGTTGGGCTGCCTCAGTTGGGCTTTTCCATGCCTCAGCAGGTTTGCCCCCTCCTGACACTCCCCCCATGCTCCAGCCTAAAGCAGGCATCTCTAAGACTGCTTAGTGGGCAGAATCCTAGGCCAGAGGGCCAGGGTCCTTCCCCACTGGCTGCAGAGAAAGGCAGGGTTCCTGCAGATTCCCAGTCAAGCTCCAGCTCATCACTGCAGCCAGTCAGGAGGGCAGGCAGGCTGGGGAAGGGATGGGACAGGGACCTGCACTCATCCAGAGGTTGAACAGGCCGTTGCCTCTTACACAAGATCACTGGCTCTGAGGCAAGGTCCCCCCAAGGGCTTTCTCTGAGTATTTGGGGTCTGGCTATCACCCCTGCCCCTGACCAGCCCATAGCCAACACCCCTCTCTCCTAGACACTTTAGTTCTCTCTTTTTGCCACCCTTGCCTTGTGGGACTAGTCCTCTTTACCATTCAGTTGTGCAGCTTACAGAATTCCCCCAACACACAAAGTCACTCACTGTCCAGTGCCAGGCCACAGGCAGCCCCCAGAGCCTTAAGCATTGCCAAATGCTGTGTTTATTGGTCTGTTACACCGAAAATTATAGTTTCTGAGCCAAAAAACATACACACTGTGCTTCTCACAAAACCACTGAGTCGCTAAGGCAGGCACACAATGGCCACCATGCTTAGTGGAGGCCAAGGACTCACAGATGACTGGGGCGGGCTGGCCCCCAAGAGGCCATGTGTTGCCCAGGGTAGGGGTGGTCTGGGGAGACTGCTGAATGTAGAGGGGCTGCTAGGGCCTTTTACATGTTTCTCAAATGCAGGTTTCCAGACCTTAGCGACTGCTGGGCAGGCCCCAGCCCCTGTGGCAGTACAAGGCCTAGCTTGCATGTGTTCAGTGGTGGAAGGGAAATAGGAATGACAGAGCAAACAGTGTGCCTAGGCCTGGTGTCAAGAACTGGGCCCTTTCTAGTACCCCAGTGAGCGAGGCTCCTCCAAGGGGGTTTCTGGGTCTCTAGGCCCCTCAGCATGCTGGGAAGCTTGTGGTAGGCAAAGCTGGCCCTGCTTCTCATCAGGGACAAACGGGAGACCCATGCACTGTCCTCACCCCAGCCTCAGGGACTCAGGAGATACCTGGGATAGGTGGTGGGCTGCCCCACAGCTCTGGGGCCCGTTCCTGAGGGGCGCTGTGACAGGACTGCCTCCCTAAAAAATCAGCATGGGACTGATTCTCCCACGAAGAACAAATGCTCCCACCACATTCTAGACCACCCAGCTGGCAAAGCGCCATTTATACAGTTTTCAGGGCTGCATTTAATGCATAAAGCAAGAGCAGGATGGTGAGAGAGAGACTGTGCAGATACATGTGGGTGTGCTGTATGGGCTGGGGCAGGGCACAGGGTCACCTCAGGTGACCAAGGCGGTAGCAGTGTTCCTACCCAGTGGGCTGCTCCTGCCCAGGGCCCGCATCTTATGACTGCCTCACAGTCTCAGTGGAGGGCCTGGAAGGAAGCCCAGGCCTCCTGCACCCAGGACACACACCCAATCCAGCAGCTGTTCTGGCTGCTCCAGCTGAGGCTGGGTGTACCAGCAAAAGGACTCACAGAAGAGGGACAGCACAGAATCTCCTTGCCCACATGACCCTCGCCAGGGCTGTAGTCGCCTGGGCCCTAGACTGACCCGGGAGAGGCCACAGGGAGCAGGCCAGGCTGAGGCTGCAGGTGGCAGTGGGATTATTCCTAAGTGTTAGAGAGGGGAGCACAACAGGTGTCCCCCAAGGCAGCTGCTCCCTGAGCCCTGAGGGCATCCTGATCCCTGACCTGCCCTGTGGGGCCATCACTGCCCGGAGTGGGATCCCAGGCTCACAAGCACTTTGTCAAAACACAGTGGGGCAGGCAGGGCCACTGGGGCCGGGGCAGTCTTGGCTGAACTGCCTCTTCACTTCTCCCTGCGGTGGCCCCGCTGGGCTCTGGCCAGCTGCTGCCTCTGGCCACAGCCCTCACTTGTTCTCTATGAGCATCTGCACCTTGTGGACAAGGTCACGGGCAATCCGCAGGATCTCCTGGGCGTCATGATGCTCAGCCCGTTCTGGGAGAAGCATAGATAACTGTGGGGATGCTGGAATGGGTTAGTAGTCTGTGAGGAGCCCTGTGGCTGCCCACACTGCTCTGTCTCTGCCTGCTGGACTCCTGATATCTGCTGATGGGGAGTATTTCTGAGAGCCCCTCTAACCCTGACTCAGCCAGGAGTGGGGACCCCCATGCCCCTGCTGGGGGCAGCCAGGATGGCTGGACCAGCTCCTACCATTGAAGAACTTGATAATGTCGGTGAAGTCCATGTTGTTGTCACGGATAATCTCACGGTAGGCCTCCACCAGAGCCAGGGCGATGAACAGGACAAAGTGCTCCGATGAGATGTGCCGGGCCGCCCAGATCACCTCCCACACGGCAAACACATCCTCATAGAGTAGCTCTGGGGACAGGAGAGGGCTAAGGCTGAGCCTGGCTGCCCAGGGGGCTCTAGATGAAGCCACATTCAGACACAAAGCTCCAAGGGCCAGAGCCCTGGCATTCTCCCCATACACAGAGCATGGTCCAGGAGCAGGCTTCCATGCCCCAGGCCAAGACCCTGCCCTTCTTCTTAGTAATTCCTGCACACTGGGCTCTGACAGACACCACATCCACACTGTCAGCTAGAACAGCTCTACTTTTATAGGCCTTGGGGCCTGGGAAGATTTGGTTTGAAAGCAGTGATTTTCAACCCTCATGGCACTTTGGAATCACCAAGGAGCTCTGGCAACTGTGGATACCTAAGCAGACACACTTAGTAAGTTGGGGGTTCAGTGGGGCCCAGGGCACTGGTGCATCTAAAAAGCTCCCCAGTGGTTTCAGAGTGCAGGTAGGGTTGAGAATCACTGGCTTTGGGCAAGAGGGATCTCCTACTGCCCGGACCTCTGCCCTCTCATCTAACCCACCTCTTACCTCTCTTAAAATCCAGCAGGAACCAGCGGTAACAGAAATAGAAGTGGGTGTAGTCTCCATTCTGATGCATCAGTTCAAACAGCTCTGAGTCCAGGATCTTGTGTGTGGAGAAAGGGAGACAGACTGAGTGGATGCTGCCTCTCCGGGCCTCCCCCACCTTCTGCAGGGCCTCACACAGTGCCTGGCAGCTGCTCTCACGCCCCCTCCAGTCTCCGTGGGTGGACGCTGCACTCTGCTGCCCTACCGGTCTCCCTGGGAGGAACTCTTTTTGGATTTAATATTGTTTTCTGAGTGTTTGATTTCATCATCAACCGCACTGCTCGCCAGGACTTCCTGGCCTCCCCGTGGATGGACAAGCCCAGCAGCTACGGTCACTTGCCCGCGGGCAGCTGCAGACCTCACCTGAATGAGGGAGCGCATGTTGGCGAAGTGGATATCCATAGCGCCCCCATTGGGGAAATTCTGGCTCATCCTCTTCATGAGGAGGCTGAAACAGCTGTAGGCCAGCTGATCTGAGGGGAGAGGGAGTGAGGCTGGCAGGCAGGAGACCCCTGCCTGCTTCACTTCACCGGGGGTGTCCTGGGGCCCAGAGGACAGGGCTGACACAGTGCTGCCCTTCCAGACCGAGAGGTCTTTTCCCTTTTCCAGCTTATGTCAGCCCAATCCTAATACCATTTTGGGAATGCCTTCTGCCCCCATTGCCAGCAGTAGCCCTCACCATTGTCGAGGATGACCAGAAGAGGTGCCAGCAGGTCACACATGCCCTGCACATAACCAATGTCCAGGTGTTCCCACACGTAGCTGAAATGCCAGGGACAGAACCACTGAGTATGCACCATCTGCCCCTCCCCCTGGGGAGACGGCCCCTGAGAGCACCCTGTCCCCAAGCAATCAACCTTTCTGTGGCCTAAAGCACTGGGAGTATGATGGTGAACTTCCCACAAGCCCTCTCCTCAAGGCACTTGGGCCTCAGGGAAGAGAGGAACAGGCATTCGCTGCTTGGTATGTGGGGGTGGGGAAGTCAGCTAAGGTTTCCTGAAGAGGTGTGGCTGGAGCTGAGCTCTAAAAGACCTCTAAGAAAAGGAGGGTGGGGTGGGGGCGTGGCAGGTAAAGGGTGCAGACAGAGGGAGCCCGGCGTGATGCAGTGCTGGGGAGAGGAGCACTGGGTCTCCCGGACCTAGCCTTCCAGGGAGCAGGGCCCCTGCCTCCACCCTGAACCCTGCCCCTCAGTGGCACCTGCACATGATGTTTCTGAGCCTCTCGAGGTTGGGGGACGTGAAGTACCAGTAATTACGGTCACATCGCCGCACATCTTTGTCTATACGGTGTAGATTTAAGGCCACGGTGTCCAGTAATTCTATCTGAAAGAGTGGAGGCCCTGCAGGCATGAGTGGGGGCCGAGGTGATGCCTACATAAAGGAACACAGCAAAGGCAGAAACCAAGGGACTGAGAGGACAGAGTCCTCTGGGGATGCTGTGAGATGAGCTCAGTGCCCCCTCCAGGACAGTCAGGGCACCCCCACCTGCCACCCACCAGCCCATCCCCAAGCACCAGGATGTTAGGAGGACCTCTGGGGCCAGCTGAGAACAGCGCCCAGGGAACATCCACATACAGTGTAGGCAGCTGCAAGTTCCTCTCTGGCCTCCAGCTCACTGGCCTGTGAGGCCTTCTCCTGGCTGGGATCTTGGGGCTCGGAGAAAGTGTGGGGCGCAGGGACTGGCCTGTCGGAGCCTTCCTCCCCACCGCCGTCTTCCTCCTCGAATCCCAAGCTCTGTCCCTCATCTATGCTCGACTGGATGCCCGAGGCCACAGAGTAATTGCGAGAGGAAGGCAGTCCTGAGTCTGGAGAGTCAAACTCTACTGACTGCTGCTGCTCCACTATGGTGGTGTCCGCAGGCCCTGCTCCCAGTTCCTGCTCAGCCTCTGGCCTGGCATCCTCAGGGCCCGGGAGCCTTGGGGGCTCTAGGTCATCCACAGAGACAAATACCTGGTGGGGGGGAAGAGACGGCAGGGCTCACACCTTCCCTCTGCTTGTCATCTCCCTGGGGTTAGAACAAGAGGGCTGGAGAACTCTCTCCACTCCCTCTGCTGCCACCCTAGGGCCTCTGAGTGGGTGCCAAGTCTCCCCTTCAGAGAATCAGGCTCGGGGCAAACATGAAGATACTGTCTTCAGCCCTGTCCGGCCCCCACTCCTCAGGCCTCTTCCTGGAGCCTGAGAAAAAGCGTGAAGCCCTCCAGGACTACCTGTGGCTGCTACAGGAAAGCAGGGGAACCAGAGGCCTAGACACTCGATAGCCAGTGTGAGCTAAGTGTAATTCTACAAATACCTGAAGTCAGGAGGCTGCCTCAGGTCAGGAGAGCTTTGTTAGTGTCTGGGGCAGCCTGCCTGGGGGACAGCAAGCTGGAGGTGTTAGGAAAACAAGTTCTTCATATTCAGTACTGACTGTTCAGCAGAACAAGGCAGGAAACTTCTCTAGCAAGTGCCTAATCACTTAGATTAGCTTCAGACAAGCTGAGGAGCAGTAAGAAGCAAAAGGAGGTTAAGAATGTGTTATACTGATTGGAAACAGTCCTTCACCGTGCACAAATCAGATGGAAAGCTAGAGACATATACAGACTCTTTTCTTTTCCTTTGCTTAGTAGACTGTAGGGAAAGGGATCCTAAGAGTAGTTTTCACTTTGGGCAGAGTGCATACGTGCTGCTGGGTTGGTGGCAGGTAAGGCCCTGATCCTAAGGCAATCCAGAGCCACAGAATAGTGCCAGCAAGGAAGGCTACTCCTGCCAGCGGACCAGGCAGCTGGGACACTGGCACAGACTCAGGATTTTACAAACCCAAAGCCAGACAGAAAGAGAATATGTTCACAACTAGGGGACTGAGAACAAAGCACATGCAAAGAAAACTGTGGCTTGGTAGTTTTAATTCTTTATGTCTTGCTCCAGCTTGAGTTTTCTGTTAATGTCAGTAAGGATTTAGTAAAGAGATAAGAATATACATTATCTAAAGAAAATTTTAAAGAAAAAACGTAAGTTAGGAAAAAAAGCATCCTTAAAACTGAAACTTCTTCTCAGTTCTGGTTAGGCCCAGCAGCCACGGCTTGGGACTTGCTGTTCAACCAAAGGAGGGATGATATCAGAACTGTGTGGGCCCTGAGCTGGCTTTGCCTAGTCAGTTCTATGAAGGGATGGGCACACCACTGGTGGGAGGGGAGGGATTGCCAGCAGACGCCACTAAGTGCTCCCCTGGGCTCTGACCAGTAGCTCCTGGGGAAGCCCCCACAATCAGAGGCCAGCAGAGCTGAGAGGGGCACTGAGTCCCAGAGATGGGAAGAGAATTTACTCATCTTGTCAGTAGTGGACCTGGGACTAAAACCCAGGGCTGCCTACATCTAGCCTTGAGGTCTCTCTACAAGGAAGGTGGGCTTTCCTAAATGTTGATAAATCCATCTTCCCCTGCTAGTCCATGAAAACAAAACACAGTGTGCACTATCTCATTTTATTCCTATAACACCCAGAGAAGTGGGCAGCAGGGGGACGTCATCCCATTTCTCAGTGGAAGGAAATGAGACACAGACATACTGAGCCATTCTCCCAGGGCTCCACTGACAGTTTGTCCTAGAGGTTGGGCTGGGGCTTAGGACTCCTGTGCATTAATGGTGGTGGCCCCTGTCACCCGGCCCCCCAGGTCCCATCTGGCTCACATCGTTGCTGATGGTGGAATCTCGGTGGAGGAGGCGCTGCACATGGCTGTCGATGCTGCTGCCGGAGGAGAACTTGGCGAGCGTGGCTGGGTGAGCATCCCGCTCCCTCTGCCTCACCACCTCCTCGCAAGCCTTCCACTCCGCCAACACCTGCTGGAACCTTGCTGCCACTGCGGAGTCCACCTGTACTCAGACCACACCATGACCATAAAGGGTGCACCAGGCCCTCTGCAGGTGTCCTGCTGGGACAGCTGGACAGTAGGGTCAGGCCAAGGGGTGAGGACCATGGGGCTACTCTGTTAACATCCTCCTTCTGGGGTCTCTTGCTCAGCTCCCCATCAACCTGTCCCTGTGGGAACAGGCTCCCCTTACCTGCTCCATCTCCTTCTTGCTCATGCCAAACTTGTAGTGGCCGAGCAGAAAGGGCCAGACATCCTTACGGATCTCATGCTCCACACCTCCATAGTAAACTTGCCTCAGCAGCTCCAGCTCCTTGTAGTTCTGAGAAACCCAAGGAGTAAAAGTCACTGCAGCCCAGCTGGGTGACCCCGGCCCGTGGACAGCTGGGGCTGGGGACCATGACTCAGTAACTTAGCTGCAGCCCAGGCAAACCCTGCTTTGGGGCCGTCACGTCCTCCCTGCCCCAGATGGGAGCTGGATGAGGTCTCCTTCAACCCCACTCCCTCCATGGTAGACAACAGAGCCCAGAGAGACTCAGAGATTTGTCCTAGGTTTCAGAGTAACGTGGAAGCAGAATGAGATCGGTCTAGTCTCCTTTCCGTGGAAACCCAGACCCAGCTGTGTGAGATTCTACCATGACCCGGGGTACTCCAAGGCCCTCGGTCTCGGCCTGTCAACCCCAACCCTGCTCCACTTTACCTGCAGGCCACTTTGGTCTGAAAACTGCTCCCAGAGCAGGCTGGGCTGCACCCACTGCTGCTTCCCCAGCCCCTGGCCCAGGCCTCCGGCCCTGGCACCAGCGTGTGCACCTTTTCATCCTTCTGGTACTTGCTCCACACGTCCTTGTTGAGGCCCCCTGAGGCCCCCGGGGGCCGGGCAGGTGGAATGATGTTGTGATGTACCAGTGCTGACAGGTGGGTCCGCACCGTGGATAGGTGGCGGCAGTAGGCCAGCCCTGAGGGGCGGGGGGAGCAGCACGCATGCCTGTGGTGCCTTGTGCTGCCCAGCCTGGTCCAGCCCCGGCCCCTCCCCACCCCACACTCACAGCCGTAGAAGGCCCGGGACACGATCTGCCTCTTCATGCTCTCACACAGTAGCCTGAGGGGCAACCTATGGAAACAGCCTGGCTCAGAGGGGAGGGGGCTATGGCCCCTCTGGTGGGAGAAGGTTGAGAAAGGAGGATATTCTGGTTTGGGGGACAGGTCAAGATTGGTGCAGGGACCAGGAACCGCAGCCCAACTCCATGTCAGCAGGCTCCCCGTTCCTGTCGGCTCCCCTGGGCAGAGCTGCAGGAGACCCAGCCTGGCCCCCAGCCACCCAGGGGGCCTCAGTGGCTAACTGCATGTCATATTAGTGGATCTTAGTTTCCTCATGTGAAATGGACAGAACCATCTCAGGGTCATCAAGAGGAACAGATAAAATTGAAGTTAAAGGTAAAAGATAGCAGCCGGCAAAAGCATCAAGTACTGGCACACAGCAGAGGCTCAGCTATCTGTTGCATGCCCTCAGATGTACAACCTGACGGCAGGGTCTGTGTCCAAATTCAGAAGGGGAGCTTACAAGTATGAGCACCTACTATGTGCCACGCACAGCTCTGGGCACTCACATGGGTTATATGCCTGATTTGGTCCTCACAAGGACCTTATGAAGAAGGTGGTATTATTCCCATATTACAGTTGAGGAAACTAAGGCTCAGAAACAGAGGCTCATAGACTCGGCAACTTGCCAAAGTTACATGGGTAACACAAGTGACATTTGAACCTATGTCTGTCCAACTCAGGGCCACCGTGCCAAACAAGTGACACAGCCCCTAGGACAGACTTGACAACAGACACATGGATGGACATGCCCACAGGGAGCTGGAGTTCCAGGTCCTGCCCACTCACCGGTCAGGGATACAGTTGCAATGGCAGGGGGTAGTATATGGGGAGCTGTTGGTAGAACAGGAAAGGCAGAAGGATCCCTGGCTGCACACAGGCTCCAGGTGCCAGGCTGGCAGGCTGGACCCAAAGCCCTGCATCTCAATCACGTCACCAGCATCTGAGGGCAGGAAGGGGGCCAAGGTCAAGGCCTGGCAGCTCTCTTCCCCCAAGCACCCCACAGCATGCCTCTGCCCAGAGCTGCAGGATAAAGTCATCCATTGGTGGAAAACCACAGGGGTGGTGCCTGCCTCGTTCAAAGCTGACATGGAAATGGTAGACAGAAAGGTGCCTGACACTTCCCAGCCTCCACCTAGTCTTCTGCATGTGATAAAAAATGCTTTGTGTCATGAATGGTTGTGTCTGTTCTCTCCATCTTGCCATCAGCAATGGAATAAACACTTGTTTTTCTAGATGAAAGAAGAAAAAGAAACAACAAAAACCTGAGCTCTCTAAAGTGCCTCCAGCTAGCTTGGCCTTGGAGGATTCACCCTGGTCCTCTTGGGCGAACTCAGACATGCAGGAAGGTGCCTGGAACACTGAAAATTTTGAACCTTCCCATACCTGGAGTCTCCACTGACCAAAGCCCCTGATGATCCCTGAGCCACTGGCTGTGGCCCATAGACCCTGCCCCTCTGAGGGCTCCAGGCCTGGTGGCCAGAGGCTGAGGAGGAGCAGGGCTGCCCATGCATGTGGGTCCATCTTGAGTTCTCCATCCCCACCTAGCCTGACTGCACTCAACACAGTGGCCTCCTACAAACACACTGGTGAGCTGAGCAAGGACACAATGCCTGGGGCTGCCAGGCCACTGTGGGGCTGGGGGTGATGGTTGGGCATACAGTTCTACCACCCAGAAGAATATGTCAGGCGCAGCCTCAGAATATGGCTCTTTGGACATGTCTACACCACCAGCAGACGAAGCCTTCTTACCAGCCCAGCTGGTCTGAATCAGAACCCAAGACCCTTGAGAGCTTCTAGGGCCCAAGTAGGGCAGGCCACTGCTCATGGAGGCCTCTGGCAGGTCCAGTGAGCCACAAAGATGAAACAGAGTGAGGGCAGGAAGTAAAAGGACTGGGAGATGATGCCAGGAGGGAGGGAGAAAGCAGAGAAGAGTGAAGATGAATAAGGAAAGAGAGAGCTGTGTGTGTGACAAAGACTTCTTTCCAGCAGTATTTTTTCCTGCAAATCAAGGCCTGGGCCCTGGCCTGCCATGAATTTAGAGCAGACACATGCCTAGTTTTTGTGGGAGCCAGACTGCAGCCTGGGTGTGCCTTGCTGGGGAGGGCTGAGCTGAGCCCCCTTAGTCCCCACAGGGGCTACTCTGTCTTGACCCTGGGACTTCTCCCAGACCCACTGCTGGGAATTCTGTAGATATCTGGCCCTTCAGCTCCACTAGGAGGCAAATTAAGGGACCATACTTGGTGTGGAGGGGCTGTGGCCCTGGGAGTGAGGAGTTGCAAGCCATGCCTGAGACTAGGGGCGAGGGGGTGGGGTGGAGTGGGGTGGGGAGAGGGAAGGGACAGATGCAGGTGGGGTGGGGCAGGAGCCCAGCTCATGCCCCTGCAGCAGGCAAAAGACAGGCGAGTGGTGGGAGGAGCCAGGGCAGGAGCAAGCCCAGGCAGGCAGGTAGCAGGTGGCAGATGGGCAGGCAGGGGGCAACAGGTGCAGAGGGCAGAGGGTGGGCACACAGGGAAATAAGCTCATTCCCAGAAAGCAGGGCCCAACCAAGGCAAGTCTCCTGGGTCAATGCTCTTCACCTTAATTCTCCAGGAAGGAGCTGAACCAGCCAGTACTGAACACTGCATCTCTGAATTAACCCAGTGCAGATAGCTGGAGCTCTGGAGTGACTGGGTGAGGGGCAGCAGGCTGGACCGGAGGGGTGCTTCTGGGCCAGCTTTGACTCTGACTCTCTCCTCTGAGCATGAGGGAAGTCTGAAGCAAAACAATCAGGGTGGTTGAACCCCACAGCCCCTAAGACTCCGAGTGAAAGGTGCCTGGCCTGGAGCAGAATTAGAGTGAACAGCATCTCTGTCTGCTCTGTGGGGAGGCAGCAGGAAAAGGAGGGGGGAGGATGGGAGAGGGAGAGGAGAGTCTGGGCACCCGCCACTTGATTCACATGCACAAGTCAAGCATGTTCCAGGCCTGAAAAGCAATGCTAGCAGGACGGACTCAACAGTGTTGTCATTACGGACTAGAGTAGAGGTAGGTGCTCCCACACCGTCTCCACAGCCACCTGCTGATTCTGCTCTCACGCCTCCCCTTTCCCAAGCACGCTGGGTTGCTGTGGCCTCTGCGCTCCCCAAGAGGATGCCCAGATCAGCCCTTAGGCCTCTGGGCCCCTAGGCCCCCTGGGCCTGGAGGTTTTTCTCTGACCCTGGAGGCCTCAGCCCTGAGACTAGTCAGGGATGGGCTTCCCATCACCAAGTCTGCCAAGACTAGGAATCTGCTGGAATGCCCCAGCCTCCAGGCTACCAGTTTGTGGGGTAAGAAAGGGCTCCCTGGCCCTCCTGACTCAGCTACCCCGTACTGCTCAAAGGCACTTAACCTGCAAATGAGCATCAGCCCCGGGACCAGGTTTGCAAGGAACCAGATGTTAGGCCACAAGCAGGCTATAAACATCAGAAGTGAGGTTCCCCCATGTTTCCATGGGGGCTGTCCTACTGTGAGGGCTGGGAGGGAGGGTCGGCACGAGGACGGGCATGTGGCGGGTAAGGGGGCAGCTAGCAGGGCTGTGCTGAGGCTGTACTTGGTGTGTTCTAGGCCATGGACTTGATTGTCCAGGGATGCGCAGACTCATTACTGGCTTGGTGGCTGGGCTAAAGAACTGGGCTCTTTGGCTGGGTTCTGCGGAGACGTAAGGAAAGTGTCACATCATCTTAGACACTCTCTGCAGGGGCAAGGGAAGAGAAGAAGACATTAACTCTGTGGCGTGGGAATGGATGGGGATGAAGAGGGCTGGTTTCAGCCCCTTCATAGCCAATCTCCCCTTGGGCACCCTGGTCTAGCCCTCACAGGGCCCCTGGCTGATCACTCTCTAAGAAAAGAGCGGGATCCCTCTCCACCAGCCTAGCTCTGTGAGAAGAAAGTTGGGTGATGAACAGGAGAACACGTGCTGAGGGCCTACTGGCACTGTGCTGTGTGGTTTACAATGAAGGGAATTCTGCAACTGTGGACTCAGGTCTGTGAGGGCAGAAATGCACCTGTCTCATCCCCAGCACAGACACTTCTAGATTTCGTGCTCAAGTGCCCAGCAATTCTCATTGGAACCCACAAGCCATCGGGTAAACTCAGCCCTGGGTGTCTTTCCACTGGTGGCCTCGACCCCTCGCCAGACCCAGGACTAGTATGCAGAGCTGTCCAGCCACTGTCCCTGCCCAGGAGGGGCCTGTTACCTCTGTTCCATTTCTATTAAGTCAGGAGTCAGAGGCTAGTCTTCCCAACCAGCAGGAGAGAGAGAAAGAGACACTGTCTCGGATTTGCCAGCATGACCCCCAAGAGTGGGAACAGGGCTCAGAGAGCCATTCAGGGTTCCCAAGAGGCAACCAGATAATCAGACCTTCTTATTTGTGGATCTTCCCTCTTGGGTCGGGGGGAAGCCCTCTCCTTACAGAATCAGTGGGGAGCCCAGAGTCACCTGCTCTTTGCACCATCTCCTCTTCCTGCCAGCACCTCCTTCCACCCTCCCTCATCTGCCTCCTGATGGAAGAAATCACCCTGGGTGCAAGTCCCATAATGCCAACACTGCCATTTGAACCCCTGCGGTGCGTGGCAGGTAGGCCCAAGGGGTGGGGCGGGGGGTGGGGAGGGTCAAGGGGAGGAGGAGGGATAAAAACCTTTCATCGGGTTGGGAGCTGTGAGGTTCCGCGAGCAGATCATTGAGAGCATCGCGTGTAGTCTATCCTCCTCTTCCTCCTCATCGTCCACCGAGGCCGCGCGGCTGGCCGCCAGGTGGTGGTAGTTAATAGTGACTGCTCAAAGAGAATAGAGAGGCAGAGGCGTGAGGCCCCAGCCGGGAGCCCCTCCTGACGGGGAGTGGAACGGATTCTGGGTCACCTTGAACCTGCAGGGCATGGAAAAGGGAAGGGGGGACAGAGAGCTCTTTTGATGATTTTTGAGAAGGGTATGGAAGAAACTGAGGGATGGCAGCAGCTGCAGAGCTCCACCCTGGAGGAGCTCCTCTCCAGGAAGAACAGAAGAGAGGATGGTAGGGGAGCAAGGATGGTGAAAGACAGGGACCAGTCAGGACAAGACAGTGGCTCAGGAGCTCCCAGGCCTCGCCAAGGTGGGCACGACTGTTGGCAGATGGGTCCTGCTCATCGTCAGCTCACATCCTGGTCAGCTGGACCAAACCTGAAGAGGACCCCAAATCCCCCTCTTCAGATTGTAAATCCAACCTTCTCCTCCAAGGTATTCCCAGAACTGCGCTCAAGGACCCCGAATCACCCCCCTGAGCTTCAGCTCCTTAGTACCCTGGTTCGCCCTTCGGGGAAGTGGTCCTTGAAATGAAATGACCAGAACTGGGAAATGCCGAGGCTTAAAAAGGTAAGTGGAGACTGAACAGTCCAAGTCAAGCAACAGGCTGAGATTAAATGCCAGACTGCAAACATGTTCTGGCACAAGGTGTGTCTAGTGAAACATATATGGGGCAGTGGCAGGAGGGGCAGTATGGACCCCCACATCTGTGCCCTCCATACCTGCTGGGGCTACTTGCACAGTGGCTATGTGTTTGCAGTCTGAGTAAGCTCTGAGTAATCTGTCTGTCTACTAATACAGAGATAACTTGTTGACAACATACTGGCCCAAGTCAGGAAATTTAGGGAGCAGGTAGTCTGGCTGGTAATAAATGCTCTGAGCTGAACTTATCCCCAAGATCAGTAAATTTGGCCTAGAGAAACCTACGGGGAGCAGCTGCCCTGAACAGACAAGGGAATCTGGTGTTGACAGACAGGCCTTTTGGGCCCAGAAGTGTGTGTCCAGGTTGGGCAGGATCTACAAGGGTCACGCCACCTTTTAAGCCCCAGTCCCCAAGGTCTCCAGGCAGCTCCAACTCTCACCCTCTTTGGAGGCACCCTGTACTCCAGCTAAATCCCCTCTCCTCAGTAGCTGGGTTCTGGCTCTAGCAGAGTCAGTGAACAATTTGCACCATCCAAAAAGAAGTGCTGATCCTATACCCAGGCTGCCTTGGGGAGGTCAGGCGGCAGGCCAAAGAGAAATGGAGAGCTCTCCACCTTCTATTTCTAGTCTCACCACATTTTATTTTCCTGGGTAGGGCATGAAAAGATGATTAAGAGAATAAGGTACAGTGATGCCTGGATTGGCTGAGCAAGAGTCTTGGGGTGATGAGGTGGGGGAAGACAGCTGGGTAGAAGAGGCAAGTTCTCCAAGGGATGATTTGCGGGAAAAAGGTCCAGGAGAGGCTAAGTACTGACCCACTCGATTCTGCCTGGCCTGGCCAGTGGCCCCTGCCTGCTGCCTCTCCTGAGTGATGCTGTGCTCCCCCACCACCCCGAGTATCTTTCTCTCCTCCATGGATGAACATCTGGACACTCACTGTGCTCATGTCTGTGGCCGGGGTAAATGATTCGGAACACGTAGTCTGCAGCCCGCCCTGTGCCCATCTCTTCCACATCCATGGAGCACATGCTGGTGCGTTTCCGTAGCTTTGGGAACACCTTGCCCTGTGGAGGAAGTGGGTGGTCAGCCTGTCCAGGGCACGGTCTGATCCAGGGTCCACCCAAGGCTGCTCCTAAGAATGCATGTGGGGAAAGGAAGGCAGGTGGGCAGAGAACCCACCACACACATCCCTTCACCCAGAGCCTCCCAGGCCCTGAGGTACCTTCCCCTGTTGGGCCCAGAGTGGGGGCTCCAGCTGTCCTCGAGGCAGAAGCCCATTCTCCAGGCAGGACAGAAAGGACAGCAGGTGTCCTCCCTGTGGGAAGTGCAGTGGCGGCTTCTGGATGCCATCCTGGCTCACAAGCACGAGTGTGCCTCCGCTCTCTGCAGGGTGAACGTGGGCAAGCGAGGCAGGCCTGAGACCTCTGGGCTTCCAACTCTAGCCCACACGGACAGGCCCCCTGCTGGGTAGGACAGTGGGGCTGGAGCATGGGGATGGCAGAAGGAGAAGACATCCGACGGACCATGCATGGTACACGCCAGTGGAAGGCAGTCTCTCTCCCCTGACCTGTGCTGAGGACAAGGGAGGCTCACTTTGCTGGTGGCAGTGGATGCAGACGATCTGACTGAAGGGCACCACTAGGGCATAGTCCCAGTAAACGCTGGAAAAGAACCAGATTGGTGTCACAATGTCCCAAGACCTGCCATCCTACCTTCCGCATCTCCTGGCCCCAGTACCTGTGGAAATACCCCTAAGACAGGATGACTGTAGCCGAGAAGTGACCTCAGCCAGCCATATCCCTCTGGGCCCCATGCTGTCCTCACGACACCAAGCCTGGCAATATCAGCTGCCTAGAGCTTGGCTCGGTCAAATTTCTTCATGCCCAGGCCTGGCTTGATCTTAGAGAGCTTGGAACTCTTTCCAGGCAGCCTCTCTTTGTAATTCTTGGCATCGGGATAAGGAGTGAGGCTGCCTCCTGGAGCAGACTGGGTCTTTCCATCCCCCTGCCTGGAAGGCAAGCCCCCACTCTCTTCCATGGCTCCTGGGAGCGAGTCCCAAAGCCCCCACCTCTTTTCCAGCTCAGAGTCCCCCAGAGTTCCATTCATGAGCTGGTTGGGAGTCCACTTCAGAGTCAGACTCTCTGCAGACTGGTGCAGGGAGAGGTAGCCAGGGACAGCCTCCATGTCCTCCTTCTGCAGGGAGGAGACACACCAGAGGATAGAAACAGTAAGGGGCCAGCTGAAAGGCTCCCAGGGACGGCCTGTGGAAGACGAGCTCCGGGTGGAAGCAGCAGTGGCCATGCTAAGACAGTCACAGTGTTCTTGAACGGGGGCTGGGTGGGAGCAGGGGAAAATACGAGCCACACGCAGATGTGGGCATTTTCTCTCCCTGGCTGGCCTGGTGCCACTGGCTCTGTCCTGTCAGCCTGAGGGATGCCAGGTATGTCCTGGGCCAGCCATATCCAAGCTGAGCAGTCACCCTGCCTGCTGGCTGCCATTCCTACCCCTGGACAGCCTGGTTCTCAGTTAGCCAGAGCAGATGTCATTCCTGGCTCCTGCCAGCTCAAGGCTGGGTAAGAGGCGTATGAAGCAGAAAAGCACGGGGGAGGGGCCCTTCTGCCTTCTCTCTGGTCAAGCCCTTGAAGAAAAGGATGAATGTGGCTGGAAGGTTCCAGTCCTGGGACCTCTGGAAGGATTGGAAGGGTGGCATTGGTCTTTCCTACCGGCTGCACCAGCACATTGTTCTTGCCATAGAGCAGCCGCGTCCTTGAGTTCTGGTGCAGGGACTCCACATACTCACGGGCACAGGCGGCTAGCCTGTCCTCTGATGCACTTCCACTCGAGTGCCGCTTTCGAATCTGCACAGAAAGTCAACACTCAGCCCCCAGCCCCAGGAAATCAGCTTCAGGGGTTGAGAACTTTAGGCTTCCACGTAGACCTCCTCTGGCTGACCCTAGTTTGCTCTAAGCTATCCTCTGCTCTCCAGCCATGGGACAGCTGTGTTTCTGGTATTTATGTGCCAGTGTGAGGAAAAGGCTCTCCTGGGGCATCTCCAAGGCCCAGCCTATGTCTGCAAGGAGAATGGAGGTCAGCTGCCCTCCCCCTAGGCCCATGTGCATAGCCTGGGTGAGCACAGGGGTTGGGGAGATGGACACCTACACCTAGAGCTGGGCGTTTTGCAGGGGAGTCCGGGCGATTAGGGGGACCCCGGATACGGTGCCTCTGGACCAGCTCATCAGCAGAGGGGTCAGTCCAGTAGTGATCGGCTGTCTTGAGCTTGGTGTACTCCAAGGCACAGGGTCCCACTGTGGAAACAGGGACAGCCAGCTCAGATGGTGTCCCTCAGCACCTGTCCCTAGGTGCCACTGGCCCAGCCTAGCCCTCTTTGCTTTTAGGCTCACCTAAAAGAGAGGCCAAGATGGGGCCAAACACACGGTCTGCCAGTAACGCCTCTTTCTCGTAGTATTTGCTGCCAGGGAAAGAGACAAGGGGCTCATTCCAGGATAGTCAAACTCACCAAGAAGGGATGTCCCCACAAAGGTCAAATTCATATCAGTCACCAAGAAGAAATGGGTCCACAAGGACTGAGCTTTGTGGGGTATCTGGTGTGGTCTATGCTTTCAGGGTGCAGCACGGGGAGATGCAGCATGCCAATAGGTTGTTATGGACAGTCAAGCATGCTGAGAGGCAGGGCTGAAGGACTGTTCAGGAGGTGGGCCCCAAGGAGGGGCTGCCTGAGGGATGGGGCAGTCACCTGCAATTCTCCACCAGGTACTGCATGATCCTGTCCAGCACTTTCTCAATCAGTGCTGTGCGTACCCATATGTGTTTCAAGGCCTGCAGGCTGAGGGCTGGGGCCTTCCCGCTGGCAGAGCCCTGTCTCCGCAGGGCCTCTTGGTTGCCCGCTGAGGGTTTTCTGTAAAGAGGGGGTGGGCTTCAATTGTGCAACAGCCCAGGGGTAAGCCCCAGACTGGTGGCACCGGGAGTGGAGTTTGGTGCCACAAGAGAGAACCCAGAAGACTGACCAGGATAAGGGTTGGGGGTGGGGGATGGGGCCTTGTGCTCAAAAGCAGCCAACCTCCACCTTTAGGCTGGTCCCTCACCCAAGAGGCCCTGCCATAAATGAGGAAGTGCAAAGAGCAGAAGGCAGTGGTGGGAGGTTTGGCCCAGGGCTCACCTGCCCTCTACTTGCTGCTGCAGCTCCTGTACCTTGTGGCAAATCTCCCCAGCCACTGGGCAAGTCTTTCCCACCTTGGTGAAGAGGGCTGCCATCTTGTCACTGCGCAGGAAGCCAGCGGCACGGCGTCTCAGCTGATGTAGGAGGCAACCCTCCACTGCACCTGGGCCACAAAGAGAACTAGCACCTGAGCCTGGGCAAGAGCGAGAAAGGGACAAACCCTCCTCTTCCTCCTACCTTTGGAGAGCAGAGGAGCCAGGGTGGGCCCTGACGCACACTGGCACTAGGGGGATGGGTTTCAGTCTCAGGCTGGCCAGGCAGACATATCCGACCTCCTTCCAAAACTCCTCTCCCCGTCTCTCTGCCCCTGCCCGGGGTGACCTGCATGGGTGGACGTTCACCCTGTATGCAGCATTACTCCTAGGGCTGCGGGGACCAAAGCTGCCAGTTAAGTGGCTTCACCCATGAGGGCAAGCTCAGACAGCACCTACAGGATGGGGACACAGGGAGCAGCAGCCCTGCAGCCCTCCTGGAAAGCATGGATGATGTGGTTGCTAAGGAACAGAGCTCTGGAGGAGCTGAAATATTGATGAAGCTGCTGCAGAGATCAGACCTGACAGTGGTTGCTGAATTATTGATGAGCCCTGTAGTTCCAGAGTGAGATATTTCTATTTCCTATGCTGGGAGGGCTTCCCTTAACTCATTCATGTTTTTAAGGGCTAGGCTACTCTCTCTGTCTGGATCCTGCAGGAAGGAAAGAAGGGCTTGGTGGGGGAGGATGGGGAGTTGCTCTGGGCATGTATAGACTCTAAAAAATTAGTGTATATGTGTGGGGAGGATGGGCTTGGCCATTACTGAGACAAAGCTGATGATTTTACAAGTGAGGAAGGAAAGGACGAATAAGGGATTGGGATTGGATCTTAGTCACATAGTGGCAGAGCAGGGACTAGGACCCAGGGCTCCAAACCTGGCCCAGGCCTTTTCACCTCCTCCAGGTGTATTGGAGGTGGAGCTCACAGGTGGGGGGAAGCATGTCCCTCACTTCACAGGTGCTCTGTTCACACAGATTGAAAACAGTGCTGTCCTGGAGGCAGGAGTCAGAACAGACTCTGAAGCTTGGTGCGGCCATTTGCTCCCTCTGAGAGACTTGGGTAAGTGACTTAATGCTCTGAGATTCGGTTTTATCATCTGTGAAATGGAGAATATTTTTTAAGATGGGTGTGAAATGTTACAAGAGATGAAGTATGCTCCTAAAACCCCTCATGGAAGGTCTGGGACTTAGGACACACTTGATGCATGTCGGTTCCTGACTCCTCACCCGTTTTTTGTTGAGATCCTGTTCTACAGCTAACCTGTAAGGACTAGGTATTTGCACGACCTCTCCCTGCCAGGGACAGGAGAGGACACATTGGAGAGAGGATCACTCCTGGGTGGAGCTGGCTGTTTTCTTCGGAACAGGGGACTCCAGGCCCCATCAAGTTCACTGTGACTGGTGTTATTACAGACCTGGACGAAGGAAGCAATCACTGAAAACACTCTCACCTGCTTTTTGCCTTCATTTTTAGTAACTGACAGGCAGTCACTGCTGTCCTATAAAAATTTTGTTTGGCCCTCTCCAGTACTGAAGTCAAGAAGTTGGAGAGAGTCACTGGGGGGGCCAACCTGAGTTGGGGGGCCACTGAGCCAGCTCCATGAAAGCACCCCAGGGGACTGGAAACAAAGGACCCCTCCCTTTCCTGGGAGCTTCCTGCTGGGGCTCTGCCTTGCCCCTGCTCAGACCTCAGGAGGACTTTATTTTACAAGGTGCAGCCTTCCTTCATGGTGTGTTCATGGATCTGCAAGTGTGTGTGTATGCAGACAGATATATCTACATGTTTCAGGTGCGTACAGGGCCCTTGGGAGAATTTCTGCTTAAGTGTTCACACATTCCCTCCATAGCTGTCTCCTTGGTCCTCGGAGGTCCCATGTGGCCCTGGGGTTGCTGAAGTTGCAAGTGCACACCTGTAGGAAGGTGGTGACCATTCCCTGGGGTGGTTCTCCCTATTCAGAGCAGGAAAGAAGCAGTACCGAACAGGGCCAGAGTGGCAGCAGGTGGCACCAGTCCTGCAGGGAATCATGTGCCTTGGTGATGTGACTAATTGCTGGCATAATGAGTCATTAGCCTTCCCACCTTCCCCAGATGATTATAAACGCAGCCAGGCTGGGAAGCCTGGGAATGGCAGGCAGTGGCACTCCCATCCTGCTCACCCCAGAGAACCCTGATGTCTGTGCTCAGAGGCCTCAGTCACCCTCCCAGGCAGCCTCTGAGCACAGGCATTGGGGTTCTCTGGGGTGAGCAGAGGCACTCCTCAGCAATTACTACAAGTAGAGAATACTGAGAGCAGCCCACCGTCACACCCAGTATCCCTGCTCACCCCATGGTCCCTACGTTCCTTTTGTAAACCCAGGCAAGGTGCCAGGCAGTGTTCGGGGAAGGAGAAATCCTTCTCAACTCTCCACTTTCCAAGCAAAGTAAACAACTCCATGCCAGGTATTCTTAACACCATTCCATGGGCAACTTAGCCAGTGATTGTTGAAACTACATTTGTCTTTTCCCATTCCCACAGAGCTGTCCCCGACAGAGATTTGGCACCTGCAATGAAAATGTTGTAGTATGAAGCATATAGGCAAAATAGTAATCATAATAAATAAGTGATAACAATTGGGAACTACTATCCTAAGAGGGTTTGTGGCTGAGCTTTTCGGACCTTCCAAAGACCCCCTAAAACTGCATACAAAATTATTGGTGTGCTCCAGCAAGCTTAGCTGAGTTCGTTCTTTCTGGATAAAGGGTCCATGGCTTTTAGCTTGTGAAAGAGGTACCTGACCCCAGAAAGTTTTAGAATCCCTGCTCTAAAACTTTTAGATTGAGCAGAACCACAGATATTTCTACTGATTGAAACTCAGAGATTAAAATATAAAGACTCCCCCCCATAATGCAGTGAACACCAAACTCAAAACTGTAGGTATAGAGTCACCAGCAACAATGTCCTACTCTCTTGCTGTCCTTGCTCTCCAAGAGGGCCTCTCACAGATCATCAAGCACCCTTCCCCAGGGAGAAGTCCACAGAGGCCCATGCCTCTCTTCTGACTGAAGGCCAGAGCACCACGCAGGAGATCTTTAGTGCCTTACTCTTTCTGCCCTGGACCACCACCATGACCCATCCCCAGGGAGGGCTGTGGCAGGAGATGCCCAACATGGCTAATGCACCAAGTCAGCAGAACCTAGCCCCCTTTCAACTGAGTTGTCTGGGCCCTGGGCCCCCAGCATGAAGGCTTTAGGACCCCCTGTCCAGTGGGTCCCAGCACCACCTATAGCCACTTAGGATGCACCAGAAGATGGGTGAGGCAGCCCTGGCATCATTTGGCTCGTTTCATTTGGGAAGAATGCATACTGATAAATATCAACAGTGTTTCTGGTCAGTGGTAGGGCGGAAAGGTTTGGGTGCATGAACTGAAACACAGAAACAGACATGTCTCAGCAAGCATTATCTTCTCCCTCCTCACCTTGGTCTTTCGGTGCCTGCTGGAGTTACAGTACCAGATGAACCCTGGGTACCCTCTACTCTGACATCCCGTCCCACTGACAGGAAGGCTCAGGGAACTGCAGCTCTGCGTGGGCAGGACTGGAACTAATCTGAATTCTAACACCTTGCTGTGGACACCTCTCCTCCCCCAAAAGGCCTGGCACCATCTTCTGAGGGAAAAGCTGGGAACTACAGGGCCAGACTAGTTCTGGGATGCTCCTTCACCTGCCTCTGTTATGCCTCCACCACCATAAAAACTATTAAGTTATGGGGCTTAAGAAATGCTAAATGGGCTGGAGAAAGCAAATGCTAATGGAATGGGAGTCTATAAGGTCTCTTCCCACAAACCCCTTATGTACCGATTTAACCATTCCAAAGAGTCCAATTTGGAATGGAGGAGACACAGTAGAGATGGAGGGGATTTGGGAAATTACTGAATCTTCTCAAACCTGCTGTAGGGAGGGCTCATTGGTATCACCCTTCTGGAGGCAATGTGGCCTATTGGTCAGCCCTGCAAGAAACCTCTGACCCCATAACCCCTCTTCTTAGAATCTAGCCTACAGATAAAGCTGCAAGGTTAATTAGTTGTAACAGCAAAAGATTGGAAACCATCCTCAGGTCCATCAAGAGGAGACAGGTTAAGTAAATATGTCATATTTTACTCTATTATTTTATTATATTTTATTATTTTATTTTATTTATTATTATTTTTTAATTTTTATTAAGGTACGATTGATATACTCTTTGAAGGTTTCACATGAAAAAACAATGTGGTTACTACATTTACTACCCATATTCTCAAGTCCCCACCCATACCCCAATGCAGTCACTGTCCATCAGTGCAGCAAGATGCCACAGATCCACTATGTGCCTTCTCTGTGCTGCACTGTTCTCCCCGTGATCCCCCACACCATGTGTACTAAACATGATACCCCTCAATCCCCTTCTCCCTCCCTCCCCACCCTCCCTCCCCTTTGGTAACCACTAGTTCCTTCTTGGTGTCTCTGAGTCTGCTGCCATTTTGTTCCTTCAGTTTTGCTTCATTGTTATACTCCATAAAAGAGGGAAATCATTTGGCACTTGTCTTTCTCCGCCTGGCTTATTTCACTGAGCATAATACCCTCCAACTCCAGGGTAGGATTTATTTCTTTCTTATGGCTGAATAGTATTCCATTGTGTATATGTACCACATCTTCTTTATCCATTCATCCACTGATGGACACTTAGATTGCTTCCATATCTTGGCTATTGTAAAAAATGCTGTGATAAATATAGGGGTGCATGTGTCTTTTTGAATCTGAGAAGTTGTATTCTTTGGGTAAATTCCAAGGAGTGGGATCCCAGGTCAAATGGTATTTCTATTTTTAGTTTTTTAAGGAACCTCCATATTGCTTTGCACAATGGTTGAACTAGCTTACATTCCCACCAACAGTGTAGGGGGGTTCCCCAAAATATGTCATCCTTACAGCTCAATATTGTACAACCCTGAAAAAGAATGAGGATGTTCTCTGGGAACTAATAATGGAAAGTTCTCCAAATGCAAGATGCAGAGCAGGATGATTGTATAATACCTTTTGATTACAAAAAAGGTGAGGTAAGAAAATAACAAAATTTTAAAAAATTAGGATAAGTTCTGTAAGGATGCACAAGAAACAAAAGTGGTGGTGGTTACCTGTGCAGAAATTGGCAAGAGGAGGGGAAGTGGGTAAATGAGGCGAGGAAAGGAGCGAGACTTTTCACTATATATCCCTTGTACAGTTTTGATTTTTGAACCAGGCAATATAATACCAATTCAAAATAATAATAATTAAGCAGGTGCCTATCCAACCCAGATACCACTATTCCATTATGAGATAATGCTAGAGATTCTCTCCAACTTGGAGGTGAATCCAAACTCATGAAACCTAGGAAGGCTGGGTCTGAATGAAAATGCACCCTGGTTAACACAGAAATGCTTGTTCTGAGAGGAAGCGGCCATTGTAAGGCCCTAGGTGGAAGTGTCCTCAAAAACTTCTCCTGCTGGTGAAGGAGGTAGTACCCACTCCTTCACCAACTTCCTCAGCAAATAGGGGCTCAAATTGGTTCTCCAGCCCCACAGGAACATCTGGGCTCTGCTTAGAGTAGCCACAGGTGATCTGAGCTGGGAAGAGGCCAGAGAAACAATTCAGAAGGCTGGGACAAGTCTCAGGAACCCACCAAGTGGACCAAAGCAGCAGTGGTTGAGAAGGACCCTCAATCAGCCCAGGGGCCTCTGAAACAACCCTGGCTCTCACATGCATATCTATGTTTAAAGCTATGTTCAGTAGACAAGAGACCTAGACAGGCCCAGCCTGGGAATAGGGAGACCCGCCAAATGGCCTTCACACAACTAGGCCAATTGGTTGAGGTATAGGGACATAGCAGCCAAGAGTTAGCACAGCCTGACATAAAGGCTGGGCTCAAGGCTCTGAGCTAGGAGGTGCTGGTAATAGGAGGAGAAGCAGTTGTGACAAGTGTCCCCTGCTCCCCCACCTCCAACAGCTGCCATCTGTTCAACAAGGGAGTTCACTTGTAGTTGCCATAGAGAACCCGAGTGAGGAAAGCGCTGGGTGGGGCAGCCAGACACAGGTGGCCGGTTTTGATCCTGGAGTTTTTAAGGACACTACTCAGAGCAGAATTTTTAAAAGCTGAATGCTTGGGGTGGTGGAAATGAGACTGCCAGGAGAGAAGCAGCCTCCCTGGAGGTAAAGGAACAGGTGGGATGGGCGGCCTCCTTTTAAGAGGGACTTCCTCCAACAGGCAGTGAGGGAGCCAGTGTTTCATCCTTAGTGGAGAAAGCGTGAGGAGCAAAGTGGAGAGGCCAGGCATCATCCACCTCACCTCTTTCTGCCCCACTTCCCTGGCGGTTATTTCCATCCAGGGCCTTACAATGGCCGCTTCTCCCAGAACAAGCATTTCTGTGATAACAGGGGCCCATTTTCTCTCAGCCTGCACTGGTGATGCTGGCTATCTGCTTCAGCTTTCGGAGGGGAGACACGCAGCCCTAAGAAAGCAACTCTCTCATCCAGGCTTTCACTGGGAGAAAGCACTACCGGCTATCCCAGAACTGAGCAGGTGAGGGAAATGGGACTCATACCACACACGCCCATCTTCCTTGCCCTACTGGGGCTCCAAGGCAGAATCTGCACGTGCCGCACTCACAACGGCTTCCCAGGGAACCAGGCCAGTGCGGGCTTCACCCACCGTGGCAGGGGACCCACTGTCTCCCAGAGGATCTCTGGACACCATGAATCTACTATTTGGTGACCCAAGCTATGTCTCCACAGGGCCAACTCCTCCTCAATGCCCCACACACCTCCAGGTTCCACTCCTAGGTGGGCCTCATGGGTAGACCCATCTCCAGGTTGCACAGGCTTTGGAGCAAGACAGATGTGGGTTCAAACCCTGGCTCCTTTCCTTACTAGCTATTTATGCAAACCACTAAATCTCTCTGAGGTTCAGTTGCAGTTAGGGAGAACAACTGATCTCACCTCAATGGGTGCTGAGTGAGTAAAAGCAACAATGTATGCAGAGGTGCAAAAGGCACTTCAAAAAACACACTGAAGGTGATCATGAACACTTGTGCCTTTCCTTCCTACCTCATGCCTCTCCCCTGCCTTCTGACCTGTACCTACAGATGGTCTGTCTGTGCTCCTCTCTAAGGCCACCCTTCCACCTGCACACTGGATTCCAGCCCCCTGCACCTCTCAAGGACATCACTCTTAACAAATGTCCCTTCTCTTTCCTGTATCTTTAATGTTTCACTATTAGATGCTTTCCATTTTTACATAAAATTCTGTAGTTTCTCCAACTTAAATACCACCACCACCACCACCACCTCCTCCTTTTCCCTTGGCCCTACATCCTCATTTGGATATTGAACCATTTAGTTGCTCCCCTTAATGTAAAATTTCTAAAGAGAGTCTTCTATACTTCCTATCTCTATCTCTTCCTCCACCCGTCCTCTCCATTTCCTCCTTTTAAAAAAAAAATTTCATTGTGGAAAATTCCAAACATATAGAAAAGAGGATGATATACAAACCTCCATGTACCCACCACCCAACTTAAGCAATGATCAAGTCATGATCCATCTTGTTTCAGCTATACTAAGCCACTTACAACCACTTTTTTGCTTATCCCCAGATTATTTTGAAGCAGATTTTTGATATCATATATTTTTATCTATAAATATTTCAGTATGTATTTCTAAAAAATACAATACCTTTATTGTACCCCTAAAATTAATAAAATTTCTTTGTATTAAATGTGCTGACTGAGTTCCTGGAGTTCAAATTTCTGATTGTCCTAATGCTCCAAACTCCCAGAAACATGGATTTCCAAATGGCATCCAGTTCCAGGAGGCATTTGACGGGGAAAGCTGTAAGATTAACTTTCAAGAACAAAGCTGACTGGTGGTGGTGATGACAGCAACAGTTACTGAACACAGCCTGCATAACTGGCCCCATGCTGTGTGCTCTACCTGCACCACTTCTTTAATCCTCACATCAACCTTCTGGGGTAGGTTCAGAGTTACTGAGTAACTGGCCACATTTAGTGACTGGGCCAGGATGTGGACCCAGGTCTGTCAACCCAAAAGTCTCAGCTACAGAACACCACCATATGCCCTGAGCCATGCCCCACAGCAGGGCAAGGGGAGCCAGTTCCCCAGAGGGCCTTCCTTCCTATTCTATCATTTCCGGATATAAGACAGAAGCCAGATATCCAGAGAATATGCTGTTCATTCAGTGTGGGTGGGAAGAGGAGAGAAGGAATCCATTTCACTGAAAAGAGACAGACTAAAAATTGCCTGGAGTCTGAATCGGAGAATATGCTCAAATATCTCTGGCTGCAATATCCCAGGTGGGATGCAATCCTTCCATAGCACCTGCTTCCCTCCTAGCTCATTAGCATCTCCTTGCCGTTCTGTTCCCCGAGGAGTTCACGGGAGCCGACCTTCCAGGCTAATGAAAGCTGCTTAGCAACAGGGAACGGGTTAATAAAGCCCTGACGTTGTTCCCAGCTCCACAGACTCCACCCCTGTCTCCCATTGCAGCTCATCCTCAGCCTGAAGCAACCTTCAAGATGATAGATCTGTGCAGGGACGGCCGGGAACCTAGTGACTGAGGGTTAGGGCTGCCCCAAACTGACCTGAGCCCCGCCCCCAGTGCCTCCAGGGGAGAGGAGACATTTAAGAGACTGAGAACCTGCTGAGCCAGGCCAGGAAACTCTCCCTGGGCCAGGTAAACCACAATACCTACCAAAGGTTGAAATCCAACCTCAGCGTCCATTCAGAATAGAGCAAACAAATACTGTAGAGGCAGACACTCCCAGACCTGAGCCAGAGGGCAGAGCAGGTCCAGGGGAAGGGTGGTTTCTCCAGTGTTCAAGGTTGATGTCTAAGTTACCTCAGACCCCTTCATGGGAAGAGAGCAAATGTGCCCTCTGTAAGCACATATATTATCATTACATTTGCAGAGTTCAAAGGTGCAACTTGGGATAATTTGCTGTTTAACCCTGACCTGGAGTTGCCCACAAGCAAAAGTCAAAAGCACCTTGTCCTCCAAGGGACAGGAAATGATGGCAGGAAATGATCAGCCTACACCTGAAGAATCAAGAAGCACAGGGACAACAAGCTGCATAATTTGATTAAACTTTAAGTCTATATTAAAAGTTTTAAAGACCATATTATGGAACAAAATGCAAATCTGACATGGCTTTTTAAGATAAAGAGGAGGTATCAGAGAACCCTCTCCCACAGTGGGGTTTTCTCCAGGTTCCAGGCTGACAGAGGGGGCCATCACACAGGTCCTGATCCTCTGGCCTGCGGGTTCGGAGGGGGCTGCCCCAGAGCAGCACTGCAGCTGCGCACTGTGGTTGAAAACAGCACATAGAGAACTCCTCCCTGCCAGCAGTGTTTGCCAGCAAAGCTTCCTCACAAGGCTTCTACCTGGACAGACAGGTTTAGGAACCACTGCAAACATACAACAAGAACACATTTCTCACCAGTCCTGGAAGTCTCACTCCTCCCCATGGATAAGAGGAATTGGGGAATGGTGCAACTTTTCTGGGTTTGCCCCAGGTCTTGACTTGGGGATTCTTAACTCTCCAGGAAGGATCTGTTTCTGTTTCAAATGTCTCTGTTCTAAAGAAGCTACAAGAAGCTCATCTTGGCCAGGCCCTGCTGTCCTCAGTTGCTCCACAGCCCTCCCCTGCCAAGAACAGAGGGGTCAGAGCAGAGCAGAAGGGCTGAGGGCCCCAGTGCTCCCCAAAGCTCTTGGGAATGTGGTTATTCTTCAGTTAGCCCCATCTCCAGAGCCTGCACTCAGCTCCTGATCTTTCAGTACCTTCTCTGCGCTCCCACTTCTCCCAGAACAAAGCTGAATTCTGGATGTGGCTAGGAAAACACCAAGACCCAGTATAAGAATGCATCTTCTTAGACTAAAAATGCATTTCTGAGCATTTTTGCTGGGGGTGAAGGAAACTGGCATATCAGAATCTCCAAAAAAGCCAGAGAGGGTGAGTTTTCCATCAATACATGTGTTTTTCCTTCTGCCTCCTCCCAAGATTCCCTGATTATGATTCTACTGAGTGATGCATGTGAATGCTTGCAGGCAGGAAAAAAGGTTCATAATCACCATTTTAATCCAATCTTTTTTTGAGTTCAAATTAGGATTCACCTTACCACTGAATACCACTGTGGACAAAGTGTAAGGATTCCATTTCCCATGGATCTGAGATGCCCCAACTCAGCTCAGCTTTCTACTGCTGGCAGCCCCTGCCGCTGACATTCCCTTCAGTGACTGCGGGAGCTCAAGGCAGAGGCAGAAGACTGGCAGAGACCGGCAGATGCCTTTTGTTTAGCCCACGCCATTAAAAAAAATGGGTATCAGTTATTGGCACTTAAAAAGTGGAAAATTTCATACAAAAACCCAGACCTCTGGCTTCTCTTAAAATAAAACAAAGGCCATGGCAAGCCTGGGCTGGCATTCCTACAGGAGCTGAGTGGTGGCCACCCCAGTCAAATAGGACAAGTATTAACTGACTCACCCCAGTCCCCACCACTACTTCCTGTTCACACCCAGACAGCTTCCCACAGGGACCTGTCCCATCTGGCCCTGTAGGCATTTAACTTTGTCCTTGAGGAACTAAGGCATCTCCCAAGATCCAGCAACAAGGTCTACGTTAACCTTAGAATCCTGAGGACTTGGGTCTGTGTCACAGACCTTGTTCTATTTTAGCAACTGAAACTGGCTGAAAGTAAAATAATCATTCTTTTTTGAGGGTGACCCCTCTGCATGCTGGAGAGAGCCTGGGCTTCCAGGCAGGTGACATAAGCAAAAGCCCCACTGCTTCCTGGCAGTCCCTGGACTGATCAGAGGAGAACTGACAGTTTCTTCTCACCCAAAGTGGCCCAAGTGTGGGATGCTCACAACTTTTCTCCCTGCTTCTCTTCCCCCCTTCCCTCATGACACCCACGTGTGGCACCCCTGCACAAGCTGTTTGTGCCATTCTATTCTGTGTTTGCCATGTATTTTGGATGAAGCCTAGCACCAAGCATAGCCCTTCTGATGACAATGAGAGACAGAGGCTGATGTCAGGGGAATACAGTACAGGTGGAAAGGAGAAGAGTTCTAGTACTCTTCAAAGCCACTTTTTACAAGACTAGCATGCTTTTTTCCTAGCATAGGTTCTGCCTGAGAAAAGATCAGATTGCTCCTTATAGACCTGAAAATCATTATATCATCTCAAAGAACTGGGAAGACTTACCCAAAAGGGAGATAGTGGGAATTCTATTCCTGCAAACCTAGCTTCAGCCTCAAAATCGATAGCAAAAGGAAAGACAGACATTTCCTGAGCTCTTAAAATGCTAGGAGCATTCACATACATCATCTCAATCCCCACAAAAATTGCTTGAGGTGGGAATAACCATCCTGTTCTTAAAGGAGCAAACTAAGGGTAAGAGAAGTTTAGAAACTTGTCCAAGAGACCCAAAAAGTATGCAGAGCACCAGGATTCACCTGAATCTTCAGCCTGTCTCTCAGGCCCTAATCATAGGCCGCCTGTCCCCAACCGTCCTCTCTCACCTTTCTGTTTTATTTTTCTTCATAGCTGTTCTAGTACCTGTTATTACAGGATATATTTATGTGTGCATTTGTTTTCTGTGTCCCCACTGCTATGACTACTCTTTCCCTACCTGGAGAAACAGTATCCAGCACCTGGTGGACTCTTACTTAGTATTTGTTGCTGTGCCCTTTGGAAGGGCAGCTCTATCTGCCTCACCATGCTGCTGTCAAAAAGTGCCCCTTCCCTACCTGCTCCTTTTATTCTTCCACCTCAGAGGTATACAACCTCCCTGCCACAAATCCCAAACACCAGTCTCAGAGGCCGAGGAAAACAACAAAGATGGAAACAAGTCTTTGTCCCTTCAAAAAGGGAGTTGAAAGGAAGTTCAAATTCCTGGATATCCAAGAAAACTATGCTGTGTGTAGAGATAGATAGGCTTATTCCCACAAAGGAGAAAGCCTTCATGCTGAAGAGGAAGTGATGGTTTATCACAGATTTTCCCCTTTCGAAGGCAGGAGGGTTTGACTATGCTTCCTATCCTACACTCATGTTGTGCATCCAATCAAGTGCTTGGTAAGTTGGGGGTGCTGGAGCAACACAGGTGGGATTCATTAGAAAGTAGCTGTGGCACAGAAAGCACCTCAAAAGTACAAGCCCTTCCCCAAAGTTAAAATAAGGATAAACCAGAGCAGAGGTTCTCTAAGCCAAATTACCTAGGGCAGAGGTTCTCAAGTGTGGTTCCTGAGTAGTAGCAGCATTATCATTTGTGAACTTGTCAGAAATGCAAATTCTCAGTCTCATCTCAGACCTAATAGAATTAAAAATTCCAGGGCTGTTCTAAGGAGCCCTTCAGTTGACTCTGATGCACTCTAAAATTTGAAGACTACTGACCAGGGGAACTAAACATACATAGATTCTTAGGTCCTGGAGATCCTGGGTCTCAGATGGGGGCCCAAGGAGATTTCAGACTTCTGAGTTGATTTTATTTTGTAGCCAGATTTGAGGACTACTCAACCTGAGGACTCATCTTTCCCTGGCCCTAGGACAGTGTCCTCAGTTCTAAACCCACTTCCCACTATCCCCCAGGCACTCACTCACCACACAGAGCAATGATGTGGCTGCTATCTTCATGCACAAATTTCCTGGTGACAGCCTCCTCCATGATTTGCTTTACCTGTGGATAAATGGGTAGCATCATTATTTATTTACTTTTCTGATCAAAGGCCTGTGGACAAGTAAATAGCTTGGCTCCGCTCTCCTGGACTGGGTTCAGACACATGCAGAGTGGATGACAGTGAACGGAAGGGTAGGGAAGCAAAGTGTCTTCAGCACAGACAAGTATCTTGGAAAGGCCACCAGGAAGGAATGCCATAGACCTACCAACTGACAGCCCAGGAGGAAGCGCCCTGCCCTGGAGAACAGGGACAGGATGCTGTTTGCTTATCTGTCCTTAGCTGGAGAAGGGCTTCTGGGAAGACACACTGTCCTCTGGGGACAAACTTTCAAGGTTCAGCTGTAGGCAAACGACCTGCCCTTCCTTTTCTTCTTCTTGAAGGTTGGGGGTAGGTTCATCCAGGCCTCAGGGAAACTCTCCACATGCTTGCAAGCCCAGCTTTCTTTCTGTCTAGGTAAAACCCTAATGTTTTGGGTTCCTAATTGGATGTGAAAGTTACCAAATACCTTGTAAGGTAAGCAGTCACATCTCTGTTTCTTTAAGAAAGTATCTTAAAACAAAACTTTTCTTACTGATATACAGCAAACATATAGAAAGGGGTGTATATTATAATTATACAGCTCAATGAATTTCTACAAACTGAACACACCTTTGAGACAAGCATCCAGATAAGGAAACAAAATATGTGACAAGCACCCTAAAGCACCCCTCAGTCTGTCATGTTTCCTTCTAGTCACTATTTAGACTATCAGCTATCCTGACTTCTAACATCGTAAGGGTAGTTTTACAGGTTTTTGTATTTTTATAGATGGAATCACTCAGTGTGTGGTGACTTTCTTTTCCTCCCAATGTGATTGTGAGATTTGCTCATGTTGTGTGTAATTATGGACTGTTCATTCTCCATTGTGTGAACATATTGCAACTTGCTGGGATTTGGGTTGTTTCAAATTTGGGGCTGTTAAAAATAGTGCTGCTATGAACATTCTGAATGTGGCTTTTGGTGAACATAGGTGTTCATTTCTTTGGATTATATTTCTACACAAAGAATTTCTAATGGATATACTCTGCTTTGCTATATTTCACCAAATTGTTCTCCGAAGTGTAACAATTTATACTCCCATCAACAGTGTATGAAGTTCTACTTGCTCTGAACACTTAAGCCAAACACTTTTGATGTCTTGAGGGAAACTGCCAAGAGATTAGAGGGATGGATTACCTCAACTACAGCATAAAGTCTTACAGATAAAGTAAACTCTGGACACAGCATGCTTTTGCCATTCTTTGGGCAAGACATGCAGTGTCCTATGTTGTTCTTGTTCCCATGGCCCTCTCCTATAACTGCATAGTTTGGAGGGTGGTAAAGCTTCTGAAGTCTGCAGAGGAGTGAGGAAGGACCTGGAGGCTCCTGCTTGCTGGAAACTGCTCATGGTTAGTGGTTAGGTAAAGGGGAATTGGATCAACACCACACTCTCAACTGTTAAAAGCTTCCTAGATTACTTCCCAAGGGATGTTTGCATTAAACAGAATATAACTTTACAACTCATAGCATCTTAAACAGGCTGGGGAGAGATTTTGAAGTTAGGAGGACCTACAGATGCTTCTAGAATTATACTAGAGGTCCTTTGTGAAAGGCCAAAGTTGCCTACAATTATTCCCACCATTTCTACTTGTAGGAGAGGAAAGTGTATGCTTCTCTCTAAATCAACTGCTTAAGAGGAGAGGGAACTAAGATTTCAGAGCAGGTCAACCTTTGTCAGGTAATATACATAGCTATGGCATATTTTGGACATTTCTCATAATTGTTTAGGAAGCATTTTTTTGGTACTACAGACAACCTTCTAATTACTGAGAAAAAAAATCACTGTCTTCTAAAAAATCTTTCCTATTATGACCACCCCCAAATTTGGATCACACCAACAATCCTAGCACATCTGTCCATAGGTTGGGTATGGCTACATTTTTGCTCTTGTTTATACTGTTAATATAAGTTTCTGTCACTAGACTGCTTGTTTATAGAGGATAATCACTGAAATTTGAGATTTCTTAGGTTTAAAGCTTTATTTGATAGATTCCTGGCCTAAAAAACTCTTTCATGGCCACTTCATAGAAAAGGCATGATGGAGCCTCTCACACATAACTGGGAAGGTGATGATGTTAATCACATCTTTGCCAACCAGGGGGAAGGGAACAAGTTAGGGCACAGTAGCCAGGCCAGTTAATGCAGACGAACCATCTAAGCCTTCCAGGATTTTATGAGAACCCAGAATCTTCTCAATTCCTGAAATTCTAGAAAGGGATAAAGAACCAATATGGTCAACTTTTATATATGAGTTAATATCATTATCCCTATTGAATAGATTTAGAAATTGAGACTCAGAGAGATTAAGTGACTCAAGGTCACACGGAGTTAAATCCAGACTTCCAAAGTTTATGCATTCCCACTGGACCTTGAAGTCTCCAAGATCAGTAGATTTATTTATCAAATAGTCTTTGAGTGCCCACTGTGTGCCAAGCACTGGATGCAGAATAGTGGACAAAACAGACCAGCTTCCTGCCCTCATGGAGTTTACACATCTGGCAGAGGCCAGCCACAAAGATGGGTGGGAGTTCATGACTCCAGAGGCCTAATCCATTCTAATGCACTCTGCAGTTTGAGCTCTCCAGCTCTCACATGGGAGTGAGTCATTCATATGGGCACCCCCCCACTCCAATAATAAAATGGAAATGGGCTTTAGGGCAAGATCAAGGTAAAGGACTCAGTAGAGAGGACTCTTTTTTCTTTCTGACATTGAGGTGGGGGGGACTCCACAAATGGGAAAAAAAAAATCTGAGTCTTAAAGTAATTTTCAGAAACACCCTTAGTTTCGGTAGAGAGGTGGGCGTGGAGTGAAAAGCAATGAGGTGTGCTGCGAACCCTCCCGCAGCCACGACGCATTTCCCAGAGGAATACCGGAGTGGCCGTAGCGGAAACCGGAGCTAACCCCCAAATCGCCCTTTTAGCACCGTAGGAGGCACGCGCGGAGCCCCGCCCCTTCCCAGGAGGCGCGGGCAATCTATGGGCAACTCCAGTTCTCCAGAAAATCGCTGCCACCCCTCCCCCGACCTCCGTGTTCCAGGGCTACTTGCTGCCGTCACCGGGCGGGGAGCTGCGGGATCGCAGAGCAAACAAGCGCCCAAGATCCGGCCTGGCCCCTCGCCCCGAGGGGTGCTGCTCCTGATCCGGGAGAGGGGCGGGAGGCGCAGCCAGTTCAGGACCCTGCCTCCGCCGGGCCCAGGCCCTCTACCTGCGAGCGCCCGCGCGGAGAATGGGTGCGGACTTTTCCACCCCCTGGGCCGCACAGGCAGGGATGCGAGCCCCCAGGGGGTCCTTGCCCCGACTTTACCTCCTTTTTCACGTTCCACAGCAGTTTCTCTTTGACTGCGTCCTCCGCGCTGCCCATGGTGCGGCGGCTGGATAGGAGACGGTGCCCAGCAACCCCCGAAGCCCCCCGCGCGCCCTCGCCGCCTCGGTGCCTCCCGGATCAGCGCCCCACGCGCAAGGCGGAGTCCCCGGCTGCCGCGCTCCCCGCCTGCCCTCGCCGCCGCAGCCACTGCCCGGTGCTCGGCTCCGCAGCCATCTTCCGAGCCCCGCACAGACGTCAGGCGGCTGGCCCGGCCCCTTCCCACAGCTGGGTGCGTGGGGGAGTGCGCTCAGCAACGGGGGGGTCGGGGCGGGGAGGAGGCTGCGCGTGCCTGGGGGCGGCTGGCCGGGGCGCGCGCCACGCCGACCGCTGTCATGGCAACACGCCTGCTCCCGACCCGAGGGCGCGAACCGGCATTGTGAGAGTCCGCTGCCTGTCCAGCACAGGCGGAGCCTGAAGGCGGGGTGCACCGGGGACCCCGCGACTGAGGGGAAAGTCGGTCGCTCCAGAGCTGGCCTCAACCCAACTAGACGCCCCCTAATTTCTACTCGCTCGTTTTGCCGATGGGAAGGATAGGGATTCCCTGCGTTTAGAGGCTGGCCGCAGGGAAGCCAGCGTTAATCTCCTGGCTGAGAGAAAGGCCGGAGCTCCGTGGTTCCTCTAAAACCGCCTGTTAGGCGGTCGCCCTCAGTTGCAAAGCTTGTAGATGAAGGAGTGGGAGTGCAGCCGCCTCGAGCCTAAAGAGGCTCGGCTGGCCTGGGGACGTGTGTCAAGGCCAGACCTCCCCTTCCCGCAGGGGTCGCCACCTCCCGTCCGTTCTTTCTAGCTAAGTGGGAAGTAGGGGTACGGGCTGGGATAACGGGAACCAGCGGGAATTCCTACGGAGCCGGTGAGGCTGAGAGAAGCGCCTTCCACGCGGTTTGCCTAGAGAGAAAAGGTCGCTCAAAGTGATTAATAACAGCTGCTGCTGCAAACTGAAGAGCGGCATACACAAGTCTAGGTGAGAGGTGATTGCTTGTATCTTCCCCAGGAAAGGAAAACCTTCCATTCAACATCTTCCTAAGTTATGCAACTTTACAGCGCAAAAAATGAAAATATAGGAAAACAAAACAGCCCTCCGGGACCCAGACTTCGAGTCTACATAGGGCGCCTTAAGGCCCCCAACCGCAGACCGCTGCGTGGGAAAAGTTTGAAACGATGTTTCGCAGAGACGCGGGCACCACACTGCCGCAGACTGGTGGGAAGGACCCTCGCGATACTACGCGAGGAACACCGCCCCGCCCCGGGGAGGGCACGCCCGCCCCCAGGGGGAGGACCGGAAGCGCCTAGCCAGCCCGGAAGTGGTGCTGACTGGTACACGTGAGCTGCGGCATGGCGGCCCACCGGTCTGGCCCGTTCAAACAGAAGAATAAAGCTCACAAAGGCGGGCGGCATCGGGGTCGGGGATCCGCGCAGCGGGACAGCCAGAGTGAGAATATAGGGTTGGAGAAACAAGGGCAATTTAGTTCGTATTAACGGCTGTTCTCCAGGCCCAGACTGAGCTATCTCCGGCCTAGAACCCCCGCAAAGGCTCGAAGGTGGGTGGAAAGGGGACCCTTTTCTTGACTATCTGGTGCCCTGCGCAAGAGCCCTTTCTGATCTTCCTCCAGGCCGCCTAGCATTGAAGACCCTAAGCAAGAAGGTGAGAAAAGAACTCAGTCGAGTAGACCAGAGGCATCGCTCCAGCCAGCTCCGAAAGCAGAAGAAGGAGGCGGTGAGAGAAGCGGGGATTGGGGGATGGTGTGTCTTCACAACCGTTCTGGGCCGGTAATATCTCGAACTAGAAAATGTGACGTTGGGAAGGGGTCGGGGATGGAGTATAAATCCTAGAGCACATTGGCAGTCGTGCAGGTCTAGACTAGTGCCAGAGTGTATCTGTGCTTTGGTCCAAGCTCATGCTCACCCCCCTGGCATACTTAACGCCTTTTAAAAGGGAAATGCTGGTTGGAACTGGGGAGGCATCTATACTTTAGAAATGCAATACTAGAACGAAGTACTGAAATAGTGAGGTGTTCTCTGATCCTTTCTATCCTCAGGTTCTGGCAGAGAAGAGACAGCTAGGCAGCAAGGATGGCCCTCCTCACCAGGTATTGGTGGTGCCCCTGCACAGCAGGATTTCCCTGCCAGAGGCCTTTCAGCTGCTTCAAGATAAGGACATTGGAACAGTACACTTGAAGGAATGGGGAAGCCCACATACCTTTATGCTATTATGCCACCGCTTGAAACATCGGTGGTTTTTCACATCTGCAAAGCCAGGTTAGATTATACAAGAAAATATTCTATCACTATGTTTTGAGTAGTAGTAATTTTTCTTAGTATAATGTGCTCGTGCTGTCCATCTCTTCTACTGTCTTTGTTTTCTATCTCCAGGGGATCTGCACACTGTGTTAGACATGGCTAAAGTGGCTGATACCATCCTTTTCCTCCTTGATCCACTGGAAGGCTGGGACAGCACTGGGGATTACTGCCTTTCCTGCCTCTTTGCTCAGGGTCTTCCCACCTACAGTGAGTGAGTTGGGAATATTGGAAGCTGAGGAAGAAAGTGAATTAATGTTTATTATGCGTTTATAATTTGTCAGGCACTATTTGATACAGGAATACAACTGGTGAGTTATAGCCAGCTAATGGTGGGTTGTACACGTGTGGCCTAAATTTTCTCTGTTACCAGGTTGCCTTTTTAATTCTGGGCTGCCCTTTGCCCAGCAGAAGAAGAATATGAAATTTGGTTTTACTGTAATCTCTGGGCCCACAACTGAACTGTTAGCTTGTTTGTGAACTGCAGGGGGGATTTTTATGTAGTAAAGCAACAGGTCACAAAGCCCTTTCTTTGCTCACAGCACTAGCTGTCCAGGGGGTTTCTGGCCTCCCACCGAAGAAACAAGTAGATGCCAGAAAGAAGCTTAGTAAAGCAGTGGAGAAGCGCTTTCCCAATGATAAACTCCTCCTGTTAGACACTCAGCAGGAGGCAGGGATGCTGCTCAGGCAGTTGGCTAACCAAAAGCAACGGCATCTTGCCTTTCGAGATCGGCGGACCTATCTGTTTGCTCATGATGCTGACTTTGTGCCTAATGAAGAGAGTAACGTGGTGGGCACCTTGAAAATCTCTGGCTATCTTCGTGGGCAGACTCTGAATGTAAACAGCTTGCTGCATATCATTGGACATGGTGATTTCCAGATGAAACAGATAGATGCTCCTGTGGACCCTTTCCCTTTAAATTCTAGTGTGATCAAATCCCAAAAGGACCCAGGCATGGCAATGGAGGTAAGATTGATGTTCTTAAAAAAGATTGTATTGTAGAGTCATGTGTAAGCTGGTCTAGGATGGGAATTAACTTCAGAAAAGGTAGTCTCTATGCTTAGACTACTAGTCCCTGGAGGTGACTGCTAGTTCAAAGTAAGGGAACGGTCAACTACAAATTTGTTAATACATCACATGTTCATCCAGCACTTTGTAGGTGCCTTTCACACCAATTGGCTCTGAGTTTATAGAAGACACACAGATTTGGTCTCTTAACTTGGACAACTTTAGTAGGTTTAAAAAAAAATAAAAGTAGACACTGAAATAGAGATCGACAAAGTGGTTGAGTTACAGACCTGCTGTGGAAGTTGAAAAGTAGACTAGTAAGCTTCACACAAGAGTTCAGACTTGAGCCAGGTGTTGAGAACGATGAAGGTGGTTTATGAGTTGAAGAGAGATGAAACTATCCCAGAAGACGAGACAACATGAACCCAGGCACAGTGATGGATCAGAGGGTTTCTTTGAACTCTGAAGAAATCAGCTTGATGGGAATAATATGTAATAAATAGGTAGGAGTGGGATTAGATTACGAAAGACCTCAAGAACCAAGCAGAAGTATAGACTTAAAATTCTAGGAAATAGAATCATTGGAAAAACTTGACAAGTTTTGACTTTCTGTTTCATTCTATTTCCTTCTATTTAAGGACTATGTTATTTCTGGATTTTTCTGGTTATTATGTTATATTTAGGTTTTTAGATAATATTTGACCATCAACTGTTTTGATTTTTAGACTGGTGCTATGGATGCTGTTGCTGAAATGGAGGAAGACCTTAAGGTCTTAGTGAAGGCAGACCCTGATAGACAAGAATCTTTGCAAACAGAGGTTATCCCAGATCCAATGGAGGGGGAGCAAACCTGGCCCACTGAGGAAGAGCTTAGTGAGGCAAATGGTTGGTATTGGTAAACTTGTTTGTAATTCATCCAGCTGGGAATTGTGGATTTTGTCTAGCTGCTCACAGAGAGGACCCTATACAGTAGAGTGGATAAGAATGTCTTTGGAGGTCTGTTCTCCCTCTTACCTACAAAAGCTGTATGTTTGTATTAAGCCAATATTGGACACAGTTTTGCTCCATTTTTCAAAATTACTTGTGTGACTATTTTCTGATGAACAGATAAATAACTTTTGGTTCATTGCAAGATGTATCTAGCTGTGTAAGTATCACTAGTTCTGAGGCAGCTGAATTAAATTTGGATGTAATGTATTCTACCCAGTGTCTGCTGAAGTTTGCGGTGTTGATAGCAGTATCTAATGGCTACCTGAGAATACCCAGAGTAATAGAGGAAAGGAAGTATATCATTTACTGAATATGTTTGGGCTCTTACAGACTTCTTGAAGGAGAGTTCCAAGGTGGTAAAGAAGGTTCCCAAAGGAACATCCAGTTACCAAGCTGAATGGATTTTGGATGAAGATGACCAAAGTGGTGGGGAAGGAGATGAAAATGATGATACAGAATATGAGGATTTTATGGAAGAGGAATCTCAGGTAAGGAAATGGGCCCTAAAGCCTGTTCTGTGTACAGCCTCAAATATAAGGCAGAGTACAATCCTGACCTTAGAGGCATGTGTGGTCAGTTTCTTTAGGAATGATTTATAGTTGCCAGGAATGAGACTTTGTTTTATAACTTAGTCTATTAGAATTGTGATACTGGTTTGAACTAGGTATCTAGTAAAACTATTCTTAGCTTAATGGTCTTTAGGGTAAGGACAGGTGTGGGTTTCTTCTAAAATGGTAATCCTTTATGCTACAGGATGAGGGTAGTGAAGAGGAAGAGGAGGAATGTGAAAGTATGACTGTAGGAGAATCTGTGCCTGACGAACTGTATGATGAGAAAGTGGGTGAAGAGGCTGAGGAGAAAATGTTGGAGAGATATAAACGAGAAAGACTGGAAGAGATGTTTCCAGATGAAGTAGATACCCCCCGTGACGTGGCTGCTAGAATTCGGTTAGTCAACAAGTCTAAAATCATCAGTATATTTTTATTTAAAATGTAAGTGGTTTGGAACTACGACAGTGTGATGCAGAAGAAATCTCTGCTCCTGAAGAGGTAACATTTATATAGATAGGAAGATAAGATCACATATAGGGAACAGAAATACACAATCAAATGCTAGATTGTGTTGTACAGACTAAAAATGCTACAGCACTTTAATAAGGGAGAAATACTAAGTTAATCAGCAAATCCTTCCTTTAGGAGCTAATAAGCAACTAAAGTATGTAACATTTGGAGATTTGGGGGAGTTTGGGTAGAACAGTCGGAATGAAAGGCTGAAGATGTAAATGATCATGTCTACTCTGGAGCTGAGTCAGAATAAAACCAGAGTTTATGTTGGGTATGAAAGAGGTAAGACTTTGATCTAAGACCTTGTTTGTCAAGTTAAAGAACCATTCCCTGATAGGCACCAAGGAGCCACTGTAAATAATTTGTCCTTTGCACTGAGAAGCTGGGCTTTGGTTCTGAAATATTTGTTGTATGCTATTTGGAGTGTGGTCCTGACTTAGGCTGTTAGGTTATTTTAAGAGATAGTGGTAAGAGTTCTTTTAAGCTAGAACCTTGGTCATTTTAGAAGTTACTTGAGTGAAAGAGTAAATAGCACCATATAAATTTGACTTAATTTCCTTAAAATCTCTTGTGTTCTAGATTTCAGAAATACCGAGGCCTCAAGAGCTTCCGCACATCTCCATGGGATCCTAAGGAAAACCTTCCTCGAGATTATGCTCGGATCTTTCAGTTTCAGAACTTTACTAACACTAGGAAACGCATCTTTAAAGAGGTTGAAGAAGAAGTTGAAGGAGCTGAGGTATCTGCCTTCCTTTGTACACCCTATGATTTGCTTTTGCTTGCCCCCTCTACTACTCCTCTTAGCATTGTTTTGTGCTGCCCATACCTGAATTAGAGGAGCACTGAATCATTGATAAGACTGATATTGGGAACAGAGATATCAAAGATGTTAACTGAAAGAGTTTAAAATGGGTAGAAGAGGCATCTGTGAATAATAACTTTGAAGGTTGAGGTGGGCTTTTGGGTGCTCTGAGAGACTTCTAACATATTTAGGGAAATGTTTCATAATTTTTGAGACCTTAAGGGTAATTGTGTGATTGTTTTCTGGTTTCTTCTGGCAGGTTGGCTGGTATGTCACACTTCATGTCTCTGAGGTCCCTGTCTCAGTGGTTGAGTTCTTCAGGCAAGGAGCACCCTTGATTGCATTTTCTTTACTACCTCATGAACAGAAGGTGAGTTAAGTGTCTTGTGGGAAATAGGGAGTTAAGAAACTTGACAGCCAGTTTTGCCTGACTGAAAATTTTATATGACTGACATTTTGTTCTTTGGGATATGAAAAATCTGCTTTTTAGGATTGATTAGGGATCAGAGAGGATGATAGAGAAGTCAATGATGGTTTTACCCAGTATGTCTGAACCTGTCTGAAGCATCTCTGATGAAATGTCTGTGCATTCTGAGACTTCTCTGAGATTAGCTGTTTGTCAGATCAGATTGTAACCACAGGTTGGCAGCCTTAAGAATAAAAATGTATGCCAAGGCATTTATCTGTCTCTCTTGGTGGCCGGCAGTCCTGTAGGTTGGGGTGTGAGAGCTCTGGCCTTTGATCAGTGTAGGAACTGAGGAAAGAAGTGTCTTGAATGGGTACGATTTTGAGATGTGTGGTGAGTGACTTCAGGCCTTCGTTTTGTGGTAGAAGTTGAACTGTCTTGCATGTTAGACACAGGAAGGTCAGCTGGTGTAAAAGACTACATGAAAGCTCTGAAAAACCAGCCTAAGTTTGGCTTGAATGCCAGTTGTTGGCAAAGGTAAAAGATGAATCTGTGTCTCAACATCTGTACTCCATAAATTAGTATTAGAGTGAATCTGAATCTGCTAGTTTGGTTTGCCTTCTTTCAGGTTACGCTGTTCTATTCCTAGGTAGGAAGTTTTGTTTTTCTTACTTGGTCCCCAGATGTCAGTACTGAATATGGTGGTGAGTCGGCACATTGGCAACACTGAACCTGTCGAAGCTAAAGGAGAGCTGATCTTTCACTGTGGGTTCAGGCGCTTTCGAGCCTCACCTTTATTCTCTCAGCACACTGCAGGTAAGCCGTGGGGAAGTTTCTGCGTTCTTGTCCATCTTAGTGTGTTTTGGGGGACTGTGGCTTTTGGTGGGGTGCAGAATACACTATTTCAAACTCTGGCTCTGTGGGCTAGACGTATTTTCAGTACTCTGGTTTAGGAGCCAGTGATGTTTTTATTAAAAATGTCTGAACCTGTCTGAAGCATCCCAGTGATGCAACCTCTGTGTGGTGCTGAGGCTCCTCTGCCATGAGTATTTGTTCCAGAGAAGGTTTTGAATAGAAGGAGTTGGTACCTTAATCAAAACTGTGTGTCGAAGTATGGAACCCCTTGGCATCTGATGTGCCAGTGGCAGTGTGGGTGAAGGCTGGAGTAGCCCACAGTTGGGTAGAACAGTGGTGTGTGGCTTCTCAGATGTTGAGATTGGATGAGGGTTTAGAGAATGGTGACCAGGGATACTTCTATGGCAGAAATTATTGTACTCCTACACATTAGGACTGGGAAAATGTTTTGCACTAGCTTGGGGGCTCCTGAACATCAGCTACACACTGAGCTCTCAGCAATGGTCAGAGGAAGATGATAAAGGCAATATTAATGGGTGTTCTGGATAATTTATATTCTTACTAGCCATGTAGAAAACTGGGAGGGCTTCATTGAAGGTAGAAATAGAAGTTCCATATAGTTCTCAAGGTCAAGAGGTCAGCGAAGTATGGCCCATGGGCCAGTCTGTCCCACTACTTGTTTTTGTTAAAGTTTTGTTGAAATACAGTCATGCTTTTTAAAAATGTATTGTGTGTGACTATCTTTGTGCTACAGTGAAAGAGTACTTGGAACAGAGGTTGTTTGGCCACAAAGCCTAAAATATTTACTTACTCTGTAGCCCTCTATAGAAAATGTTTGCCAATTCTTGCTCAAGACTAAGATCTGTTGATTTAGTGGAGGTATTTTCTATACAGTTGTGATTCTCAAATGAGGTAGGGGTGATGGGTATCAGAATCACCTGGAGAACTTTTTCAAACCCCAAATATAGCCAAAGTTCCAAGATTCTGCCTCCAGTTGAAAAATCACTGTGATAGAATTGGGTTTTATTTTTTAGTTGTCTTGAGACAGGAAAATGTTTTGAGATTTAGTGAAGTAAAGAAACAGAAGTTGCCTTAAGTTTAAGAGTTATAGTGGTACAGCTTTTGACAGGCCTATGAATTACTTACGGTTTCTCAAAATTTTCTTGGTTTTTATTTTTTAACTCTAATGGCAGCGGATAAACATAAATTTCAGAGATTCCTGACTGCTGATGTGGCCCTGGTGGTGACAGTATATGCCCCAATCACTTTTCCTCCTGCATCCGTGCTGCTTTTCAAACAGAATAGCAATGGTAAGTTGAGTTCAGAGGTGAACAGGCCTGTAGGTCCATAATAGGCTTAACACTTTACTGTTTTTAGATTCGAGGCTAGTGGGTATGAAGAATGTAATGATGGTTTTCAGAATATCCCAAACTCAGCCTCACAGCGGGTCTAAGGCAGGGTTTTGCCTTGCTTGCAAACCTTAGCTAATTGGTAGAAACTGCTCTGAGTGCTGTACTTAGGTTCTGGGTATAGGCTCAGCAGGGCTGTCATTTAGTGAGCTTTTCCATGGACCCAGGAGGGCAGCATAGTATGTTCCTACTTAAAGGTTTCTCTTAGAAGTTCTTATGTAGGTCTTCAAATGGACTGGAGGAATAAATGAAGGCTTTGGCTTGTAGACTCCTGCTGTGCTTTTGCCTCTTAGGAATGCACAGCCTCATTGCCACAGGCCATCTTCAGTCAGTGGATCCAAACAGAATGGTTATCAAGAGAGTGGTTCTAAGTGGTCATCCTTTCAAAATTTTTACTAAGATGGCAGTAGTGCGTTACATGTTCTTCAATAGAGGTAGGTATGAAAAATTGGATCTGATTGCCTTTGTGGGATAAAGGTTGGGTCTACATTTTGTAGGTAAATGTTTTATCTTGGTTTAATGTGCTTCATTCTAGAGGATGTGTTATGGTTTAAACCGGTGGAACTGAGAACAAAGTGGGGCCGCAGAGGACACATCAAGGAGCCTTTGGGTAAGAGAATGTGAGATTTGGGACCTTGTCTAGATTTCCTTGGTGCTACAAAATGACTGTTGGGTTAGAAGACTGCTGCTTTAAAATTCTGTATTTTAATTTGGCCAACTTGTTGTGTTTCCTTTGTAGGTACTCATGGCCACATGAAGTGCAGTTTTGACGGGAAGCTAAAATCTCAGGACACAGTACTGATGAACCTCTATAAACGAGTTTTCCCCAAATGGACTTATGATCCATATGTACCTGAACCAGTTCCTTGGGTGAAAAGTGAAATTTCTTCAACAGTGTCTGAAATGGACATGGAATAGTGGATTCAATGGGATTCTGTCTTAGGGTGCTAGTTAGCACTCTAGGGATGGGAACCTACAGGTTGTGTTTGGGTGAAGTTTTTATTTTCTATTTAGCCTAGAGTTCTGCTGCAAGAGTGGCCTTGACAAGGTGTCTCATTTATGCATGGATGTTTTTCTATTCTTGTTTAGTCCAAAAAACCATTAAAGCTTACTGAAATATCCACTCTGTTAGGATTTTGACAGCTGTTTGAGGGTTAGATGGGAGGAGACAAAATTTCCAAGTGTCTGCAGACACTGAATCCTATCACTCCTCTTGCATAAATTAAACAGAAACAGCTTCATAAGGAGCTGGCCTTTCAGCTTGCTTCACCCAAGTTAAGGAGGTTAAGTCTACATTTCCACCACTGAGCACTATACAAATGTTCTTTACTTCTGAGCAAACTGTTTGAAACTGCTGAGACAGCACAGCAGCCACTCCAACACCAGCTGTAGGTTCAATAAGCAGTTTCATCCTCTCCCACACCAGCTGGGTTGCACACTGTTGGTACGGAAGGGGGTAAGAATTAGAATGGGGAAGGGGAAGGAGCCTACCTGGTTGGCTTTTATAGTTAAAAGCCAGATGAAGACATATGCCCAATATGGATTTTCTTACTGCTGTGTGTAAGTGCCTGACAATGAAGAGCAGGGTATTTTTTTCTTTCTTTAATATTAACTCTGTTTCTATGTTGAGAGGGTATGTTAATATATCTAAAGGCATCCTTGTTACAAATGAAGTCACCTAGTGAAATCCCCAGTGGGTGAGTTGCTACTTAAAACAGGAAATATTTTTTTTGCCTAAGAAATTGCTCTGTTCTTTTGTTACTTCCTTTGCTATTGGAGCCTCACCTTAATTTCATCCTCTGTGACAGTGAAGACTTCATCCACAAGGTCCCTTATAATAGGCCAGGTATTTAAGCCAATGCTGGATTTGACACCATCTGCTATGGTTTCTGGAGGATAGGGATTAGGGGTCAATTTCCCTTTCAGTTTGGACTGGTAGCAGTCATCTGCATTCAAGGGTTCAGCAGCATACACCTTCACACTAGGTCTCAGAGCCTGGGAAGAGGAATATTAGACATCTTACAACTAGCCACAGCACATTTTGCCTGTTTGCCTGCAGTTAAATAGAAAATACAGGTAACATATTTCTGCCCAAGTAAGAGTCTTCCGTTTGACAGATGTAATAAAAATACGACTTTTAAGCACTTTAAATTGTATGCCTCATACAGATCTTCAGTTGCTTAGATAACGTCTGGTTCTACTGGTAACTTGGGGAAAAGAGTAGCCCCTGGCTTGGATAGTAGGTTAGTGAGATGGAATTCAGGGAAAAGACTATGAGGATGCCACTCCTTGCAACTGCCTTTGTGCTGTAAAGTCATGGATTTAAAAAAGACTAGTACTCATTTGTGGAGTACAACAATGAAGCAAAACTGAAGGAACAAAATAGCAGACTCAGACTCCAAGAAGGGACTAGTGGTTACCAAAGGGGAGGGGTGGGAGGGGAGGGAGGGAGAAGGGGATTGTGGGGTATCACGATTGGTGCACATGATGTGTATGGGGTCACCGGGAAGACAGTGTAGCTCAGAGAAGACAAGCAGGGACTCTGACATCTTACTACACTGATGGATAGTGACTGCAATGGGGGTATTGGGGGGGACTCGGTAATAAGGGTGAATATAAAAACCACATCGTTTTTCTTGTGAAACCTTCAAAAGTGTATGTCAATGATAGCTTAATAAAATTAGAAAAGAAAGAAGGCTAATAAAGCCATCTCAAGTGTCAAAGCATGATAGGAATGAACTGAGCATTTTGGGGGGTAATGTTGAATCAGTATCTGCAGTGTACCATGATGTAAAATAAAATCCTCTAGGCCTGAAGTGGGGGAGTCCTCCAGAAGCTGTTTTCTCACCTTAACTGTAATTGCTATTCCAGCAACCATTCCTCCTCCTCCAACAGGTACCACCAGTGCATCTACCAAGGGAACCTTTAGTGAAAAGAATATGAAGTATAAATAAGCCTGTTAATAACTAGTTTTATATGTATATATAAAATAATTGACTCTACAACCATACATTAGCATTACCAGGAGCTAAACAAGAGCTAAGGAGGCTTTTACCTGGTTCAGCACTTCCATGGCAATTGTCCCTTGCCCAGCTATCACTGCAGGTTCCTGGTTGGGGTGTACCAGGATGCCTTTGGTTTCTTCCATAATTCTTTTTGTAACATTTTCTCTGGACTGAAAGAGTACATTCATTTAGCATAATTAATATGACAGAGTTCCCAACAAGTTAGATTTAGTCATTTAACACTTTATTAGTCACCTACTTTCTTCAGACCTTGGGCACTAGTGGTGATATAATCGTGAAGAAAACAGCCCTTGTACTCAGCAGAGTTATGTTCTAATACGTGGAGGGGGTGGGGTATAAGTAAGTAACTGGTATGTTTAAGGGCTATGGAGGAAAACTAATGTTACAAAGATGCTCAGAAAGGGTCTCTGGTAAAGTGACATTTTACTAGGTTTGAACAAGTCCTGTGCATCTCCAGAATATTCTATGAAGAGAGTAACAGCAAGTACAAGGACCACAAAGTAGGCATGATTGACCTTTGTGAGAAATGCTAAGTTCCTGCAGTTGGCATGGAGGGGTTGGGGGAGAGTATTAGTGGGAGATGATCTCAGAAAGATGGGAATGGGCCAGTTCATTTGGTGTTAGGTGATTGCAAGAATTTAGATTTTCACTGTGTATGAGATTGGAAACAAAGGATGTTGAGTGATGAGACAAATTCTAAGTGGATAGCTCTGGTTGCTCTTCTGAAAACAGACATGGGGCAAAGGTTGAGGCAAAGACACCAGTAAGGCTACTGAATCTAGGAACTGATGGTTCGAATCAGGGTGGTGATGGTAAAGGCTACTGGAAGTAATTGGATTTTCAAAATGTTTTGAAAGTAGAACTAAGATTTGGATGTGGAGTATGAAAGAATTGTCAAAGATGACTCCCAACTTCTTTTTGAGCAACTAGAATGGTGAAAGTTGTCATGTGCTGAGATGGGAAGACTGGAAGAGGAACAGTATTGGGGAATAAGATCAGGAGTTTGGTTTTAGACAGGAAGTTAGAAATGCCATCTACGTATGAATATCAGGTGGCTGTTGGGTATACAAGTTGGAAGGGAAAAGGTCGGGGCTGGAGTATAGGTGATATTTTAAACAGATCATTTGAGTGAGTAAAGATAGAGAAAAGGTTGGGAATGCTAATGTTAGAGATGAAGAGGAAACAAGACTGAGAAGGAGCAGTCACTATGGAAGAGAAGTTTGATTTTGACAGTGAAAGCTGTTAGGTGATACTGAATACTGAATATTGCTCTCTTCCTTACCTCATCACTCTGTTCACTATATACTACAGAGGCTCCGTAGGCTTGTATTGCCAATTTTTTACAGCTGGGAGCTGTTTGGGGCACCACAATATAAGCAGGAATCCCTGGGAGGGAGAAACATGTTTACTTAGTACAAATCAGGGAAGTTTAGGATAGAAACTTCAGTTTGCTTGTAAAAAGATAAGGACTCAGAAATTTATTTCCCAAGGCTACTACCAATCTTACTGAAAGAAAGGATCATTTAACACTCCTCTGATCCTTCCCCATATCCTGAAAAAATAATCAAGTACCTTCTAATTGGGCAGCATAAGCAAGAGCCTGGCCATGGTTTCCACTGCTGTGAGTAACAAAAGCTTTGGGCTTCTCTTCTGAAGTGGGAGGAATCAAGCCTCTAATAGCATTAAGGGCACCACGAATCTGGAAAAGAGGAACAGTAAATTCATGTATTTGATTAAAAAGTTGCATTTCAAAAAACTAAAGGAGTTTTTCCAGATTTTTCTCTTCCTAAGACAGCACATACAGTCTATCACTAAATCTTACCAGTTCTGCTTCCTAAATAGCTCATGCATCTTTGCCACTATGTTGGTGAGGCCACATTTTTCAACCTGTGTGTTACCAAACCTCAATAGATCCTGCCTCAAGGATCATCCTCATCCAATATTTCCATTAGATTATTAAACCAGGTTTTTTTTGTCTCTTTTAGAAACCAGTATTTTTTTCATTCCCTATTTTTGTAAGAAAATTCCTTATCCACTACTTCAATCATTGCTGTAGCCATCCTAAATTGCTTCTAGTTTCCCTACTAGGTTAGGTTGCACCCCTGAACTCTGAGCATACTCACCTCTGTACCTGTAGTTCTTCCCTCCCCAACTTCCTCATCTGACTAAAAGTACTCATTCCATAAAACTTGGATCAAGCATCACATGGTTCAGCTTCCCTGATTTCCGGGGCAAAATCAAGCACTCCAATTCTCTGTTCTTCCACGGTAATTTGTATCACTCTTAATAGATATAACCTATTGTTGTATTTTCATCAACCTATTTGTTGACCAGACTGTCTTTTGTAAGTGTGGATATAGGGTAAGGCCTATTGCATATATGCCTGGTATGGTTAGCAAAAATAGTGCTTGACATGCTGAATAAAGAATGAACCATGGCAAATCAAAGGATAAAAGAACAGAAAGTGTTTTGTTTAAAATCTCTCAGTTAATGGCTGGAGGAAATTAGACCCTTGAAGTCCTAAAACTACCACTTAACAGGTACTAATATCTATCACAGTGCTAAGTGCAGCTTTTAGATTTTTTACCTGTAAAGGATCTTAAAGTTCAACTGATGGTCAGAAATTTCTGGTAATGAATCAATACACGGACGTCTACGCATAGGAAAGGCACTGACATGTTTTGTAAAAAAATATCTTACATGAGGGTTTAGCTAAGTTTAGATCTTTCACATTCATAAGGTATCAGTGAATAGCATATTGACAAAGTGAATGATTAAACTTGACTATATACAGGATGGTCACACTTTCCAGGACAGGTTGACGGCTATTGTCTCGGTTTTATCACAGAGTTCCCCCTTTCATTCTCAAGCATGTGTCTGGACAGTTAATTATATGATCACCTAATTAAAAGGAATTTTGAGATTGTGTAAAAGTGGCTCATCAACACCATGATGCTAAGTAGCCAGGACTTGATCAAATTAAAATTTCTACAACCTTTAAGCTATAAAAATAGGATCAAATAAGTGTGTATGTGAAAAAGGCTTGACAAGATAACATGATACAATATCAAAAGGAATTGTTACCTTGAAAGATCCAGTTTTCTGGAAGAGTTCACATTTGAAGAAAAGATTGCGACCTGTTACTTTATTCAAAATGGAGCTGCTTAGCACTGGTGTGAGGTGGATAAAATCTTGAATGTTGATATGAGCTTTTTCAACATCAGCAAAGGAAATGCAGTACTGAGCACACATGATTCTGAAACCCAGGAAAAAGAAAGGAGTTAAAGCAAAGCCTGAGACAATGTGCTTAATGAAAAGATACTGAAAATGCCTATTGCAGACCCATAAAATGTACACCAAGACTGAACCATAATGTGAGCTATGGACTGTGGGTCTATCAATGTGTTGCAACAAACATACTACTCTGGTGGGGAGTGTTGATAATGGGGAGTCTATGCATGTGTGGGGTCAGGGGGCATATGGGAAATCTATCCTCACATTAATTTTGCTGTGAATCTTAAAGTTCTCTAAAAAAAGAAAATGCATAATAGGAAAAGGGATCTACGGCCTGTGGTAATACAGGAACTGTCTCTACTATGGGGTTCCAGAAACTCTGTATAGAAGGGAAGTTGTCTTGAAGCTGAGTTTCTTAGTAAATACAAGGCTTTTTTCCTGGTGAAGCTTTACTGGAAGTAACTGGTGGTGATTATGGAAGGCTTAAAGCCCACCCTTTCACCAATACCATCCATCTCTTGGCACTGTCACTGGCCTCTTAGCTTTTTACCATTGTGAAACTTAAATGAATTGGGTTCAAAATCTATAAATTTTTATTTAAAAAAATCACTTAAATAATTTAACTAGGGGACAAATCCACAATCCTATCATCTTAAAAGATTCATTTTCTATGTTTCCTTTGGTTTTCTAAATATGCATTTATTATATGACAGTTAAAAATGAAAGGTAACATTTTGTTTATTCCAATTTCATTTGGTTGTTTCTTCAAAGTTTTCATAATTAAAATTTTCAAAATCACATTATGCTTATTTTTTTGTAGCATTTAAACATGAAGTTTCTCTAGTTTTCCTTATTAACAAAAGCAAAGCATGTTCAATAGAAAAAAATAATTTAGTCTGCTTGCTCTCCAAAGACAAACTCTACCTAAGCTCTGGTGTTTTATCTTTTCAAGCTCACATATATATGCAGACAAAACTTTTTCGACAAGTTGGTAACTTGCTTTTTTTCAGGCAATATTATGACTATCTTTGAATCTTTGCTTATCGGTAGATGTATTTATGCAACTTTTAAAATGGCTTAATGATACTTTTTACAAAAATATCAGTTCTACATAGTTCTATTGAACATGTACATTTGTTTTCTTGGAGGGGGAGGGCCATAAAATAATGTAATGAACAGCCTTCTTCTTGCAAGATCTTTGTAAATCTCCATACATATAGGCAGACTCCGAATGTCATTTTGCATCAAAAGATATGGACACTTCTAAGACATCTGATACCCACTACCAAAATGATTCCCACAAGTTGTAGGTTGCATTTATACTCCCAATAGCGGTTTCTAAGGAATGCCCATTTCCTTAACCCTTGCTGTATCATTTTTCTGACAATTTAATGGAAATGTCTAGTATTTTGAATTCACATCTCTTTAATTACTAGTGATTAAGCATTTTTTTCTGTATTGGCCACTTTTTTGTGAATTCTTAACATGCCGTCTACTAAGACATTTTTTTCCTCTGAAATGCCACATTTATAAAAAAATGTTTGCTAATGCTTGGGGCTTTTCTGGCCTTCATATTTTGTTTGCTAGATCAGACTGCCAATTCCTTTTCCACTTCTTCATATATTAATATATTCTTCCCTGATTACTCTTTCATTGGCTTTTCTCATACATCAGTTCTCCCAAGTGAATGTTAGAAATCCTTTATCAAGGTTGCCAGATATTCCACTGTAAAATGTAGAAATGAATTGGGGGCATAATTAACACTTACAAATACTGAGTAGCCCCACCCATCAACATGGGTGTCTTTCAATTTAGTAAAGTCTTTTTATCAGTAAAGTTTTCATAGTTTGCATTCTGTATAGACCTGATTAAATTCATACCTAAGTGCAATGTATCTTTTGAAGTATTTTTTTAAAGATTTCTAAATTGCTTACTGATATGAAAGCTAGTGATTTTTGTGTATCATGTTTATATTTTACTATATTATCGTTAGATCTAATTTTATAGTTCATTCTCCAAATAATCATGTTATCTGCCAATACTTCACCTTATAAATGTATTTCTGGTAACTTTTGCAGTGACTTCAGTTACTGGTTTATGTGAATTTGCCACCTCCTCTTGAATTAATTTCATTAATTTATATTTTTTTGGCAAAATCATCTAATTTTAAATAGAAATTTATTAGTATAAAGCTGTACATATTAATAATTCTAAGTATTCTTCATATGTGGTATTCATTTAATCAACAAATATTGAGCCCTTTCTATGTGTCAGATGCTATACAGTCTGGAGATAGACTTGTCCCTGCTCTCATAAAGCTTATAATCTAGTGGAGAGAGATGTAATAAATCATCCAAAAATAAGTACTTACAAATATTGACAGATACTAGAGAATTGTGTTATGATACAATACTAAATGGGAGGCCTTATTTAGATCAGGAAAGGTTAAGAAAGGCCTATGGAAAAGTGAAATTTAAGTTATGACCCATAATATGAATGGGCAGAGTAGAGGGGAAAATGTTTCAAGTAGAGGGAATAATATGTGTGAAAGCTTTAAGGAGGAAAAGAGTTTGGCATATTCCAGGAACTAAAAGGCAGCTAATGTGTTTGAAAATAGTGATCAAAGGGAAGTGGGATAAGATGAGAGTGAATTTGGCATGGTGTGGATCATAAGGGCACGACTCATCGATTTTTTTCTTAAGAGCAACTGAATGCCACTGGAGAATGTTAGAATTAATATTTTCAGAAAATTACTCTGGCTACATTGTGGTTAATGAAAAGGATAAGGAAAGAGGTAAGAGTGGACAGGGAATCCTGTTAAGAAGTATTACAGTTGTCCACATGAAAGACAGCAGGGGCTTGGATGGTTAAAGTGGGGTAGAAAAAACAATAATTCAAGATTTATTTTGGAAAAATATGATTAAAAAATTGGCAGAGGGCCTGAATAGATATTTCTCCAAAGAAGATATACAAATGGCCAACAGGCACATGAAAAGATGTTCAACATCACTATCATTAGGGAAATGCAAATCAAAACCATAATGAGATAACACCTTACAACTACTAGGATGGCTACTATTAAAAAAAACAAGAAAAAGAAAATAAGTGTTGGCAGGTATGTGGAAAACGAGCCCTTGTGCACTGTTGGTGGAAATATAAAATGGTGCAGCTGCTACGGAAAACAGTATAGTAGTTCCTCAAAATACTGACAGTAGAACTGCTATATGATGCAGCAACTCCACTTCTGGCATATACCCAAAGAATTCAAAGATGTATTTGTACACCTATATTAATAGTAGCATTATTCATAATAGCCAAAAGGTGGAAGCAACCCAAGTTTCTATGGGCAGATGAATAAACAAAATGTAGTATATACATACAATGGCATATTACCCAGCCTTGAAGAGGAAAATTCTGACACATGCTAACATGGATGAATCTTGGGGATATTGCCCAGTGAAACAAGCCAAGTCACAAAAAGTCAATAAGAAATGTAGGTACCATTTGTGAGGTACCTAGTCAGATTCATAGACAAAATAGAATGGTAGTTGCCAGAGGGTGGAGTGAGGGGGAATGGGAGTTGTTTCATGGATATAGTTTCAGTTGTGTAAGATGAATAAAGTTCTGGAGATTGGTTATACAGCGTGAATGTACTTGACACCACTAAACTGTACACTAAAGACGATTACGATGATGTTTCATGTGAAATGTATTTTACCACAATTAAAAAAAAACCACACACACAAAGAGATGCATTTTGGAAACTGTAATTAGGCCTCTTGGTTGCAAGTGATAGAACCCCAGTTCTACAGAACTGGCTTAGGCTCAAGATAGAGGTGATGAGATTTACTAGTTAATGGAATCCCAGCAAGAGCTGAACCATGGGAAGGGCAGGAATATGGAGCTTCAGGTACACTTGGAACCAAGGACTTGAGGTTTTCTGGGACTTTCTCATTGTTTCTCACCTCTTATGCTTTTTGCACGTTGGCTTTATTCTTTTTCATTTCACACCAGCTGGTTCCACGTGGCAGGACACATGGCTGCCGACAACTTCCTGTGTTTTACATTTTGTGGCTTCCACAGTGGAGAGGGATTTTCTTTCATTTTCAATTCAAAAAATTCTGAGTAAGGATTCTGTCTGGCCCATCTTGGCCCAGGACCAGTGGCCAAGGGTGTGAGGTCACTTAAGATAGTACTATATAATAGTCAGAAGTACTTACAGAAACATGGAAAAGAAACAGAATGAGTCTATAACACAGTATCAATTATGTACATTTAAAACATACAAAAACAATACTATATATTATTCAAAGATACACATATATCTTAGGACATATATCAAACACATTAGAGTGACTACCTAAGGGAGAAGGAAAGGAAACTGAGTGGGAATTGGGATGAAGGGAAAAAAGATAAAATGTGAAAAGCCTTGTTGATAGTGTGAACCAAATAACATGAGTGCTTCAATCTCTGTACCTGAGGGAAAAATGGGAGGAAATGAAATGAATGAAAGAGGAAATGAAAAAAAAAGGAAAGAGAAAGAAAAGTATTGAGAGGGGCAGTTTTCAAGAGAAAAGGAAAGGGAGATTATTGAGATGATGAGTTCCAGATGCCCATGTGGGGATTTAATGTGTGGGGTGAGGCAGATAGAGGTCTCAAGGATAATTCCTGGATTTTGACTTACATGGTGGTACAATTTATTGAGATATAACAAGCAAAGAAACAGGTAAAATATTTTAGGGAAAATCAGAGATATGATGAGCTAAGTTTGAATTACTTATGAGATATGCAAGAGGATATCCTTTGTTTTTTCCCCATTATTTTTTGCCAGAAATGTTTCTATTTTAATGTCTATTTTATTTCTGAAAAATGAGCTCATTTATCAAGTGCTGTTCTTTTTCCCTTAATTTCTGATTTTTTTTTCCATTTTCCTTTTTTCTACTCTTTTGAATGCTTAATTTTCATTCTTTTAAAATTAATAATAAAAGCACTTAACGGTTACAAATTTTCCTGAGTACTGCTTAGTGGTATTTCATAGGTCTTATTATCCAATATTTGCATTAATCCAAATTTCTAAAGAATCCATAATCTTAGTTTTACTTTTTGACCTTGAGTTATTTAAAACTGTTCTAAAAAAAATTTCCATACTGTTAGAATTTTTTAACTTGTGGTTATTCATTTCTAGTTTCCCCAGTTTGTGCTCAGCAAACATGACTTGTACAATTTTTGTTTTTAGAAATTGAGTTCCTCCTCCCTCATTACCCAAATTTGCTTTGTTGTTTATTGGGTTATCTACATAATATGTGACCAAATCCCTACTCTAAGAATTTAAAACATTATAGAAAATATATAGTCCTTTCACTCTCTGCCATTAAATCTACTCTCTTCCACAGAGATAACCACTTTAAAAAGTTTGGTTTGTATTCTTCCACAACTTTTTTGATGTATTTATATAGATAAATTTACATACCTAATAAATGGTTTTGCTACACCCAGAACCATACTTTATATATTGTTCTGCAACTGGCTTGTTAAAAAAAATTAACAATACATCTTGAAGACTATTCCATATCAATACATATTTTAATTTTTTAAATTCAAAGCTTTCATAATAATGGTATAAATACATTTTTTTCATTTTTCACCTGGTATTTAATGAACCCTTTAAATGTGAGGGTTGAATTTAAGTTTTAAATTCAAAATTTTCCATCAACTTAGTAAATTTTCTTCTATTTCTTTGTTGCTTCTTCTATCAGTTATGTTATCATTTTCTGGAACTTGTATTTGATTATCAATTTTCTAGACCCATTCTCTACGTCTTCTATCCTTACCTCTCATAGTTTTTATTATTACATTTTCCCTCTAAGCTCTGGTAAATTTTCTTGTGCTGGTTTAATTTTGGCATATCTCATCTGCAAGTTCACAGACACTGCATTAATTTGGCAATCGTGTTTTTCCTAATAAAGTTTTGTTCAAATTATTTTTCTGTCTTTTGAAAAGAGGTTGATGCAATGTCCTCTCCAATTTCAATGTGAAAACGAATTAGTTTTTAACATTTCTTCCTATTTCATATCTGTTTTCAAATTATTTTTCTGTCTTTTGAAAAAAGGTTGATGCAATGTCTTCTCCAATTTCAATGTGAAAACGAATTTTTAACATTTCTTCCTATTTCATATGTTTTCAAATTATTTTTCTGTCTTTTGAAAAAAGGTTGATGCAATGTCCTCTCCAATTTCAATGTGAAAACGAATTAGTTTTTAACATTTCTTCCTATTTCATATCTGTTTTCAAGATTGTCATTTGCTCTGACATTACTTCCTTTCTGTGGAACCACTGAATCTTTTTACATACCTATTGAATTTCTCCATCTGCTTAACCTTCTGGAGGCAAAGTGTCTGTCACATAATAGGAATTGATTAAGTTCTATCATGTTGTTAATGTCTTTTAGGCCCAGTCTAAGGAATAACTGGTAACTATTCTTTGATGGTGTAGAGGTCCAATAGACTACGTGGGGTTGGGAAGGAGCAACAGGTGGAGGGAAACAGCCTTTTCTGTTTCATCACAGTTCTAACAGGGAATCATGAACAAGAAATTAAAGTACCAGTCTTCTGATCCAGTTACATTTAAAGATGGGGAAAAAAAAAAAGAAAAACTAACCTGAGACCTAGGGAAGTCAAATACTTTTTCCAAGAATCACAGTGATAGACATTCCCAAATCAATTTCTAATACCTCCTGATTTATTTCCACACAACCCCTTCTCCCAGCAAGAGCCAACCATACTGTTTTTTTTTTTTTTCCCCAAGCCAGGATACTTGGGGATATAGTTTGCCATTAAGAAAAAGACTTCTGGTATTTATCAAGTGTGTCACCCTGGGCAATTTGCTACGGTTCTCTGGGATTCCGTTTCCTCATCTTAAATAAAAGGAAAGAAAAAAGGAAAATGGGGATAGTAACAACAAAATCTTTAACGTCCTAAAGTAAAAGCCTGAGCCACTAGTCCGGGTCTTGAGATCCCGGCCTACGATGACTGGAGGAGGCCGACTTGTGGGTGCCTCCGTCAACCCAAGCCCCAGACAAGCAGCAGTGTCCTCGATGGCCACCACAGAAGCAGCAATAGCCACGGCCGTGAACGCCCGCCCGGCCGGGCTTCGCCTAGCCAGGCCTCACCTCACCTCACCTCACCGCTCCGCGCCTCCAACTCCAGCCTCTGCTCACCTTCCCCGACCACGCCTCAGCGCACGCGCGGCGCACGTCTTCCCAGCCAGGCTCGCGCTCGGGCTCTTCGCTTCGGGAGCGGCCGAAGTGCGTTCAGCGCTTTTCCTCCCAGTGCGGCCACCGTCGTTTGGGGAGGCGGGCGGAGGGGGAGAGGCGGGGAAAGGGTGGGAGGTGGGTGAGCGCGCGCGCCGCCCGTCCGTCGTGGTTTCCTGGCTGCGCGCGGCGGTGGCGGCGTAGCTGCAGCTGTAGTAGCAGCCGCGAAGATGGCGGAGGGGTTGGAGCGTGTCCGGATCTCCGCGTCGGAGCTGCGAGGGATCCTGGCCACTCTGGCTCCGCAGGCCGGGAGCAGAGGTGAGTCGCGCCGCCCAGCTCCTGGGCCGGGCCTGCCCGCCCCGCCTCCCTCTCCTCCTCTGCCTCCTCCCGCTGTGCGCGGCGCTCCGGAGCCCCCGCCCCTTCCCCCAACAGTGGGGGCGGGGGCCGCGGGCTGTACCCTCGTCGCTCTACCGGCCCGAGGGTCGGCCTGAGCCCGCTCTTCCTCCCTCCGGGGAGCGCATCCCGAGTTCCTGCCTCCGCCCCCTTCCTCAACCCCGAAGGTGGTGTCCCCTCTTGCCCCCGCTCTCAGACCAGCCCGTGGACTCCCAGCCATCGAGAGACGCGGAAAGGAGTGGGCGCTGGGGTCTGGTGGGGGCCCCCGGACAGTGTCGTTCCCAGAGGAATCTTCCGTAGGCTGCCTCTAATTTCTTCAGCTTTAGAGAGAAGGAACTGGGGAAACTGAGGAGAAAGGTTTAACAGCTTGGGACTTCCTTGCCGAACTTCTCCCCCAAGGCAGGCTTCTGAAGGCTGCGCCACCGGCGGGATCCAGGACCTCAGAGACCAGACTCTGCTCTGGTTTGGCCTTGGCTGTGTGTAGGAGCTGTTTTTATCAGCGAGAACGTTCCTCTGAAAAGTTAAAAGTCTCCAGCCACACCAGGAAAGCTCCAAGGAAAAGTCTAGTGCCTCACCTTTTCTTTGTTAGACAGTGGAGTTGTGTAGAATGGTAGCTATGTTTCTGCAGGCTTGAGGCCAAAGTCTGTGAAATTGGTTTTCGTTGGTCAACTGAATTGGGTTATTCAGGTTTTTTCTCCCTCTGCTCTGGAAAGTAGTGGTCTCCTCCCTCCTCTCTCCCCTTCACCTAAATTACAAAGGCTGCTGAGGGTGGGCTTTTCTGGAGTCAAACTGCTTTCGCTTTGTTCATACTTGATGAAGCAGTCTTTTAAGCTTCTGAAAATACTGAAGTAGTGTTTAAAATTCAGGGTTTTTTTTTTTCTGTTTTGATGCACTCGTGTGTAAATGCTGGAGCATATGACCCTGTTAGGGGTTTGTTTGCATTGGTGTTTATAGGATAGTACTAGGATTTTATTTAACATTCTGTGTTTTTAAAAAAATTTTTATTGAAGTATAATTGATGTAGCATTCTGTTGAGTACTCTGTAATCTCACTAATTTCTGTTACTTTCCTACTGAAAAGTTTAGTGGCTATATGTATTAGCCTCTCCCCTTTAATAGAAGGTAACATACAAAAGACAGATACTCGCTTATCTGTCGTTTGGTAAGTTCCTGGAGCCTGGAAAGTGGTTTCTGAAGCCCTGTACTCTTATTCTTGACTGCCCCTGTCCTTGGTACGTTGAGAGCATGTCACAGTACTTTGATCATCCTCCAGGGAAAGCTCCCTTATGGAACTTTTCCTTCTCATATTCCATCATCATAGTAGCAGTTAGTCTCAGTATTCTAATGATGATAGTCTGAGCAGTATTTCCTTGGAACGGCTCTGCTGGCTGCTGTTAGAGACTTGGTGAGCATCAGTGGAGTTGAATGTAAAGGAGACTAGTTCCTGCTTGCTGCAGCAGGAGGTATGTGATTGGGTAATTAGTATCCTAAAGAAGAGGATTGTCCTGGCCAAGTTCAGAGACTAGAGTTGCAAATTTTTTCTCCAGAGATGTTCAGAATTGTGGATTGTTATGCATATCCCTCTCCCCCAAGGACTTAGCCACACTGGAAAAATATTACAGGCTGAAGAAGAAAAGACTAAGATGGCTCCAAAGGCTGTATAGCAAGGAATAGTCTAATGTTGAAATGGTCAGGTATTTTTTATTTTAACAATGATGAAGTATTTGGGGTTTTGGGGATCTGAATATGACTTGGGTAACACAAGAGAGTATGTTTTTTCCCCATTTCCCTAACTTGGGTGTAGGTAGTCCCAATACAGTTATGTTCTTAGCCTTGCTGGTTGCTGAACAAATACTACAAACAGTAGAATTTCTGCTTCTGTAGAAATTTCCTTCCTTGTCCACCAATGTTAACATTTTAATGTATGATTCTTGTTTGACTTTCTGTTACTTATAACTAGAATGACATTTTTTTTTCCTTCCTTCATCCTTTATCCTTTTCTTCTATCCTTTCCTCCCCAACACACTCTCCAACATCGCAGAAAACATGAAGGAGCCTAGGCAGCGCAAGGATAACAGGCGCCCTGATCTGGAAATCTATAAGCCCGGTCTTTCTCGACTAAGGAACAAATCTAAAATCAAGGAACCCTCTGGGAGTGGCGAATTTAAGGATGATATTATTAATGACAGAGATTCTTCTGCTGTTGGAAATCGTACACAACTCATTAAAGATGTGTGCAAGGAAGTGAACAACCAACAGCAAAATGGTCCTGTAGACTCAGAAAATATTCTGGCACAGGAATCCTTTCCTAGGACTGCTGGACAAGAGGATCGAAGTCTAAGAATTATCAAGAGAACAAAGAAACCTGACATGCAGATCTATCAGCCTGGAAGGCGCTTGCAGACTGTTACCAAAGAATCAACTAGCCGGGTGGATGAAGAAGAAATGCTCAACCAGGTGGAACAACTGAGAGTAGAGGAAAATGAGAATAGGGGAAATGTGAAAGAGGAGGTTGTGAATAAACTGGCCAAAGATGAGGTAGAAAAGGGCCTAAATGGTGACAGAGTAAGGGCTGTAAAGGGAGAAAAAGGAAAGAGGAACGAAAAAGGGGAGGGGATGAAGAAAGTGAGCGAAGACCTGGCACAGGGGAAGCTGGGTTCTGCAAAGCGCTACTCCCGCTCAGACAAACGAAGGAACCGCTATCGCACTTGCAGTACCAGCTCAGCTGGTAGCAACAACAGTGCTGAGGGGGCTGGCCTGACTGATAATGGGTGTCGTCGTCGACGACAGGATCGAACCAAGGAGAGGCCGCGACTGAAGAAGCAAGTTTCTATGTCCTCAACGGACTCCTTAGATGAGGACAGAATTGATGAACCTGATGGGTCCAGGAGGAGCTCAGAAAGGAAGAAACATTTAGAAAGAAGCTCGTCTGGCCGTGGGGAGGGACAGCAGAAAAGCAATGGTAAAGAAAATCGAGGCACCCTTCATGTCACTTTCGATGCAGAAACCATGAACAAAGTTTCCCCTATGGTGAGGTCAGCAAAGGAGGATGGGGATAGGATAAAGCCTGACAAAGGCTTGAGCAGTCAGGGCAAAGGTTCTGAGAAGCAGGAGTCCAAAAACCTGAAACAGGAACTTCGGGGTCAGGGCCGTGGCATACTGATTCTCCCTGCCCATACCACCCTATCTGTCAATTCTGGCTCTTCAGAGTGTACACCCTTGGGACCTCGGCTTTTATTTGGATCTGGTAGTAAGGGATCTCGGAGTTGGGGCCGAGGAGGTACCACTCGCCGGTTGTGGGACCCAAACAATCCTGATCAGAAACCGGCTCTAAAGAGCCAGACACCCCAGCTACATTTCTTGGACACTGATGATGAAGTCAGTCCTACATCTTGGGGTGAGTCACGTCAGGCCCAAGCATCTTACTATAAGTTTCAAAACTCTGACAACCCTTATTATTACCCCCGGGCGCCAGGCCCCGCCTCCCAGTATCCTTATACAGGCTATAGTCCCCTGCAGTATCCAGTGGGCCCTACGAATGGTGTGTACCCTGGCCCTTACTACCCAGGCTACCCAACTCCATCAGGACAGTATATTTGTAGCCCTATCCCTGCCAGCACTGTTAGCCCTGAGGAGATGGAGCAGCACATGAGAAACATGCAGCAACAGGAGCTACACAGGCTTCTCCGGGTGGCTGACAACCAGGAACTACAGCTCAGCAACCTGCTCTCCAGGGACCGCATCAGTCCGGAGGGCCTGGAGAAGATGGCTCAGCTCAGGTATGGTGTGTTTATCCTGGTCAGAAGGAAATGGGGATAAGCTGGAGGCGTATAGACTCTCATGGCTGAGGAAGGTAGAAACCATTTAGGCAAGCCACTTTATCTCCTTTTCACATTAATTTTAGCAAGGAAGGGGAAGTTGGAAAAAGAATAATAGAGAAAATTTTGTTCTGATCCTAAAAATGATTATCCTTCCCACATTTTCTTTAAAAAAAAATTATCTTCAAGAGAGCTTGGAATCTGGAAATGGAAAAGGAAAGACTTTCCAGAATGCCAGGAAATGAACAGCATATAACTTGTGAAGATCTTATTTCAGCTGTTAAATTTAGGTGGAAGCATATGGGGAAAAACGACTTTTCTAGACATAACTCTTTAGAATGACATTCTGCTATGCAGAATGGAAACTAGAGTCAGTATTGTACCTGGTGGCATTTTGGGTTTCCTGCCAAGGACGGTGTTTAATTTGCAGGAAGCTTGAATCTTGTGTCTAGCCTTTCCTATGATGTATTTGGAGCTAGAAGTTGCATGTATTTTATTCCAGAGCTGAACTTCTGCAACTGTATGAGCGCTGTATTCTATTAGATATTGAGTTCTCTGATAATCAAAGTGTGGATCAGATCCTGTGGAAGAATGCTTTCTATCAGGTTATTGAGAAGTTCAGGCAGCTTCTCAAGGATCCAAATGTTGAGAACCCAGAACAGATTCGGAACAGACTTTTGGAGCTCCTAGATGAGGTAAAGTATCATCTTTTTGTCCTCAGGATAAAGGCTTTGGCATCCTGTAGTTTCAGTGGGTTTTTACCACATAACTACTATGTTGTAAATGAGAACATGGACAAAAAACTGTATGTTCTTTTCATGGGTTTAGGCCTCCCGTACTCCTGTTGCTTCCTTGGGACCATAATTTACTGGCAATTAGATTTAGTTCTGAATTTGGAAGCTTGCTGAATGTCTTGGAGGGGAGGGGTGGTTGGGAGGAAGAGAGAGAGTGCATGTATGTTCATATCTTTAAAACCATGGAAAGGCTTATGCTATGAATTCATCTTCTGCTTAATTGGTGGCTGACAAATGCTGTATATGCATCTCTTTATATTGGGCAGTCGAGCATTCGCAGAACTGTGAAAAGGTCACTTGTCCCAGTTTCTGGCAGGTAGATTGGATCAGAACAGGCTGATCAGCTGTTTCTTATTTTTTGTCTTTAGGGTAGTGACTTCTTTGATAGTTTGCTTCAGAAGCTGGAGGTTACTTACAAGTTCAAACTGGAGGACTACATGGACGGTCTTGCAATTCGCAGCAAGCCATTACGCAAGACAGTAAGCCAGCTTTTTTATCCTAAATTTATTCATTTGGTAAGCATTTGTCTAGTGTTAGTTATGTGTTGGGCACTGTGCTGGGTGTTGAGGATACAAGAGTAGGAACAGACCAATTAAAACACTAACTATAACATCCTAAGAACCATGGTAGTTGTATATATAAATGTTGAAGGGTCATAGAAGGAAGTGGCTCTAATTTAGGCTGGTGGGGTCAAGGAAGGCTTCTCAGAGACTGTCAGGTTGTCTTGAAACATGACTAAAAGTGGGAGGGGAAATTTTGATATAGGGCCTAGAGAAGGAGAACAAGGCCTTGTTGGAAAAGTTTAAGAAGTTCAATACACTGGTGTCTGTAATGTGGAGTTGGGCAGTTGTAGGAGGTAGAGCTGATGAAGTATGAAGGGAAAGATCATAAACTTCTGCATGCTATGCTGAAGAGTTTGAACTTTATTCTGAAAGCAGTGAGGAGCTGTTAGTTGATTTTCAGTAAATGGGTAGCATAGATTCATTCTTCGAATTAGTCACTCTGGCAAATGGATGAGTTTGGGCAAGAATGGAGGTAGGAGAATCAGGTTGTAGGCCTGAACTGAAGTAGAGTTACTGGAGGTGGAAAATAGGAGACAGTTTGGAAAGATAAAAGGGAAATAGAATTGAATTGCTGGTTGATTTGATGTGAATGATCAGTTTGGAGGCATGAGAAGTTGAGATCATCACCTAGTTTGTAGCCTAGGAAGAACTATTGGGGAGGAAGAGGTTTGTTCAATTTTGGATATGCTTAGGTGAAGGCACTTGAAAATTATTAACAAGTGAATATTCTGGTCTGTCTGAAGGTCAGGAGAAAGAGCTGGGCTTATAATAGAGATTCAGGAATCATCAATGATTAGGTGATACTTGAAGCAGAAGTTGAGATACTGGGGTACTGGCAGGCTGACCAGAGGAGGCTGGGGATCAAATTTCAAGGTTGTGGTGGGTAAAATTGTCACGTGCTATAGAGCCATCAAATGTTAAGGTTACTAAATGTACTCATTGGATTGGATGACCTTCTCACGAGTTATGTTTGGCTAGAGAGGATGGAAGCCAGATTATAGTGAATGAGAAGTGGAGCAGTAGATAATGAGAGAGTAATATAGATCATTCTTTTAAGAATTTTGCCCCTGAAGGCAAGGAGGGAAGATAGCATTAAAAGAAAACATAGTGTCAAGAGAAGTTAGTTTGTTTTTAAGCTTGGAGAGACTTGAGCATTATATGTTCAGAGGAAAGAACCAAGGGAAAGGAAAAGGTTAAAGATTCATTGGAGAAAGCAATGTCGTTTATGGAGCAGAAACTTCCTTTTGCCATTCTACTCCTTTTGATGAATGCCCAAGCTCTATTACTGATCAGTAGGTATTATTTATTGAGTCCCTCCTACATGCCAGGTGCCATTATAGGCTCACGTAATTCATTGTGGCACAAGAAAGCCATTCATCCCAGCTCTCACTAACTCCAAAGCTCTCAGAGTCGAGTTCAGAGGTAAGTGCAGATTTTGGATTAGTAATTACAGATGCAGTGACTTCTACAGCGGGTGTTATGGGGTTATATGGAAGACTAAGTCACAGTTAAGCTGGGGCTGAAGACCTGAGACACTAGCCAAGTGAAAGTGTACGTGAAGATGCGGGAATTATGATGCTCTAGGAGAGGGAACAGTATATGTGAAGGTTCTGGAGTGGGAAAGGGCATGATATGTTAGGGAACAGAAAAGTCTGGTCTGCCTGAGGCACAGAGAGAAGGGGGCAGTGGTGCTAAAGAGGTGAGCAGAGGCTTGACCATCTAGGACTTCATTTTAAGGATAGTGGAGAGCCTTGGGCAGAATTTGGGTTTTTTCTTCCCCTTACAGGGATGCCAAAGTGCTGTAGTATGAAACAACCAGTTTTCTTTGTGTTTTATCAGGTGATACCAAGGGTTCTTGGTGTTCATTCATAGAATATGTGGAATAGTTAGGATTCTGAAGGTATATGACATGTAGTCATACATAATTTTGTTGAGGCACACATTTGAGTTATGTTTGGAGGCTGATATACATGCAGTAGCTAGTTACTTAGCTAGTGAATGAGTCTTCCTGAGAGCTCAGTATCTACTTATCCTTGAAGCTTTGTTCTTTGTCAAGTGACATGGTACTTTCTTGTGTGTGGGGTAGACTGGAGTTATATGTAATGAAGCGTTCTTTAGGGAGTTTATTTGGTTGGGCACCTGCCTTGGGATTATTACAGGTCTACTGTGTTGTTTTTGCACTGAGTGACAGATGCCAAGCCCATTAGTGAGAAAACATACATATAGTATTCCCTGGCACATTGTAGGTGTTTGGTACAAGGTAACTTTTGTTTTAGAGAATTGTTATTGTTTTGCAAAGGGAATGTAATGCAGAAACACAACGCAGTGATTTAAGTTTAAGGAGAGAAAGACTATAATGATGGCAAAAGTAAACGATTACCTTAACATTTATATATCACTTTATAATTTGTTAAGTATTTTTATACTTAATCCCTCCAGTTACCCTATGGAATAGATATTTTTACATTCAGATGAAGAAACTGAGTCCTGAAGAGTCCCAGTTTGGGATCACACAACTCTGAAATGGGGAGTCAGGTCTCCTGACTCTTAGTTTCATATTTTCTTCCATTTGCCTGGGATTCACAGTAAGAATGACCCCTCTCCCTTCTGCCACTTTTCCTCAGTAAATTGTGTATCACATTATTGCAAGTTTTTGCTAGTCAGGTTTAGACTCAAAACTTTTAATTTTGTTGAAAACTACTAGTGCTTTATTAATGTTGCTCCCTCATTTTGACCCCATCCCTGTCCTTTGGGGTTTAAGTTAAATTTCTTGAGTATGCTACTAACTGATCTTTCTCTTGAAGGTAAAATATGCTTTGATCAGTGCCCAGCGATGTATGATTTGCCAAGGAGATATTGCTAGGTATCGGGAGCAAGCCAATGACACAACAAACTACGGCAAAGCTCGCAGGTACTTTGGCCTCTCGTTCATTGCTTCTCTTCTCTGTGTGGCTTCAAGCTAAGCCCTGTAAAGAGCAGTGAGCCACCTGTGCTGCCTGCCATATGGATGTCCTACAGGTACCCCATGTTGGTCTCTGTAGTTAGGCTTTACCACTCCACGATTGCACCTAACACTCCAGCTTTTCTCTTAGGTAGTAGAGCTATCAGGTGATGAAATGGGAAAGAGTTGATATGGAGCTAGTGTTTGTTTGTTTGTTTGTTTGTTTGTTTATTCCAGTTGGTACCTGAAGGCCCAGCACATTGCTCCCAAGAATGGGCGCCCCTACAACCAGCTGGCTTTATTGGCAGTATATACGGTAAGAAATCTTGTGGAAAGGGGAAGTTTTACAGGCAGTGTCTTAGAAATACATATTTTGATAGCATCAGCTCCTGGAATTAGATTTCATCTGAACACTAACTCAAAGAATATCGTTTTCTGCCTTCCAACCTCAGACTTCTTTTGTTATTGTTACTTTCACAGGTAAGTTGTTAGGGATCCCTCATTTCAGGGATCTGTACTTCATCCACTCCCACCCACTGCTCTTAAGTTCCTAGGGGAATGCTCATGTTCCAGCCAAACACCACTCTTTGTGTTTGACCAAGGCTTCTGCTCTCAGTCTTATCTTACTTCCCTTCCCTGTCCTGTTCAACTGGGTTACTCATTTCTAGAAGGAAAATGAGGCTCCTTTACCTCTTTCCTTTAAAGTCTTCAACTAGCCCTCAGTAGCCAGATCCTTGCCTGCTTTCCCCACATCATCCCCTTATTCCTCTTAGCTTTTCATCTAGGAGCCCTCCTAGCAGAAGCACAGTAAGTGTAGGTTTGTACCTGTCTAGATCTTACTGAACTCCTCTAAATGTGGCTGTAACAGAGCCTTGAGAGCTGACAGAGCCCCTTATGAGGAAACTGCATTGAAGAGGAAAGGGTGGGAACCAATGGTAGTTATCAAAGATTTAAGTATAAGAAGCAGCTAACATGCTCATTAGCAGGGAGTATTCTTAATGTTATAAAATTCATTGCCCAAATGAACAGTGTTTGAATTAATATTTTTATTCCCCTTTGTTCCACAAGAGATTCAAGGAAATTCCTGATACTTAATTATGGATTAAAATTGTTGAATAAATGTAGTTTACTTAGTGATGTTTCCTTTAAGGATCTGTTGAATCTTTTGCTCTTTCTGTGATATGTGCTTGAGATTTTTTTTTACCCCTCTCTATGGCTTTATTTTTTTCTCTCCTTTTTCTTTATTCATTTTCTCCTCTTCCTTTCTAATTTCTTGTCTCCTTTTCTAGTTTTTCTTCTTCATAACTATTGAATGAGGTATGCTTCTTGTTAATTAGAAAATATATTTTCTTTAATTTTTTTTCCCTCAGTGGCTTTAAAAAAAAAATGGGGTAAAATTCACATAACATAAAATTAACCATTTTGTAGAATTCGGTATCATTTAGTACATTAGCAGTGTTGTGCAACCATCAACTTTGTCTAGTCCAAGACATTTTCATCACCCCAGAAGGAGACCCCATATCCATTACTCCCCATACCTCCTTCCTCCCATCCCCAGGCAACCACTAATATGCTTTCTATCGCTGCATTCACCTGTTCTGGATTTTTTCTGTAAATGAAACCATACAATATGTGACCTTTTCTGTCGGCTTCTTTCATTTAGCATGAAGTTGTTGAGGTTCATCCATGTTGTAGCATGTATCAGTACTTCATTTTTATGTCTGAATTAATATTCAATTGTACAGATGTATCATTTATTCATTCCTCAGCTGGTGGATATATCAGTTGTTTCCACCTTTTAGCTATTGTGAATATGGTAAGTACAAGTATTTGTTTGAATATCTGTTTTCACATATTTTTGAGTCTATACTCAGGAGTGGAATTGCTAGGTCATATGGTAATTCTGTATTTAATTTTTTGAGGAAACACCAAACAGTTTTCCACAGTGGCTGCACCATTTTACATTACCATTAGCAATGTATGAGGGTTCCAGTCTCTTCACATTTTTACCATCATTTGTTACTTTTCATTTTTTTAAATTTTGGTCAAACTAGTGGGTATTAAGTGATACCTCATTTTTGATTTTTTTTTATGCCATGTAGAGACAATTTTTTTCTTTAACCTTTTTTCTTTTTACTACTTTGGTCAGTTTTAGGTTTGCAGAAAAGTTGAGCAGAAGGTACAGAGTTCCCATATATTCCCTCAACTCTTCATCTCCTGTCAATTTTCCCTGTTATTAACATACTGCATTAATGTAGTACATATGTTATGATTGATGAGCCAGTATTGATACATCACTATTAACTAAAGGCCATAGCTTCTTACATTAGGGTTCACTTTTTTTGTATATTCTGTGGGATTTGAAAAAATATATATATAATGTATGATAATATACATTAATATGTAATAATATGTGTAATAATGTGAATACAATAATGAAATCTAGTATAATGTATCCACCATTAAAGTGTCATACCGATTTTTTTTACCACCCTAAAAATACCATGTGCTTCACTCTCCACTCTCCTCTCTCCCCTGAATCTCTAGCAATCCATTTTTAATATCTCTGTAATTTTGCCTTTTCCAGAATGTCATATAGTTGGAAACCATAGAGTATGTAGGCTTTTCGGATTGTCTTCTTTCATTTAGCAATATGTATTTAGGGTTATTTTTTGTGGCGCAAAAGCTCTTTTCTTTTTTTTTATTTTTCTTTTTTTATTTTGGGATCATCAATGTACAATTACATAAGCAACATTATGGTTACTAGACTCCCCTTATTATCACGTCCCGACCACAGACCCCATTACAGTCACTGTCCATCAGCGTAGTAAGGTGCTACAGAATCACTACTTGTCTTCTCTGTGCTACACTGCCTTCCCTGTGCCCCTCACCCCACATTATGTGTGCTAATCGTAATGCCCCCTTTTCCCCCTTCTCCCTCCCTTCCCACCCATCCTCCACAGTCCCTTTCCCTTTTGTAACTGTTAGTCCATTCTTGGGTTCTATGAGTCTGCTGCTGTTTTGTTCCTTCAGTTTTTGCTTTGTTCTTATACTCCACATATGAGTGAAATCATTTGATACTTGTCTTTCTCCACCTGGCTTACTTCACTGAGCATAATAACCTCTAGCTCCATCCATGTTATTGCAAATACTATGATATGTTTTCTTCTTATAGCTGAATGATATTCCATTGTGTGATGTACCACATCTTCTTTATCCATTCATCTACTGATGGACACTTAGGTTGCTTCTGTCTCTTGGCTATTGTAAATAGTGCTGCAATAAACATAGGGGTGCATGTGTCTTTCAAATTGGGCTCCTGCATTCTTAGGGTAAATTCCTAGGAGTGGATTTCCTGGGTCAAATCGCATTTCTATTTTGAGTTTTTTGAGGAACCTCCATACTGCTTTCCACAATGATTGAACTAATTTTTTTTTTTTTGGTATCATTAATCTACAATTACATGAAGAACATTATGTTTACTAGGCTCCCCCCTTCACCAAGTCCCGCCCACATACCCCTTCACAGTCACTGTCCATCAGCGTAGTAAGATGCTGTAAAATCACTACTTGTCTTCTCTGTGTTGTAGAGCCCGCCCTGTACCCCCTCCACATTATACATGCTAATTGTAATGCCCCCTTTCTTTTTCCCGCCCTTATCCCTCCCTTCCCACCCATCCTTCCCAGTCCCTTTTCCTTTGGTAACTGTTAGTCCATTCGTGGGTTCTGTGAGTCTGCTGCTGTTTTGTTCCTTCAGTTTTTCTTTGTTTTTATACTCCACATATGAGTGAAATCATTTGGTACGTGTCTTTCTCCTCCTGGCTTATTTCACTGAGCATAATACCCTCTAGCTCCATCCATGTTGTTGCAAATGGTAGGATTTGTTTTCTTCTTATGGCTGAATAATATTCCATTGTGTTTATGTACCACATCTTCTTTATCCATTCATCTACTGATGGACACTTAGGTTGCTTACATTTCTTGGCTATTGTAAATAGTGCTGTGATAAACATAGGGGTGCATTTGTCTTTTTCAAACTGGGCTTCTGCATTCTTAGGGTAAATTCCTAGAGGTGGAATTCCTGGGTCAAATAGTATTTCTATTTTAAGCATTTTGAGGAACCTCCATACTGCTTTCCACAATGGTTGAACTAATTTGCATTCCCACCAGCAGTGTGGGAGGGTTTCCCTTTCTCCACATCTTCACCAACATTTGTTGTTTTCTGTCTTTTGGATGGTGACCATCCTTACTGGTGTGAGGTGATATCTCATTGTGGTTTTAATTTGTATTTCTCTGATGATTAGCAATGTGGAGCATCTTTTCATGTGCCTGTTGGCCTTCTGAATTTCTTCTTTGGAGAAGTGTCTGTTCAGCTCCTCTGCCAATTTTTTAATAGGATTATTTGCTTTTTGTATGTTGAGGTGCGTGAGCTCTTTCTATATTTTGGATGTCAGTCCCTTATCGGATATGTCATTTATGAAATATATTCTCCCATACTGTAGGATGCCTTTTTGTTCTACTGATGGTGTCCTTTGGTGTACAGAAGCTTTTTAGTTGGATACAGTCCGACTTGTTCATTTTTGCTTTTGTTTCCCTTGTCTGGGGAAATATGTTCATGAAGATGTTGCTCGTGTTTATGCCCAAGAGACTTTTGCCTATATTTATATATTTATTATTTTTATTTTGTTATCATTAATCTACAATTACATGAAGAACATTATGTTTACTAGGCTCCCCCCTTCACCAAGTCCCCCCCCCACACCCCATTATAGTCACTGTCCATCAGTGCAGTAAGATGCTATAGAATCACTACTTGTCTTCTCTGTATTGCACAGCCCTCCCCATTCCCCCCCCGACATTATACATGCTAGTTGTAATGCCCCCTTTCTTTTTCTCTCCCCTTATCCCTCCCTTCCCACCCATCCTCCCTAGTCCCTTTTCCTTTGGTAACTGTTACTCCATTCTTGGGTTCTGTGATTCTGCTGCTGTTTTGCTCCTTCAGTTTTTCTTTGTTCTTATACTCCACAGATGAGTGAAATAATTTGGTACTTGTCTTTCTCCGCCTGGCTTATTTCACTGAGCATAATACCCTCTAGCTGCATCCATGTTGTTGTAAATGGTAGGATTTGTTTTCTTCTTATGGCTGAATACTATTCCATTGTGTATATGTACCACCTCTTCTTTATCCATTCATCTACTGATGGACACTTAGGTTGCTTCCATTTCTTGTTTTGCCTATATTTTTTCTAAGAGTTTTATGCTTTCATGACTTACATTCAGGTCTTTGATCCATTCTGAGTTTACTTTTGTGTATGGGGTTAGACAGTAATCCAGTTTTATTCTCTTACATGTAGCTGTCCAGTTTTGCCAACACCAGCTGTTGACGAGGCTGTCATTTTCCCAGTGTATATCCATGGCTCCTTTATCATATATTAATTGACCATGTACCATTGGGTTAATATCTGGAGTCTCTATTTTGTTCCACTGATCTAGGGGTCAGTTCTTATGCCAGTATCAAATTGTCTTGATTACTGTGGCTTTGTAGTAGAACTTGAAGTTGGGAAACAAGATTCCCCCTTTTATTCTTCCTTCTCAGGATTGCTTTGGCTATTCAAGGTCTTTTGTGCTTCCATATGAATTTTAGAACTATTTGTTCCAGTTCTTTGAAGAATGCTGTTGGTATTTTGATGGGGATTGCATTGAATCTGTAGATTGCTTTAGGCAGGATGGCCATTTTGACAATATTAATTCTTCCTAGCCAAGAGCATGGAATCAGTTTCCATTTGTTAGTGTCCTCTTTAATTTCTCTTAAGAGTGTCTTGTAGTTTTCAGGTTATAGGTCTTTCACTTTCTTGGTTAGGTTTATTCCTAGGTATTTTATTCTTTTTGATGCAATTGTGAATAGAATTGTTTTCCTGATTTCTCTCTCTGCTAGTTCATTGTTAGTGTATAGGAATGCCACAGATTCCTGTGTATTAATTTTGTATCCTGCACCTTTGGTGAATTCAGATATTAGGTCTAGTAGTTTTGGAGTAGATTCTTTAGGGTTTTTTATGTACAATATCATGTCATCTGCAAACAGGGACAGTTTAACTTTTTCCTTGCCAGTCTGGATGCCTTGTATTTCTTTGTGTTGTCTGATTGCCTTGGCTAGGACCTCCAGTACTATGAATAAAAGTGGGGAGAGTGGGCATCCTTTTCTTGTTCCTAATCTTAAAGGAAAAGCTTTCAGCTTCTCACTGTTAAGTATGATGCTGGCTGTTGGTTTGTCATATATGGCCTTTATTATGTTGAGGTACTTGCCCTCCATACCCATTTTGTTGAGTTTTTATCATGAATGGATGTTGAATTTTGTCAAATGCCTTTTCAGCATTTATGGAAATAATCATGTGGTTTTTGTCCTTCTTTTTGTTGATGTGGTGGATTATGTTGATGGATTTTTAAATGTTGTACCATCCTTGTATCCTTGGAATAAATCCTCCTTGATCATGATGGATTTGTCTTTTTGATGTATTTTTGAATTTTGTTTGCTAATATTTTGTTGAGTATTTTTGCATGTGTGTTCATTGGGGATGTTGGTGTGTAATTTTCTTTTTTTGTGGTGTCTTTTCCTGGTTTTGGTATAAGATTGATGCTGGCCTCATAGAATGAGTTTGGAAGTATTCCCTCCTCTTCTACTCTTTGGAAAACTTTAAGGAGGATGGGTATTAGGTCCTCCTAAATGTTTGATAAAATTCAGCAGTGAAGCCATGTGGTCCAGGGATTTTGTTCTTAGGCAGTTTTTTGATTACCAGTTCAATTTCATTGCTGGTAAATGGTTCAGATTTTCTGTTTCTTCCTTGGTCAGCCTTGTAAGGTTGTATTTTTCTGGAAAGTTGTCCATTCTTCTAGGTTATCCAGTTTGTTAGCATATGATTTTTCACAATAGTCTCTAATAATCCTTTGTATTTCTGTGGTGTCCATAGTGATTTTTCCTTGCTCATGTCTGATTCTGTTTATGTGTGTAGACTCTCTTTTTTTCTTGATAAGTCTGACTAGGAGTTTATCTATTTTGTTTATTTTCTTGAAGAACTAGCTCTTGCTTTCATTGATTCTATTGTTTTATTCTTCTCGATTTTATTTATTTCTGTTTTAATCTTTATTATGTCCCTCCTTCTACTGACTTTGGGCCTCATTTGTTATTCTTTTTCTAGTTTCATTAATTGTGAGTTTAGACTACTTATATAGGATTGTTCTTCTTTCCTGTGGTAGCCCTGTTTTGGAGTGTTGAATTATTGTTGTCATTTGTCTCCATATATTGCTTGATCTCTGTTTTTATTTGGTCATTGACCCATTGGTTATTTATGAGCATGTTGTGAAGCCTCCATGTGTTTGTGGGATTTTTCATTTTCTTTGTGTAATTTATTTCTTATTTCATACCTTTGTGGTCTGAGAATGTGGTTGGTAGAATTTCAATATTTTTTAATTTACTTAGGCTCTTTGTGGCGTAGTATATGATCTCTTCTTGAAAATATTCCACGTGCACTTGAGAAGAATGTGTACTCTCCTGCTTTTGGGTGTAGAGTTCTGTAGATGTGTGTTAGGTCCATCTGTTCTAATGTGTTGTTCAGTGCCTCTGTGTCCTTACTTATTTTCTGACTGGTTGATCTGTCCTTCAGAGTGAGTGGAGTGTTGAAGTGTCCTAGAATGAATGCATTGCATTCTATTTCTCCCTTTAATTCTGTTAATATTTGTTTCACATATGTAGGTGCTCCCGTGTTGGGCACATAGATATTTATAATGGTTATGTCTTCTTGTTGGATTGACCCCTTTATCATTATGTAATGTCCTTCTTTGTCTCTTGTGACTTTCCTTGTTTTGAAGTCTATTTTGTCTGATACAAGTACTGCAACTCCTGCTTTTTTCTCTCTATTAGTTGCATGAAAAATCTTTTTCCATCCCTTCACTTTTAGTCTGTGTATGTCTTTGGGTTTAAAGTGAGTTTCTTGTGGACAGCATATAGATGGGTCTTGTTTTTTTATCCATTCAGTGACTCTTTGTCTTTTGATTGGTACATTCAGTCCATTTACATTTAGGGTGATTATTGATAGGTATGTACTTATTGCCATGCAGGCTTTAGACTCATGGTTACCAAAGTTTGAAGGTTAACTTCGTTACTATCTAAGAGTCTAAGTTAACTCACTTAATATGCTATTACAAACACAATCTAAAGTTTCTTTTCTTTTTCTCCTCCTTTTTCTTCCTTCTCCATTCTTTATATATTAGGTATCATATTCTGTATTCTTTGTCTATCCCTTGATTGACTTTGGAAATAATTAATTTAATTTTCCATTTGCTTAATAATTAGCTGTTCTATTTTCTTTACTGTGGTTTTATTACCTCTGGTGACAGCTATTAAACCTTAGGAACACATCCATCTAATGCAGTCCCTCCAAAATAGACTGTAGAGATGGTTTGTGGGAGGTAAATTCTCTCAGCTTTTGCTTATTTGGAAATTGTTTAATCCCTCCTTCAAATTTAAATGATAATCTTGCCGGATAAAGTATTCTTGGTTCGAGGCCCTTCTGCTTCATTGCATCAAATACATCATGCCCACTCCCTTCTGGCCTGTAAGGTTTCTGCTGAGAAGTCTGATGATAGCCTGATGGGCTTTCTTCTGTATGTGATCTTATTTCTCTCTCTGGCTGCTTTTAGTAATCTATCCTTATCCCTGATCTTTGCCATTTTAATTAGTATATGTCTTGGTGTTTTATTCCTTGGGTCCCTTGTGTTGGGAGATCTGTGTAACTCCATGGCTTGAAAAACTGTCTCCTTCTCCAGATTGGGAAAGTTTTCAGCAGTTACCTCCTCAAAGACAATTTCTATCCCTTTTTCTCTCTCTCCTTCTTCTGTCTCATTCAATGTGAATATTGTTCCATTTGGATTGGTCACACTGTTCTCACAATATTCTTTCATTCTTAAGAGATCCTGTTTTCTCTCTGTGCCTCAGCTTCTTTGTATTCCTCTTCTCTAGTTTCTATTGCATTTATCATCTCCTCCACCGTAACTAATCTGCTTTTAATACCCTCCATGTGCTCTTCAGCGATTGGGTCTCCGCCCGGAATTCATTCCTGAGTTCCTGAATATTTTTCCGTACCTCCATGAACATGTTAATGATGTTTATTTTGAACTCCCTTTCAGGAAGATTCATGAGGGCTGTGTCATCTTTCTCAGGAGTTATATTAATTTTACTCTGAACCAGGTTCCTTTGGCGTTTCATTTTTGTATATGGCGCCCTCTACTGTCCAGAAGCTCTACTCTCTGGAGCTGCTCAGCCGCTGAAGCAGTGTTGGGGGTCTCAGGGGAGTGGTATTGGTGCCTGGGGGGAGGAAAGGGCTGTTTCCTGCTTCACAGCTGCTATGCCTGTCTCCACTGCCTGAACCAGAGGGCGGAGCACACAGGTATAAGCCTTTATTCTTTGTGTTTGTAGTTGCTGTAGACAGGTCTTCCCCCTGGCTTTCCTAAAGCCAGGGTTGAGTTTGCCGATTTGTGAGGCAGGTGGGGCTGGCCGGGAGAAAGGCGCATTAGGCTGTGCATCATGGAGGGTGTCCTTGGAGCTGTGTAGCCAGCGAGGGAGCTGCAGCACCTGAAAATTGTGAAAGCTCCCAAACTGCTGGGCAGAGTGCTCCTGGACAATTTTGTCTACCTGTCCTTTCTCCTGAGCAGTAAGCTCTGTGCAATCCTCACCCCTTTAGCAGCCCTCTTGCTAAGGGCTTCCTTGTTAGGAAGTCTCTCAGACTGCCCACCTTTCTTTTGTCCCAGAGCATCTGGATATGGATCCCTGCTTTCCACAAGTGGCTGGAATTTCAGTCTCTCCGGGAATTCTGCCTGTCTTAGCTTTCCAATCCCCTAATCATGAGAATATCATGAAAGCACCATGAAATGTAGGTTTGTGCTCCCAGAGCAGATCTCCGGAGTTAGGTGTTCAGCAGTCCCAGGCCTCCATTCCCTCCCACCTCTGTTTCTCTTCCTCCTGCTGTTGATCAGGTGGGGGAAGGGCTTGGGTCCCGCTGGGCCACAGCTTTGGTATGTTTCGCTGTTCTGTGAAGTCTGCTCTTTTCTCCAGGTGTATGCAGTTTGGCGCAGTCCTCTTTCCTGTTGCTCTTTCAGGATTCGTTGTATTAATTATATTTTCATATTATATGCAGTTTCAGGAGGAAGCCTCTGTCTCACCTCTCGTGCCTGCATCTTTAATCCTCTTCAGCAATTATTTCTTCAAAGACATTTTCTATCCCTTTTTCTCTCTCTTCTTCTTCTGGTACCCCATAATGTGAATATTGTTCCATTAGGATTGGTCACACAGTTCTCTTAATATTCTTTCATTCCTGGAGGTACTTTTATCTCTCTCTGCCTCAGCTTCTCTGTATTCCTGTTCTCTGATTTCTATTCCATTAACAGTCTGTTCCACCTCATCCAGTCTGCTCTTAAATCCTTCCATTGTTTGTTTCATTTCTGTTATCTCCCTCTGGAATTCATCCCTTAGCTGTTGCATATTTCTCTGTATATCCATCAGCATGCTTATGACTTTTACTTTGAATTCTTTTTCAGGAATATTGGTGATTTCAGTCTCTCCAGGCCCTCTCTCAGATGTTTGAGGGATTTTTGTACTGAACAAGGTTCTTTTGCCTTTTCATGGTGATGGAAGTGATGGCTGGCAAGTGGCATGTGTGTCAGCTGGGAGAATAAGGTCCCTTTCTGCTTGTTGGTCTCCTTGGCTGTCTCTGCTGCTTGTGCTGGTTAGCCCCACACAGGGAGCAGCCTCTGGGTTAATCCCTGAGCTGCCTTGGCTGGGGTGGCCCTCGGGATAGCCTAGGGCACTGGCAGTGGTTGCAGGTGATTAGCATGTGTTCACGATGAGAACAGCGCTCCTACATGCTTTCTGGACTCCATGCTGGCTTCCTCTGCCTGTGCTGGTCGGCCATACACTGGGGGCAGCCTCTGGGTTAATCCCCTGAGCTGCCGTGGGTGGGGTGGTCCTTGGGATGGCCTAGGGCATTGGTGGGAATTGTAGGCAAGCAGCGCATGTTCGCTGTGAGAATAAAGCCCCTTTGTGCCTCCCAGGCTCTGCCCCAGTCTCTGCTGTCTGTGTTGGTTGACTGCGGGGAGGGGGCAGCCTCTGGTCTGGTCCAGTTAGCTGTGCGCTGGGAGAGTCCTCTGTGTGGTTGCTGTTGGTGGGGCTGCTCCCCAGTTGCTCCACAGCAATGGTGGATCAGCCGGTTCATTTCCAGTGCCGGCAGCAGGGAATGAATGGCAGCCTGCTTATTGCTGTGAGGGGCTTTGGTGCTGCGTTGCCACCCAGAGGGTTACGGCGCCTGAAGTTCTGGTTATTTGGCAGTCCTGTGCTTCCACTCCCTCCCCACTCTGATTCTTTTCCTCCTGCCAGTGAGCTGGGGTGGGGGGAGTGCTCAGGTCCCGCTACATAATGGCTTTATATCTTACCCTTTTTGTGAGATGTTGAGTTCTCACAGATGTAGATGTAGCCTGGCTGGTGTACTGTGTCTTCTGGTCAGTCTTTTAGGAATAGTTGGATTCGCTGTATTTTCAAAGTATATATGGTTTTGGGAGGAGATTTCCGCCAGCTTACTCATGCTGCCATCTTGAGAATCTCCCCAGCTCTTTTCTTTTTATTGTGTAATATTTAATTGTATGGATGTACCATAGTTTATCCATTCCCTTATTGAAAGGCATATTGTTTTTTTCCAAGTTTTGTCAACTATTTGTAAAAGTGCTGTAACCATTTGTGTGCAGGTTTTTGTGTGGACAAAAGTTTTCAACTCATTTGTATAAATGCCAAGGAATGTGATTGCTGAATAGTAGGGTAAGAGTATATGTAGTTTTGGAGGAAACTAGCAAACTCTTACCCAAAGCAGCTGCATCATTTTGCATTCCCATCAGCAGCTCCTCTTCCATGTTAGCATTTGGTATTGCCAGTGTTCTGGATTTTGTTTATCCTAATAGGTGTGTAGTGGTATCTCATTTTAATTTGTAATTCCCTAATGACATGATGTGGAGCATCTTTTCATATGCTTATTTACCTTCTCTGTGTCTTTTTCAGTGAGATGTCTATTAGATCTTACATCCATTTTTAAATTGGGTTGTTTGTTCTCTTATTTTGGATTCATTGTATATTTTGGATACCAGTCTTTTATCAGATATATGTTTTGCATATATTTTCTATCTGTTTTGGCTTTTTTTTTTTCATTTTCTTTGCAGTGTCTTTCACAGAGCAGAAGTTTTTAATTTTAAAGAAATCCAATGTATCAACTTTTTCTTATATGGATTTTATTGTTGGTGTTGTGTCTAAAAACTCATCACCAAACCCAAGGTTACCTAGATCTTTTCCTATATTATCTTCTAGGATTTGTATAGTTTTGTATTTACATTTAGGTCTATCATCTATTTTGAGTTAATTTTTGTAAGAGGTCTGTGTATAGTGTCATTGTTTTGCATATGGATGTCCAGTTCTAGCACCATTTGTTGAAAAGACTGTCCTTTATCCATAATTGCCTTTGCTCCTTTGTTCAAGGCCAGAGGATGTTTTGTGTGGTTCTATTTCTGGGCTCTATTCTGTTACATTGATCTATTTGTCTGTTCTTTGGGCACTACCACACCATATTGATTAGTGTAGTCTTGAAGTTGGGTAGTGTCAGTCTTTTGACCTTGTTCTTCTTCAATATTGCACAAACTATTCTGGATCTTTTGCCTTCCCATATAAACTTTAGAATCTTGTTGATGTCTACAAAGTGTAAAGTAGTATTTTCTTGTGGTTTTGATTTTCCTTTCCCTAATGACTAATGATGTTGAGCATCTTTTCATGTGCTTATTGGCCATTTGGAGAAATGTCTATTCAAGTCCTTTGCCCATTAAAAAAAGAATTAAAAATATTTTTCATTGTAAAATACACATAAAATGAAATTTACCATCTTACCTGTTGTTAAGTGTATTTCAACAGTGTTAAGTACCTTCACACTGTTGCGTAAGCAATCTCTAGAACTCTCTTTATCTTGTAAAACTGAAATTCTGTAGCTGTTAAACAACTGGCTATTCTCCCCTCCTTCTAGCCACTGGCAACCACCCTTGTACTTTCAATCTGTGAATCTGCCTACTTTAGCTGTCTTACATAAGTGGAATCATACACTATTTGTCTCCTTGTGCCTGGCTTATTTCATTTAGTATTATATCCTCAAGGTCTATCCATATTGCAGCTGTGTCAGAATTTCTTCCTTCCTAAGGCTGAATAATACTAATGTATACACCGTGTTTTTTTAATCCATTCCTCTCTTGATAGACGTTTCCACCTATTGGCATTGTGCTGTGAACATGAGTGTACAAATATCTTTTCAAGACCTGTTTTCAGTTCTTTTAGATATATACCCAGAAGTGGAATTGATGGATCATATGGTAATTCTGTTTTCAGTTTTTTGAGGAACCACTCTACTGCAACTGTACCATTTTACATTCCCACCAATACTGCATAATTTCTCCACATCCTTGTCAACACTTGTGATTTTCTGGGGTGGTTTTTTTTTGTATAGTTGTTAACCTAATTGGTGTGGAGTGTTAGGGCATTGTGGTTTTGACTTGCATTTCTCTAATGAGTAGTAATCTTTTCATGTGCTTGTTGGCTATCTGTATATCGTTGGAGAAGTGTCTATTCAAGTCCTTTGCATATTTTTTAATTGGGTTGTTTTTTGTTGTTGATTGTAGGAGTTGTTTATATGTTCTAACTCTTATCAGATACATGATTTACAAATATTTTCTCCCATTCTGTGGTTTTCACCCTCTTGGTAGTGTTCTTTGATGCACGAAAGTTTTTAATTTTATTGAAGTCCAATCTATCTGTCTTTTCTTTTGTTGCTTGTTTTTTGCTGTCAGCTATGAAACTGTTACAAAATTCAAAGTTAAGACTTTTTCCCTCCTAGATATCTGTAAGAGTTTTTGTAGTTTTTCAGTCTTCCATTTAGTCCTTTGATCCATTTCTGGTTAATTTTTGTATATTGTGTGAAGTAAGGTCCATTATCATTCTTTTCCATGCAGATATCTAGGTCTTCCAGCACCATTTATTAGAGACTGTTCTTTCTCCATTGAATAGACTGTTCTTTCCATCCTTGTGAAAACTCAGTTGATGTAAAGGTTTATTTCTGTCCTCTCAGTTCTCTCCCATTGAGCCATATGTTTACCATTATGCCAGTACCACACTGTTTTAATTACTGTAGCTTTGTGGTAAGCTTTGAAATCAGGATAGGTGACTCTTCCAACTTTGTTCATCTTTTTACAGATTGTTTTGGCTATTTAGGGTTCTTTGCAATTCCATATGGATTTTGGGATTGGCTTTTTGATTTCTGCAGAAATAGTCTTTGGGATTTTGAGAAGGATAGCCTTGACTGTGTAGATTGCTTTAGGGAGTGTATACATCTTTACACTATTAAGTCTTTCTGTTCCACAAACACCCTGTTTGATATTTATTTAGGTCTTTAATTTCTTTCAAAAGCATTTTGTAGTTCTCAGTGTATAAATTTTATACTTCCTCAGTTAAATTTATTCCTAAATATGTTATTCTTCTTGATGCTATTATAAAGAGTTTTTTTTTTAATTTATCTTTCAGATTGTTCATTACTAATTATATAGAGATATAACTGATTTTTGAGTATTGACCTTGTGTGTCATAACTTTACTGAGTTCCCTCAGTGGCTTTTTTCCATCTAATTGAATTGGTATCTTTTTCTTTCATGGACCTCTGATTTAAATCAGTACTCCTTTCCAGTTCTTTTCCTCTGTCTCTTTTTCTGCCTCCCTCTTACCTTTGTTGTCTTCAAACATCACCTTTTCCATGTCCTCCAATCATTCAGTGACTATGAGGTATTTACTGAGAACATGCTTGTGTATAGCTTTGCTGGGTGCTGTGAGTGATAAATATGTGATATGGTTTCTGCCCAGAAAAAAAAACTATTGAAAAAAACAAATGAGATGTATAGACAATGGTACAAATTAGGCTTGGTGCAATACAATGCAACTGATTGTTAGATGCACCATTATTTTCTGTACCACTAAAAGAAAAATGTAAATTATTATAAATAAGACATACTGGTAGACATTGATTGTAAGTTGTATCTCAATTTCAGAGATGTTAAAATATGAAAAAAATAATTGTAGGCTCAATCAAATACAGTCTAAAATCAAGTGAGTGATATAGGCAGAGATTAGTATGAATTGAAATAATATTAAAAATAGCCCCATTTGACTGTAACAGTGTGCCAGATAGTCTGTTAAAGTGTATGCATTATATGAATTAAAAAAAATTTTTTTTATTAAGGTATGATTGATATACACTCTTATGAAGGTGTCACATGAAAGAACAATGTGGTTACTGCATTTACCCATATTATCAAGTCCCCACCCATGCCCCAATGCAGTCACTATCCATCAGTGTAGCAAGTTGCCAGAGGTCCACTATGTCCCTTCTCTGTGATATACTGTTCTACCCATGATCCCCCACACCATGTGTACTAAACATAATACCCCTCAGTCCCCTTCTCCCTCCCTCCCCACCTGCCCTCCCACAACCCTCCCCTTTGGTAACCACTAGTTCATTCTTGGAGTCTCTGAGTATGCTGTCATTTTGTTCCTTCAATTTTGCTTTATTGTTATACTCCACAAATGAGGGAAATCATTTGGTATTTGTCTTTCTCCGCCTGGCTTGTTTCACTGAGCATAATATCTTCCAGCTCCATCCATGTTGTTGCAAATGGTAAGATTTGTTTCTTTCTTATGGCTGAATAGTATTCCATTGTATATATGTACCACATCTTTATCCATTCATCTACAGATGGACACTTAGGTTGCTTCCATATCTTGGCTATTGTAAACAGTGCTGTGATGAACATAGGGGTGCATATGTCTTTTTGAATCTGAGGAGTTGTATTCTTTGAGTATATTCCAAGAAGTGGGATTCCAGGGTCAAATGGTATTTCTATTTTTAGTTTTTTGAGGAACCTCCATATTGCTTTTCACAATGGTTGAACTAGCTTACATTCCCACCAGCAGTGTAGGAGTGTTCCCCTTTCTCTGCATCCTCGCCAACATTTGTTGTTCTTAGTCTTTTCTATGCTGGCCATCCTTACTGGTATGAGGTGATATCTCAGTGTGGTTTTAATTTGCATTTCCCTGATGATTAGTGATGTGGAGCATCTTTTCATGTGCCTGATGGCCATCTGAATTTCTTCTTTGGAGAACTGTCTCTTCATATCCTCTGCCCATTTGTTAATCAGGTTATTTGCTTTTTGGGTGTTGAGGTATGTAAGTTCTTTATATATTTTGGATGTTAACCCCTTGTCGGATATGTCATTTACAAATATATTCTCCCATACTGTAGGATACCTTTTTGTTTTGTTGATCATGTCCTTTGCATTATATGAATTTTAATCTTTTCAGGTCCCATATATATGAAAACAACCTCCATTTTGTGAATAAGGAAACCTTTTGAGGTTGACTTCCTTAGGTTTGTACTTTTACTAATAAATGACAGGACCAGATTTAGACTCAGGTAATTGATCTTAGAACATGCACATTTATGCAAGTTTTGAAGAATGAATACATACTGGAGGGAGAGAGAGAGAGAAGTTTGTGTTCTAGATGCATTTGAGACAGTTAGAAAAAAAGGTAAAAATATTACGAAGTTGAAGAGACAGAAAGGCTTTTTGGAATTATTTCCCTCTTATTTCAGTGTTCTTGTTTTTTACTTCTTTCTGACTCCCCTTTACTTCTTTTCCCTGTTAATTGGTTGTGAGATGGACTTGCAGTATGTATTTGCTGAATTCACTGGAAAATAGTTCATATTTCTTTTTCCTAGCAGAGTCAGTATGGTGTAGTGAAAACATGAACTTAGGAGCCAGACAGACTTAGGTTCAAATATTGGCTTATCTAGAATTTGACTTTGAAACTTCGTTGGACAAGTTATATAATAACATTACTGATCTCCCATTTTCTCATCTTTAAAAGAGGAATGACAACACCCACGGGGCAGTGTCCTTAGGTTTAGAGACAGTATCTATGAAGTGCTGGTCACTTGCCTCTCACTTAGTTATGCTTAATGATGTTACCATTGTTATTTATAATTTAAAAAAAAATAATTTGAAGGTGAGTTTTTTTCTTTCTCTAAAAATAAAATATAACTGGTTTCTATGTTTTTATGACACTATTCTCTTCTCCCATTATGAGTACTTGGCTTTTAAAATACTTATGCATATAAGAGAAGTTACTGTGCAAGAAAAGATCTCGTATGTAATTGGCATGGCTTCTTCTGTGGGTAGCTTTCTGATTTCCTTATTGGAATTCCTTATAACATGGGACACATGTGGGAGAGATAGTAGGGTTTCCTGGGTCAGCTGACTGAGGCTAGAGTCAGAAAGAGAAATGGTTGACTCAGTATCTCTGGCCTCTTTCCACAGAGGAGGAAGCTTGATGCTGTGTATTACTATATGCGCAGTTTAGCTGCCAGCAATCCTATCCTGACTGCCAAGGAGAGTCTCATGAGCTTATTCGAAGAGACCAAACGAAAGGTGAGTGGGGATGCAGGCAAAATCATTCCTTCCTAGAAGAATGCATTTTTCCTAATGCCTCTGTTTCCTCAAGGGAATGACTAAAATGTCCTCAAGGGGTTCCTTCAGGCTGTGTTGATGGGGAGTCGATCAGCCCCTATGCACAACCAAACTCATCTGTAGGCGAGCTCTCCAGGGCCCTCGGGTGTGCATGTCCCACTGCATCTAGTTTGCAGAATTAATAACTTTTATGAGACAAAACAGATGATACTCTTTGGAATACATACTTTGGAATTATGACAATGTCTTCATTTTTTATAGTCATTGGGCAACAAACTCAGATGAGGTGAGTGCTTCTTTTTATTAGCTGAATCCCAGGAGAGTCTGACTTGTGTGTGTGTGTTTTGTTCAGGCAGAACAGATGGAAAGGAAGCAACATGAGGAATTGGAGCTGAGCCCTGACCAATGGCGGAAAGGAAAGAAGTCTACTTTCCATCATGTTGGAGATGACACCACTCGCCTGGAGATCTGGATCCATCCGTCCCATCCCCGGTCCTCCCAGGGCACTGAGTCTGGGAAAGATTCTGAGCAGGAGAATGGTCTGGGCAACCTGAGCCCCAGTGATGTAAGTTCCTGAGGGTGTTGAGCAAGACTAACCAAGTAAGCATGGGTGCCCTAGTGCATGCAAGTAGGAGGCACTGTGCAGACATTTCCCGTTAATCACAGGGAAGGCAAATCACTTCAGGCTTGCGGATATCCTTGTCCATCTCCTCCACCTACACTTCCTTCATCTTTCTTATGTGCTACCCTCTCTCACCACTATGTGGCACTGAAGATTTACTCAGTTTAAGGTGAAAATTTTTTGCTGCTTTGGGTTTGGAGTTAAAATGATGCTTTTAGGATTCTGGTGGGATTTTGTGAAGCCAGGGAGAGAGCACAATACTTAGAAAACTGCCAAGGGTTGATTCACTGTGCCTTCAGAGTAAAATTCATAGTGGAGTGGATAGTGGGTTGAGCCTGGACCACATCTTGACAGGTCATGCAATAACCTTTATCCTGAAGGTGGTAAGGAGCTATTGTCAGGTATGCATTTTAGAAATATAACTTTGGCGGCTTTGTGAGAAATTTGAAACTAGAAATAAGAAGAGTAGGAGGGCCTACAGTAATTCAAGTGAGATGTCAGAAGGACCTGAATTGGGAAATGGCTTTGGAGATGGGGAGAAGTGAATGGATATGAGGTATGTTTATGAGGTAGAATCCAAAGGACTTGATTGGACAGGGGGAGCTGAGAGAGAAGAGAGGGAGTCAAAAGCAACACCTACCTAGGTGTTTCTGCCTTGGAAACTGGGTGGATGATGGTCCATTACTTGAGATAGGAAATAAAGGTGGAGTTGGTGTTAGGAGACAGAAGGTGCATTTGTTTTTGGACATGTTGGAATTTCCATAGGTTATTGAAGTGGAGATACTTAGAGGTTGACAGATAACTGAAGCTGAGGAGGTCTAAGCCAGAGGTGAAGGTATTTGAAGATATATATGCTTTTATAGATGGTAATGAAGTCATGAGAATTGATTTAGTTACTGGAGGAAAAATCACAGAATAATAAACAGGTTAAAGATCTAAGAAAGAAAGGAGGTAGATGGCAGGGATGGCAAGGGAGTAGGATCCGGAGCACAAGTGACAGAATTAGCCTGAAAGAGGGTAAGAGGTGCCTCTTTCTTATGCTGGCAGGAAAGGAAGAATGTAACTGGGGATGGAAAGCTGGTAGGTTTGTTGGTGGTTTAGGAGGAAGATGAGGGAGGGCCTTTTAATGTTTTCTCTCTTAAGAAGTTGGAGGCAATGGTTGTCTGTTAAGAAGCTGAGTCAGAGGTGGTAAGATAGGAGAATTTGTCCTTTGGGATTTAATTAAAATTTTCCATTTATCCTCCTATATCCTTCTTAGTCTTCAGCTGTTTTCTGGGTGACTTGGAATCATTGCTTATAAATGAAACTACCAATTTCCTATGTGCCATGGTGTACATGGGGTCACAGTATGTCAGGGCGCTTCAGAGGAGTTGCTGCTGTGGTAGAATCCCTCATGGCTGCCCTCTTCTAGTTTAGATATTACAGCCCTGAACTGGAAGCCTGTTTGAATAAGAGATAAATTGTTCTATTGTATTAGCTCCACTGTCTGACTATCTTTAAAATGAAAGCAATGACAATTTGAGAATGCATTTTATGGCATTCTTCAACCTTGGCCTCAAAGTTGGGGAGTATCCCTCATAAAAGTTATTACTGATCTTCTGTAGAGCTCACTCTTCTATGAGATTTTTTTTTTAAGTAATATCTTTATAAGCTTGTATTTTTATTATGTGTATCTCAAAGGCATTTTTAGCATGTAGGCTGTCTCTAGATCCATTAAATTTTATTTTTAATCATACAAATAATATATGTGTATGGTTTTTGTAAAAATTTCAAATAATTACACAGGTATGTAGAGTAAAATGTGGTAATTTGTTTTCTAAACTATTTGTGAAGTTGTTAATATATATTCAGCTTATTCATCATTCTTGGGTAATTACTTTCCTTAATATTTATATCTGTGAGTTTGGGCTTCTATTTACTACCAGCACTTGAGGAAGTCGTCTGCTATATGATAGCTCTTCATTATTTGGGTCAGAAAAACACACTGCCTGTTTTACCTGCTTTCTCAAACCCAAGTCAGCTTCCCATTCTTTTCTTTCGTACAGCAGGCCCCAAGAACTCAGTTTGCTTCCTCTATTCCTTGGAACACACAGTTGATGAGAAGTAGGATTTATTCACAAACGCGATTAGGCATTAGGGATACAGAAAATAAAACAACTAAAAGTGGTCTTTAACCTCAGGGAACACTTACTCGTGGGGAAGACAAAAACAAATACGTGGTTATAATGTAGTGTGCCAAGTACAGTGGTAAGGGTAAGCATGAGTGGCTGTGGGAGCACGTGCTTAGAGCATCTAATACAGGCATGGTTAGGGAAGGCTAGGATGAGGAGGCATTTTGCAGCTGAGGATGATGTAAGGGTATTTGCACTCTGAGGCATGAAAGCTTGAGTGAGGCATGCAGGTTTAGGGCACTTCAGGTGGTTCAGTTGCTGGAGGTAGTTCAGATGGTTAGGATGTGAGAAGTGCTCTTGGCTAGAGACTTGAGTCAACCTTTACTTACCCTTTCCTTTACCCTCACATCTAGGCAATACCAAGAGCTGCTGAATCCACCACCTGAGCATAATTTGAATCCATTTACTTTTCTCTATTTCCACTACCACCACCCTAGTGTAATCTATCATCAGTTCAGTAATCTACAGACCATTGAAAGAAGTTCCTAATGGTCTTTCCACATTTATTCCTCATCCTCCTTAGGCCTTTCTTTTTAGGTAGTAACCAAATGAGCTTTCAGATACACATGTCTGATCATGTTGCTTCCCTACTTGAAAGTCTTCAGTTGTTTTTCTTTGCTCTTAGAATCATGTCCAAAATCCCTAATGTAGTCTGCTGGGCCCCATGTGATTTGGCCCCTGCTCTTTCTGCCCTTACACCTCTCTTCCCCCCTTTGTTGGTGTTCTCCAGCCATACTGGCTTCTTCCTTGAGGGGCCAGTGCTCTTTTCTGGCCTTCGGCTATTGCACATTCTGTCTTTGCCCACAGTGCATGTCTCTCTTTACCAGCCCCTTTCTTACTTATCCTTAAATTATCAGCCTAAATATCACTTCCCTTTTTCTGGGAAGTTTTTCCTGACCCCTTAGACTGGCTATTTGCCTTTTGCAATATCACATTTCTAATGCAGTAATTTTAGGTGCAGTTTTGTTGTTGGTTAAGGTCCTCCCTTGCCAGATTGAAGGCTGTGTGAGAATGGGGTGTATCTAGTTGCTCACTGTTTTATCCCTCCTGCCTGCATGTAGAGCATTCTAAGTAAATCTTGAGTATATAAATGAGGGAAGTAACAGTGAAGGATGAGGCTGGAGAAGATAGGAGGAGCCAGACCTTTCATAAATATGAACAAATTTGGTTATCAAGTATTGAGGATTTTAAGCAGGGGGATAACATAATCAGATTATGTAATCACTCTTTTCATACTTCTAGTATTGAAACAGATCTGTCTTTTAAAGGAAAATTTTAAAATTGCAGAGTAATACCAGTTCATTGTATTTAAATAAAAAATGTACATGCAATTTAAAGTGAGAGTCACTTGCACTCTTGCCTTCAGAGACATCACTATTAACAATTTGATGGAGGTCCTTTAGACCTTTTTCTAAGCATTCATACATATATACACATACCTGTAGACATGAAAAAAAATTTTTTAACAAAAATGGGATTACACTATACAGGGTTTTCCCCATTATCTGAAAATAGAGTGCTCCTGTGAAACCTTTTGTAAACCAAATTGATGTAAAGAGAAGAAGCAATTATCATTCATTTATATGGAAAAATTCTTTAGCATTCCCAGGCCCCAAAAATGATCTCTCTCAGGCTTTTCTGATACTTCAGGACCTCATCTTGCTAATGGACACACAAAATTGAGATAAAAGACAGATACTCACAGACCCAGCTCCAAGTTATGGTGGCCTGATACAGAGATGCTGAATGTGGTTCCCAGGGAAGGAACTTGGCCTGGCCACTCTCACTGCTTGGGGCGCGCAGTTTCTTTCTCAGGCTCCCTGCAAAACAAATGCCAATCGCTGTGTCTGTTTTTCACTTTGGGTTTCTTTCAGTTAGCAAAAACGGTACTAGTGTAGGTTCTTTGTAAAAGTAAAGTGGCATAATGCTATTTTTGTAAAGTAAGGGTACTTGTATATAATAATCTGCAGCTTTTTAAAATTATCAATTGGACATAAATATTTCTGCTATAAACAAACACATACATCTCTAAAAATCACTGTGCTATGCAAATGTGCACAATAAGAACCACAGAGCTTATGGGGAAAATGGGGTTAGGGAAACAAAATCCAAAAACTTCCTTGGTGACATATTAAAAAATAAGATATGAACCTAACAAAACAGTTGTACAATTTTATATGTGTTCATTGGTTAAAAAATATGTAAATACTAATTTGAAAAAAGATACAAGGTTTGCCTGTAGAAATGGGCTTCACAAGGATTGCAGCTTTTGAGTTGCTGTGACATGGCAGAAGGAGGGTTATTTGAAATTGGACAGGCCGGTGTAACACCAGATGTGGATAGGCGTGGCTTATAACATGAGTTCATATGGTGAACTGTTGTAGTTGGTAGGTGTTTGGGATAGGAGAGGTATGTTTTATATTCCTGTGCAGGTTGGTTCAGCTGGGTGCAGTACTCTGTGTTCACCTGGTATTTTTTGTGAACAGAATCATACATAATGAGACAAATTTTGTGTATGTTCAAATTGCTCCCTATTATATTGATCATGATAGAACAAATTCACATTTTCCAAACAAGAGTTATAGCAGTACTGACTGATTTTCCACTTGTCTAAGAATATCTTTTTTTAGTATGTTCTTATGGCCACATGATATTTCATTATAAAGATCTATGTCAGTTATTTAACCTATCTGTGGAATTTCAGTATTTGCTGTGCATTGCGTTTTCATCTTAGGTGTCCTTTTGGGTGATTAGCTTTAATAGGAATTGCTCCTTTGATGACAACTCAAAAGAGTTTCTAGCACACTGTTGACACTTGAATCCATGAATAAGAAACAGAAAGTTTGGCTTCAGGTGGTTGTTAGTAATGATAGTAAAGTCCCAGCTAGTTTGTTCTCTTTCTCCGAAGCGTGGACTTTGGGTCTCTCTTTGTATGGCTGCAGGAGGTTAGCTTGTGGGTTGTTGGTTTTTAGCCTTGAGATGTGGTTTGGGTTGAACATGCAGCCTGGGAAGGGACTGCGAACCTCAACTGTAAGTGGCATCCTCTTAAACTAATTGAGACTCACATTCATTTAGACCTTCTCCCTGCCACCTAGGCCACTCACATTCAATGTCATCGGAGTTCCAGGCACTATTTAGTGGATGTGCCTTCTGCTGTGCCTCAGCTCCTTTTGGAAATCAGAAAAGGGTATTGCTTAGCAAACGAGTTATGGCTGATAGTTGAATTAATTAAGGATATTAAATTACCATATCAGATATAATTTTCACACTGAAAGCTACGGTCTCTGATGGAACTGCTGAGGTTTTTTCTCAGACCTGATTTCTCTCATAAGCATCTTGAATAGAATGAAACACATGTCTGTCTACTGGGGAAGAATGAACAAATGAGAATGGGAGCCCTTGATACAGATGTTTGTCTCTCAAGTTTCAGGGAGTTCTCCTGCTTTGGTATGACTTGGCTTACTGTTCCTAGCATTTTCCCCTGCCAACGCTGATTATTGTATTACAACATTCTTGGTACTGTGTTTAGAAAATATGTCTTTAGACAAGTGATATGTCATTGTATATTTGGCCAACTTCTTGGCAAACCTTCTTTCTTTGGCCCTTCTGAATGCATTTTGTGGTTCAGATTGGACTGTACCTCTGGGGCTCCTAATTTCTATTATTTAGCTTTTTCTTTAATTGACTGTCATCTTATTTCCCCCACCAAATGCTATTGTTTGCCTTTGTCTTTTCTTTTTGCTCTTCTTCCTTTTGTCACATTCCATTATTTATTTTATTTCTTTGCATACTATTTTTTTTAAAATTCTGATATCATTAATCCACAATTACATGAGCAACATTTTGGTTACTAGACTCCCCCCATCATCAAGTCCCCACCACATACCCATTACAGTCACTGTCCATCAGTGTAGTAAGATGCTATAGAATCACTACTTGTCTTCTCTATGCTATACTGCCTTCCCTGTGCCTCCCACTTTATTATGTCTGCTAATTATAATGCCCCTTTTTCCCCCTTCTCCCTCCCTTCCCACACAGCCTTCCCAGTCCCTTTCCCTTTGGTAACTGTTAGTCCATTCTTGGGTTTTGTGAGTCTGCTGCTGTTTTGTTCCTTCAATTTTTGCTGTGTTTGTATACTCCACATATGAGTAAAATCATTTGATACTTGTCTTTTTCCACCTAGCTTATATCACTGAGGATAATACCCTCCAACTCCATCCACGTTGTTGCAGATGGTAGGATTTGTTTTCTTCTTATGGCTGAATAATACTCCATTGTGTATATGTACCATGTCTTCTTTATCCTTTCATCTACTGATGGACACTTGGGTTGCTTCCTTATCTTGGCTATTGTAAATAGTGCTGTGATAAACATAGGGGTGCGTATGTCTTTTTCAAAGTGGGCTACTGCATTCTTAGGGTAAATTCCTAGGAGTGGAATTCCTGGGTCAAATGGTATTTCTGTTTTGAGTTTTTTGAGGAACTTCCATACTGCTTTCCACAATGGTTGAACTAGTTTACATTCCCACCAGCAGTGTAGTAGAGTTACCTTCTTTCTCCACAACATCGAGTTTTATGGTTTCATGACTTACATTCAGGTCTTTGATCCATTTCAAGTTTACTTTTGTGTATGGGGTTAAACAGTAATCCAGTTTCGTTCTCTTACATGTAGCTGTCCAGTTTTTGCCAGCGCCATCTGTTGAAGAGACTGTCATTTCCCCATTGTATGTCCATGGCTTCTTTATCGTATATTAATTGACTGTATATGTTTGGGTTAATGTCTGGAGTCTCTATTCTGTTCCACTGGTCTGTGGGTCTGTTCTTGTGCCAGTACCAAATTGTCTTAATTACTGTGGCTTTGTGGTAGAGCTTGAAGTTGGGGAGTGAGATTCCCCCCTACTTTATTCTTCCTTCTCAGGATTGCTTTGGCTATTTGGGGTCTTTGGTGTTTCCATATGTATTTTTGAACTATTTGTTCCAGGTCGCTGAAGAATGCTGTTGGTAATTTGATGGGGATTGCATCAAATCTGTATATTGCTTCAGGCAGGATGGCCATTTTGATGATATTAATTCTTCCTAGCCAAGAGCATGGGATGAGTTTCCATTTGTTAGTGTCCTCTTTAATTTCTCTTAAGAGTGTCTTACAGTTTTCAGGGTATAGGTCTTTCACTTCCTTGGATAGGTTTATGCCTAGGAATTTTATTGTTTTGGATGCAATTGTGAATGGAATTGTTTTCCTGATTTCTCTTTCTATTAGTTCATTGTAGTGTATAGGAAAGCCACAGATTTCTGTGTGTTAATTTTGTATCCTGCAACTTTGTTGAATTCCGATACTAGTTCTAGTAGTTTTGGAGTGGAGTCTTTAGGGTTTTTATGTACAATATCGTGTCATCTACAAATAGTGACAGTTTAACTTCTTCTTTACCAATCTAGATTCCTTGTATTTCTTTGTTTTGTCTGATTGCCGTGGCTAGGACCTCCAGTACTATGTTAAATAACAGTTTGGAGAGTGGGCATTCCTGTCTTATTCCCAGTCTTAGAGGAAAAGCTTTCAGCTTCTCGCTGTTCAGTATGATAATGTCTGTGGGTTTATCATATCTGGCCTTTATTATGTTGAGGTACTTGCCCTCTGTGCCCATTTTGTTGAGAGTTTTTATCATGAATGGATGTTGAATTTTGTCGAATGCTTTTTCAGCATCTATGGAGATGATCGTGTGGTTTTTGTCCTTTTTATTTATATGGTGGTTGATATTGATGGATTTTTGAATGTTGTACCATCCTTGCTTCCCTGGGATGAATCCCATTTGATCATGGTGTATGATCCTTTTGATGTATTTTTGAATTTAGTTTGCTAATATTTTGTTGAGTATTTTTGCATGTATGTTCATTAGGGATATTGTTGTGTAATTTGCTTTTTTTGTAGTGTCTTTGCTGGTTTTGGTATTAGAGTGATGCTGGCTTCATAGAATGAGTTCAGAAGTATTCCCTCCTCTTCTATTTTTTTGGAAAACTTTAAGGAGAATGGGTATTATGTCTTTTCTGTATGTCTGATAAAATTCAGTGGTGAATCCATCTGGCCTGGAATTTTTGTTCTTCAGTAGTTTTTTATTACTGATTCAATTTTGTTGCTGTTAATTGGTCTGTTTAGATTTTGTTTCTTCCTTGGTTAGTCTTAGTCTTGGATGGTTGTGTTTTTCTAGGAAGTTGTCCATTTCTTCTAGGTTTTCCAGCTTGTTAGCATATAGATTTTCATAGTATTCTCTAATAATTCTTTGTATTTCTGTAGGGTCCTTCGTGATTTTTTGTTTCTCATTTCTGATTCTGTTTATGTGTGTAGATTCTCCTTTTCTCTTAATAAGTCTGGCTAGGGGCTTATCTATTTTGTTTCTTTTCTCAAAGAAAAAGCTCTTGCTTATGTTGATTTTTTCTGTTGTTTTATTCTTCTCAATTTTATTTATTTCTTCTCTGATCTTTATTATGTCCCTCCTTCTGCTGACTTTGGGCTTCATTTGTTCTTCTTCTTCCAGTTTCAATAATTGTGACTTTACACTATTCATTTCGGATTGTTCTTTCTTCTTTAAATAGGCCTGGATTGCTATATAGTCTCCTCTTAGAACTGCCTTCTCGGCGTCCCACAGAAGTTGGGGCTTTGTACTGTTGTTGTCATTTGTTGGAATGTATTGCTTGATCCCTCTTTTAATTTGGTCATTGATCCATTGATTCTTTAGGAGCATGTTGTTAAGCCTCCATGTGTTTGTCAGCCTTTTTGTCTTCTTTGCACAATTCATTTCTAGTTTTATGCCTTTGTGGTCTGAGAAGTTGGTTGGTAAAATTTCAATCTTTCTGAATTTACTGATACTCTGTTTGTGGCCTAGTATGTGGTCTATTCTGGAAAATGTTCCATGTGCACTTGAGAAGAATGTGTGTCCTGCTGCTTTTGGGTGCAGAATTCTGTAGATTCTGTTAGGTCCATCTGTTCTAGTGTGTTATTCAGTGTGTCTGTGTCCTTACTTATTTTCTGTCTGCTGGATCTGTCCTTTGGAGTGAGTGGTGTGCTGAAGTCTCCTAGAATGAATGCATTGCATTCTATTTCCTCCTTTAATTCTGTTAGTATTTGTTTCACATATGTTGGTGCTCATGTGTTGGGTGCATACATATTTATGGTGGTTATGTCCTCTTGTTGGACTGCACCCTTTATCATTATGTAATGTCCTTCTTTATCTCTTGTTACTTTCTTTGTTTTGAAGTCTATTTTGTGTGATGCAAGTACTGCAACACCTGCTCTTTTCTCCCTATTGTTTGCATGAAATATCTTTTTCTGCCCCATCACTTTTAGTCTGTGTATGTCTTTGGGTTTGAGGTGTGTCTCTTGTAAGCAGCATATAGATGGGTCTTGTTTTTTTATCCATTCCATTACTCTGCATCTTTTGATTGGTGCATTCTGTCCATTTACATTAGGGTGATTATTGATGATATGTACTTATTGCCATTGCAGGGTTTGGATTCGTGGTTACCAAAGGTTCAAGGGTAGCTTCTTTACTATCTCACCATCTAACTTAACTCTCTTATTATGCTATTATAAACACAGTCTGATGATTCTTTATTTCTTGTGCTTTTTATTCTTCCTCCTCCATTCATTATGTTAGGTGTTTTATTCTGTACTCTTGTGTTTTCTTTGACTGCTTTTTTGAATAGTTGATTTTATATTTGTTGTCTTTAGTTAATATTTGGTTGGTCTACTTTCTTTGCTGTGATTTTATTTTCTCCGGTGACATCTATTGAGCCTTAGGAGTGCTTCCATCTAGAGCAGGCCCTTAAAATACCCTATAGAGGTGATTTGTGGGAGGCAAATTCCCTCAACTTTTGTTTGTCTGGAAATTGTTTAATCCCTCCTTCAAATTTAAATGATAATTGTGCTGCTTACAGTATTCTTGGTTCAAGGCCATTCTGTTTCATTGCATTAAATATATCATGCCATTGTTTTCTGGCTTGTAAGGTTTCTGTTGAGAAGTGTGATGATAGTCTGATGGGTTTCCTTTGTAGGTGATCTCTTTTCCCTCTCTGGCTGCCTTTAATATCTGTGCTTGTCTTTGATCTTTGCCATTTTAATTATTATGTCTTGGTGTTGTTCTCCTTGGGTCCCTTGTGTTGGGAGTTCTGTGGGCTTCCATGGTCTGAGAGGCTGTTTCCTTCCCCAGCTTGGGGAAGTTTTCAGCAATTATTTCTTCAAAGACATTTTCTATCCCTTTTTCTCTCTTCTTCTTCTGGTACCCCTATAATGCGAATATTGTTCCATTTCGATTGGTCACCCAGTTCTCTTAATATTCTTTCATTCCTAGAAATCCTTTTTTCTCTCTCTGCTTCAGCTTCTCTGTATTCCTATTCTCTTTCTATTCCATTAACAGTCTCTTGCACCTCGTCTAGTCTACTCTTAAGACCTTCTATTGATTGTTTCATTTCTGTTATCTCCCTCCGGACTTCATCCCTTAGTTCTTGCATGTTTCTCTGCAGATCTGTCAGCATGGTTATAACTTTTATTTTGAATTCTTTTTCAGGAAGATTGGTTATATCTATCTCACCAGCCCCTCTCTAGTTGTCTGAGTGGTTTTTGACTGGGCCAGTTTCTTCTGCCTTTTCATGGCAATAGAAGTGGTCGCAGGCAGGTGGCATGTTTGTCAGCTGGGAGAACAAAGCCCCTTCCTGCTTTCTGGTTGCTTTGCCCTTCTCTGCTGCCTGTGTCAATTACCAACACACAGGGAGCAGTCTCTGGGTTAATCTCCTGAGCTGCCATTTGCAGGATGGCCCTCGGGATTGCCTGGAGCCCTGTGGGGCGTCTCAGACGCACTAGGTATGTTCTGCGACAGCGGTGCCCCTTTGTGCCTTCTGGACCTTGCTTCAGCTTCTGCTTCCTATGCTGATTACCCGCACACCGGGAGCAGTCTCTGGGATTATCTCTTGAGCTGCCATGGGCGGTGTGGCCTTCAGGATAGCCTATCACACTGCGGGGGGTGGCAGATGAGCCGTGTTTGTTCTCCTGTGAGAATGACGCCCCTTCCTGCCTTCCGGACCTTTCTCCAGCTTCCTCTGCCTGTGTCGGTTACCCACACACCAGGAGCAGTTTCTGGAATAATCTCCTGGGCTGCCGTGGGCTGGGTGGCCCTTGGGATAGTCTGGGGCCCTGTGGGGGCGGGTAGTGGTAAACACGCTGAATGTGTTTCTCTGTGAGCATGGTGCCCCTTCGTGCCTTCCGGACCTTGCTCCAGTCTCCTCTGTCTCTACTGGGCTGTTATGCCCCGGCGGCAGCCTTTAGGTCATTCCCAGTTAGCTGCGCACTGGAAAAAGATTCTGTGTGGTTGCTGTGGGCGGGGCCACAACTGTGGTGGGTCCACTGGTTTGCTTGCAGCGCCGCCCAGGGGGAATGAATGGCAGGCTGCTTTTCGCCATGAGTAGCTTCAGGGCTGCGTTACCCCATAGGGGTTGGGGTGCCTCAAGTTCCTTAAGATTCTCAGCCTGCTGAGCTGAGTGTGCCATGATGATTTTGTCCAGCTGTTAAGCCCTTGTCCCTTTAAGACTTTTAAAAAGTGCCTGCTTTTCTTTTGTCCCTGGGAGCCGTCTGTGGGGACCTGCTCTCAGTCTCCGTCTCAGATTTTACTTTTCCATTTCTCTGATATCCAGTACACCATGCAATGTGTGTCTGTGCTCCCAGTGCAGATTACTTGGGCTGGTTATTTAGTGGTCCTGTGCTTCCACTCCCTCCCCACTCTGATTCTTTTCCTCCCGCTGGTGAGCTGGGGTAGGGGGAATGCTTGGGTCCTGCTGGGTCACGACTTTGTATCTTACCCTTTTTGTGAGATGCTGAGTTCTCTCAGATGTAGATGTAGCCTGTCTGTTGTACTGTATCTTCTGGTCTCTCTTTTAGGAATAGTTGTATTTGTTGTATTTTCAAAAATACATATGGTTTTGGGAGGAGATTTCTACCACCCTACTCATTCCACCATCTTGAGCCCCTCTCCTGCATAGTGTCTTATTTTCATGACTTGTTCAGGTCCAGAATTTTATCCACTTTCTTCTGAATTTTTGGAGTGAAAGGCTGTGTTTTGGGACAAGTGCTTACCCAGACTAAAATTTAGTTTACCTGTCCAGTTTTACCAGCTTTGTGCTCAGATTATAAAGATGAATATGACATTGTTATTTCCTCAAAGAGCTTAGAGTGTAGTCCATGGGTCAGCAATTTTTTCTGTAAAAGGCTAGATATTAAATATTTTAGGCTTTGCAGACCATATGGTCTCTGTTAAAAGTACTCAACTCTGCTGTTTTGGCACTGAAGTAGGCATAGACAATATTTAAAATGAGTGAGCATGACTGTGTTCCAGTAAAACTTTATTTATGCAGACAGACAGTAGACTACATTTGGCCCATGGGCCTAGCTTGCCAACCTCTGGGTCTAGTGGAAGGAATGGCTGCATAAACAGAATGTTTCAGTATATGGTTGATTATTATTATGTGCAGTAGTTACATTCTATAAAGTCACTGCAGACCCTGAATTAATGAATACTGAACCATTGCTCCTAAGGGAAATACAGGGTTGGATTTTTGTGAGCCAGATGAAATTTTGAGAATTTCATCAACTGATGAACACGTAACCTTGTTTTATGTGTGATTCTGCTTAAACACACCTCATTAAATATATTTTGTTGATTCATTAACATTGAACTCAAGGCTAATAGCACTACAACTCGTGCCTGAATAAAACTTACCTAACAGACATATTTTCTCCGTGAGGCACATCCCAGCCTCCTTGTGCTTTGGGACAGTAGACAGCACTTCAGCGCTGTGCTTGGGGGCCATTTTGCACAGTACAAAAATGTAAAAAATGTGGCACTAAATAGACTGCAAACAGAACACTTGTTTACAGTAAGAGAGCTGGAGCAATAAGGCAGAGAGTCACCTTGTTCAACCGAAGCTGAGAACATGGGTAATGGTCATCTTGAATTTTTTGACACTTCATACTTGTCCGCAAATACTGAAAGCACCAAGAGTATTGATTTTGGTGTTACTAAGTTTTAGTGAATTCACAAATATGAAATCCACAGTATTTTTGTTGCAGTCACAGATATGAAACCACAAGTAATGAGGACCAACTGTATTGTGCTAAGTGTCGTGAGGGAAGTATGCCTTGGGTTTTGTGGAAGCACAGAGAAGGGTACCTGGTCTGGTTGTGGTGGAGGCAGGCCTTGGTTGTGGTGAGGGAAAGGGGAGCAAATTTGGAAGGCTTCTTGGAGAAGTTAATGTTCCAGACAGAAGAGGTATGAGTCAGCAGAGGATCTGCAATGGTATCTAAATCTGTGGTAATTTGGGGGATAGTGTGAGAGACTGTGTCTTGTGGAGGAACTGTGTTCTTGTTTGGTACTGTGGTGTGTGTGGGTGGTGGTCAGTGGACTGGTCCCATGTAATATGCTTCTGGATTCTGGAAGTAATGATATGTTTTTTAATTTCTCATTCTTTACTTGTCATGTCTGCATTGTTAATTCAACAAAAACAGTATTATTCCATTCATTAACTTTGGTAGGGTAGAAGTTGACCAAATTTTCTGTTCCATAGTCTGCTTATTAACATTTGAGGGCTACTTTTTTGGGCAGTGCTTTAGGCAATCTGAACTCAAACATGAAGAAGATACTAGTGTCCCTTTGTGTCTTGATCATTGAAGGAAATTACCAATGGCTTTGATTAAATAAGGCTAAGCTTTTTTCTTTTCATTGTATTTTTATTGCTTTTAAAAATTTACAAATCCAACACATGCTTATTGTAAAAATTTGAAAATGCAGATAAACGAAATGTTTTTAGCACCTAGAGTTAACCAGTATTAATATCTTAGGGTATGTGCTTCCTGCGTGTTGATATAGGGCACAGTATTTAGGTTGGAAATGTCTGATGCCCAGTAACCTGGGAAATCAGGAGAGAAAAATCCATGCCTAATTGTTTACCCAGAATTTGATTGGGAAGGTGGTATTATAATTTATTAGATTAGCACAGATATCTACGTCTTGCTGTTTGTATCAAAGTAGTACAGTTCGAGTGATACCACAGTGTCCTTCCTCTTGTGCATAAAGAGGAACTTCTCAAGCTACATGAATAAGGAAGAGTGAGTTCAAGGTTGTCAATCTAATAGGAATGATTATTGTTTTGAAAGACTGAAAGGGCCCATTTCATGAGGAAATATCTTGAACTAGTGATGAATTGCTATGTGAAGGATTAATTTGAGGACCCCTGGGCATAAAAAGTTTGTAACTTTGTAAAACTGGGTTCTAGTTGGGGAAGTTTCTAGGCAGTAATGTTGGCATTGGCTTCTAGGTCATTGGGAAATGAGATTGAAAGATCTAGTAAAGGAGTGTTGCCTTTTAAAATATTTTAAAGAAATATTTTTGAACAGGTAATATATTAGGTATATATATGTATATGATTATCTTCCTTTTCTTACATTATTATTGGCACATCATACACACTGTTATTCACTTTGCTTTTTTTTTCCTCATGTTTTTATTGGACTTGGGAAATCTTTCTTGGAGTCAGTGCTTGCAAGTCCACCATTGATCTCTCTAGAGGCTGGCAGCTTAATAGCTTTCATGAATTTTGTCTAGCATCCTGTATGTCAAAGCTTTGGAAAGTCCTAAGTTCAAGTCCTAATTTTATAAGTTATCAGCTGTGATACTTTGGGCGTGAGCTTCAAAGTCTTTATCCTGGCTGAGCTTCAGGATAAAGCTCATCACAGATGAGGAAAATACATGGTGATAAGTAGACTAAATGAGATAATGCATGTAAAGAACAATGAGTGGCATATTGTAACTTCTCATATATTGGTGGTGGTAGTTGTTATTATATATGTATATTTTTGTTATACTGATCTTTTAAGCAATTATCTTTATTTTTGCATTTTTCACCATCTGTAACCAAAGTGAACAGTGAGGCTTGATAATTCACAAAGTGGCAGCCTGCTCTCTAAATGTTTACCTGTTCTGTTTGAACTGAAGAGTTTTAATAATGAAAATTTTCAAATACGCACAAGGGAAAATAATATAACGAACCCCCGTATACTTGGCACCCATATTCAGCAGTTATCAAGATTTGTCCACATTTGTTTCAGCTTACCCTCTTGCTCCCTCTTGAAGTATTTTATTACAAACCCTGGATATCACATCACTGCATCCCTACATATTTCACTTCCACACACACCTTTTAAAATGGACATTTTCTTAACACAACACCATTGCCATGCCTACCCTTGGTGTAATTCAGTATCTTGATCCATAATTTCATTTCCCAGATTATCTAACAAGTGTCTCTTTAGAGTTGGCTTGTTCAAATCAAAATCTACATGGTATGTTTGGTTGCTTTGTCTCCTAAGTCTCTTAAGAGAATCTGAAGGTATCTTTTGTGTTTCCTAATGGAATTTGTACCTCTTGGAGTTGAGACCTGCATACATATATCTAGGACAGCTTCTCTCCTCAGCATCCTGTTGCAGCCAGGCTACATGAAAAGTGAGAAGTTAAATTGCCTAAGTGTGTGAACTGAAAAGCTTTAGGCTCCGTTCTAGTAAAGTGTGAACGCCATCCCCCAAACCAGTTGGTTAGAAATAAACTTTTCTTGTGTCACGTAGTTTTCCCTATCCCCAGGCTTCTTAGTAGTTAACCTGAAATCTTTGGCAGAGTGAGAACCTTGTTTTGCTATGTTTGGAAATTATAAAATTCCCGTAGTTTCTACCTGAAACTTTGCATGTTGCCACTGCCTGAATCTCTTGTGTCCATGTTTCCATAGTTATTCTCCTTAGAGGCACTATTGTAAGTTCAAAATGATGGTTTTCTTTCTGACTGGCTCTAGGAGGCTGCGTAGTGTTGTGAGTATATTTTTTTCTTGCATTTAACCAAGAGTCCAGCAAGGTAAACATTGGCCAAGAAAGAAGCAGAGCTTTGCTGTAGGAAACCCAGGTCAGGTGGCCTGTAGCACAGAGCTTTTACGTGCTCAACTTGTTATATTTGTTTGAAGACTTTTTTTTAAGTGTGTTGTGCAGGTGGTATTTTCTTCAGACCCATCATGTGTCTGGTTTTTCAGTGCCTCTTGCTGCACAGTCAGTGCATCTGTGCTGCTGCCACCACCACCACTGAGCTGACAGGAAAGCTGTGATGTGTGTGGGTGGTACCTATCTAATACTTTCACCTTCCTCTCACTGCCCACCTCTGCCCCAGGAACATGACTGTAGGTCAGAGCATGGCTCTGGAAGGCTGGCTTCCTTAGGCAAGATGACTTGCCTTGTAGTGGAGTGAGTTCCAATTCCTAGAGTTGTATCATGAGCTTTGAGCTTGACAAGCCCACAACTAGTGCCATTATGGAGCTCAAAAAAGTGTTTGGCCTGATTTTCTCTGGATAGTGTAAGCATTGATTTAACCTACAATGAGACAAGGGTTGAGTCTTTATGCTAGTAAGTAAATGTTTTATCTGTGGTAACTCAGCTATTTCATTGCACCGTAATCATACCATAATAGCAGAGAAGTAGGCTTAGTTATTTGGTTTCGTGAATAGGAAGGTTCCATATTTGTAAGGTGGGTACCATGTCATTGTTTAGAGTTGTTGGGATGATATTAACTTCATATTATTTATATAGCCCTTGACTTTTGTAAAGTAGTTCGCAATATACCTCCTATCATAGTTTTCACCCTGGAAGCTATTTGGAAGTATTCAGTTCTGTGACCTGAGATTTGGCAACATGTGGCGACAGGAATTCATAAAAGCTTCTTTCTATAGGAAGAGGCCACAGGTTGGCTGTCTTTTTCTTAAGCTGTAAGAAACAGCTTGGTGAGATTATTCCCAAAGGTTGTCAGAACCAGGACTGAGTTTTTCAGATACTGATAATGTCAAGTGTGCTATGAGAAACAGCTCCTAACAGGCGAGGCTGGGGCTGCTTGCCAGGGTCACTGCTGGACTCCCAGGCTGATGTCTGTCTTTGTCTCTTTGTGGTTGGCAGTGAGTGGAAGTTTCTCAAAGTGCATTGGCCCTACCTACAAACCCTTAGCACCCCATATGACCTCGGTCACCAAACCACTTCAGGGCTTTATTTTTATCCTAGCCGTTTCATTTCAAGATGTGAGGTTGGTTTCTTTCCTCTAACAGAGCAAAGTTCTCTGGGGGAAGAAACAGAGTGCCAGGGTGCAGTTGAGGCTGGTTAAACACCAAAACCACACTCTTCAACTTTCTGGGCTTGAGACGTGACATAAGCCATGCTGCAAACACCAGCTTCCACATTGTAAAGAAACCTTGTCAGATGCTCACTTCATTTATTTTTGTGTCTGTTTTGTTTGTATTTTTAGACAAGTAAAATGTGGAGAAAAAAGAGGTGTATCTGTCCATTCTGCATTAGACAGAAACCTAAGAATGGACGCTTTATAAAAATCCAGTATGTCCCAGCTTAAGGCTTTTCTTCTTCCCCAAGGGTGTTGATGAGAACTCTCACAACTCACCAGGTCTCAGGAAACCGGATTACCAACATATCCTGTTCGCGTGCATGTGTGTATTCTGTGTTACCCACAGGCCACTTTCCACCCCACGTGACCTTTAGTTACCATCCGGAAAGTCAGGACCCAGATACCAGTCAGAATTTCCAGGCTTTGGTTTGGTTTAGACATTTTAGAAAATGTTAACAGTAGTAATTTTAAAGAGACTTTTGAATGGCACACATAGTAAATAGGAAGTAATGTATCCTGAAGATGGGGAAAGGCAGGACCTGTGCTCTTTCCAGTAATGTATTTGAAAATGACCATTCAGAAGAAAACTTGCAACTGAAATGCACAGGGGATAACTAGAGGAGATGAGAGAATTATTTAATTGATTAGAAGCCACATAGATGCCCCAATTCTTAGGTTTTAAAGCTAAATTCTAAAGCTCTTATTTCATTCTTTAAAATTGTAGTATGTGTTATTGAAGTTTTTTATTATGCACTCCATCACATTTTATTTTAATCAGCATCTTTCAGTGTAAACAGACTGTAGTGAGTCAGGTAATGCTCTAGAACAGGGGCAGATAAAAGACTGCCAGTGGCCTGGAAGCTGAGAATGGTTTATTACATCCCTACATAAGGAACTGTTCAAAAAGAAGAACATGTGACAGATGTGTTGTCCACAAGGCCTAAACTATTTACTGTCCAACCTTTTACAGAAAAAGTTTGGCCACCACTGATCTGGAATCTGCCCTCCAGATTGTTGCTTGGCCAACACATCTACCTGCAGAGCCCAGCCTAAGCAGTTCCTGGGCTTCTGCCCCTGTGCTCTGGGGCCTAGAGGACATTGGATTCCCAGGTTGTGTCCATCAGGAACTCTGAGTTCACAGCCAGCCTTGATGGCACTGACTGTGTCCTGGATGCAGTGTATTCTGCTTTGAAAGCATCTGGGGGGAGGCTTCCTATAAAACCAAGATCCAGCTCTTTGTGCTTCATGGGAAGGGTGAAGGCAGTTAATGCAGAGCCCCTTCATTGAGGCCATTAATTTTTAATGAGGGTGCTACTACCTTTTGAGGGGACAGTTCTTCATTTTGTGGGCCTGTCACTGCAAGATGTTTAGTGTTCCTGGCGTGCCCACTAGGTGCCAATAATGGCCCCCACCAGGGATGGTAGGTACTGTTCTGGGTGAGAACGACCAATATAGGAACTTGATGAGATTTTTAAAAATGCCCTTTAAGGTTTCTTCCTTCATTTTCTCTCAGTCAGAAAAACATACTTAGGATTTGGCTCTTCACGGCATAGTGCCAACCATAGTGAGAGACTGTTCAAGGATCCAGTGGAATAGGGAGCGTTTCAGTAGGGTAGAATAGAAAGGTTCTAAGGAAACCATTTACTGAGTGTGTTCGTTGCTTGTTCACCCTTCAAGAATTGTTGAGATTGATGTATGATTTATGAAAGGTCTGTTTTGATGTTGCCCATGCTCTGAAAAGCATGTTCCTTTCTATGTGAGAGGAAGAGTGGTCATCTTTGGCCTTAATGCCCAGATGATTTGAGATCTCTGGGAATCTGAATGGTATACTTGAGAGACTTGTTCAAAGCCAACGTAAAGATGTAGTTTTGGCATCTCGTGAATAACCTGATATCCAGACTTAAGCCAGAACTCTGGGGTTAGAGAATTTTCCAGCCTGGGAGAGTTGACTGAGAAAAGTACTCCTTTGGCTCCTTACCAAGTTAGACAAGGGAGCAATCAGCTGCTGAGTTCCAGCCAGCTGGAATGTATGTGCGGGTGTACTGTGAATTGTCCCCGAGGATCCAGCACCTAGTCTGTGAAGAGCCTTCCAAATAAGAATGAGACCCTTACACTGGATCCTTGTCAATGTTTAGGATCCAAGCTGCTTAGGAAGGAGTAGAGTAGTGAGGCAGTGTTACCGTGGGAGCAACTCACATCATATAGTAATAGACTGCCTTTTGTGTGGGGTACAAGACTGCACCGACCTTTACGTTTTCCCCATGTTGCCTTTCTCACCAATTTCCTATGTTGGATTTTATTTCTGACCATGCTCTTGTAGAGAGATATCTGTAGTTCTGTCATTCTGCAATCCCTCTCTACTCTTAAAGTTTCCAGAATTTCATCTATCTACTCTATTTTCATTGTCTTGAATGTGGTGTTTGGGCTAAGATAGAGAATATGAAATAGCTGTGTCTGGTTATCTTCCCCCAATCGGCAGACTGTTTGGCTCCAGGGGGAACCTCTGGGTTTTCCCCCTCTTGTAAGCCTTTCACTTTCCTCATAAATATTTAATACTGAAGTTTTTACTCAGTGTTATTTTCCCAAGTATTATCATATAGACTTATAGACCAGAAGGAATTTAAAATACTTTCGAGACTTTTTTGTTGCTTGAGTCCCTATAAAATATATTTACCACACATTTTTAAGCACTTCGGTTCGTCTTCCACAAAAATTTTTGATCCAAAAATTTATTGTATATCTACTATGGGAATCACTAGGTATCTCTCCTGCTGCTGTTCTTTCTGTGTCATTCATGCCTAGAATAATCTACTGTGTACCTCGGTAACATGTTGGTCCTTAGTAGTACTGCTTTGACTGAATTGTACTTTGGTGTAAGGTCATCAGCCTATAAGGACAGGTAATAATAAAGAGGCCTAGGGTATCATTGCTGTGAGCATATGGTGTCTTCTTTGTGGACACCTATTGGAGAAATTTCTACTTTTAGTACCAGAGATAGTAGTGCTCTGTGGGGTTTTTATTTTTAACTTCATGCACATTTACAAATTTGTTATTTAGAATAATTCTCTATTTTAATTGATTCAGAGGTTAGAGCTGAACTTGTACCTTCCTTTCATAAGTGTGAAGGACTTCTGGCATGCATTTTGTGTTGTGTACTTCCTACTAGTGACCTCTTAACGTTTTTCTTGTTTTTAATTTTTATTTAAAGTATCATTGATACACAGTCTTATAAAGGTTAATTAATTTTATCTGGCAGTTTATATACCTTTGCCCACTGCCTTAAATAACTGACTCCACAGTTTTACACGGGCACTGTTCTCTTTTTTCTTGCTTATTCAGTTGAAAAACATCTTTTCTCAGGCCAGTTGATCATCTCTGAGGGGATCAGGATTTTCCCTGTCTGCATTCAAGTCATGAGTACCTTTATACGTTAATCATTGCTATAGGCATTGCACATAGAAAGGTACATGACATAGATCCTTCCCTCTAAGGTATAGTCCAGTAGGAAAAAATGAACATGTAAGTAAATACTTGAAATAAAGTATGGCAAGTGTAATAATAGGAATATGTACACTGTGCAGACATAATACTGAGGAGAAAGAGTTTAATTCATGATGTTCAGCAAAAGCTACCTTAAAAGGTGATCTGTTTTTAATTTTGAAGAATGAAAGAAGTTCTTTAGATATATGTGGGTAGCAAACTTTTCTGGCAGAAGGAACAACATGAATAAAAATATGGTGTAGTGAGAAACTGCAGTGGTTGCTTCTGAGATTTCTAGCCAAGAGTCTATCATTAGAATATCTTAGGCCATGGTACAGACATCCACATTGATGCTGTCTAATCAGTCAGCTGGAACTGAAGATTCATTGCAAAGTAGATACTTCTGGGCTTTTGATTTGGCCCAAGGTTAGAAGTGGATCCTTCAGATAGTTCTTCTCTGCTTTATTTTATGCATTAGCAAAGGTTGAGTCATCCTAAAGTCATGCCTTCCATCATTCTGGGAAGTTTTCTGAGCCAAGCTTAGCTTGGCTTAGGAGTAAGTTATGCTTTGTGTTGTAACCATTGGCAATAAAATTCAATTCTTGCTCTTCACGTGCACAGTAGGACTGCAACTACTGAGGCATATGGGAAAGGGAGTTTGGATAATACACACATTTGCATTTTTCTGGGGTGTTTCTTGGTAAGGATACTAAAATAGATATTGGGTAGATATTACCCTATCTAATGAGATTTTGAGCTGATTTATTCTGTGAATCTCTTTGAGAAGTTAGGTCCTAATTTGTAAAGCAAGCTGTGCGTAAGTCAGTTTGCATTCTCTCTGAGGAATTTCTTTGGCAGATTTTCCTTCAGACTTCTGGACATATCTGTAAAATAGTGTGGCTTTTAAAAATACTTCCAAGAAACATACATTGAAAGATTGAGTTAAGACACTAAGATGCCCTTGGTGCCCCTGAGCAGCTGTCCCTTGTGGCTAATGCAGACTAGGAGTCAGATCCTTTGGATTACATTCCTAAATTTCTTTTCATTTTCATGAACACATTTCCTAATCTTCCTTGTCTCTACGTCTGTAAAATAGGGATATGGTGTACAACATCAACAGATCTGACATTTAACACAAGTATAGCTTTCCACACCTAGGTGGAGCCCCAAATTTTTAGCAGTGTCACCTTCATTTCTACCACCTCAGAGGTAGAATCTTGGTGGGGGTTATGACATGCAGGGTAAAGGGCACTGGCTATGGAATAAAGGGGTTTTTTTTTGGAACAGCAGAAGAGGTTGTGGTAATTAAAAAAAAAACTTTTATTATAATATAACATACGTACAGAAAAGTACACATGTCAAAGCCACACGGGTTGGTAAATTGTCACATACTAAGCATTCTTGTTTAACCAGCAGAGTAGTTGGTTTTGGACTTAGGTCACTTTCAGGGTTTTTTCTTCCCTTTTAACTCTAATCTAAATGTAATATTGTCCTATACATTTAGTAGTAACAGTGACAGGGAAGTGCAGTCCCTGTAAATAAGTTAGGAAGAAAGTAATGCTCATGATTTCCCTGCTTTCTGGTATGCCTAAGATTGATTTTCATTGTTGAGTGAGAATAAGGAGAACAAAGAGGGAAATTGGATCAAAGGTAAGAGGTTTCAAGGTGTTTGCTATGTCTTTTGAAGTAGATATCTTGGGTCTGGGAACCAGCACTGAAGCGATATGACTGACCAAAAACTACCTGGAAGCACACCTTGCCTCCAGTCACAGTGAAACTGAGTCTCTCACCAAAAGCACTGTGGTTTTCCGCCTAAATGTAAAGCTTTCTGGCTTTTAGGGGAGAAGTGACATCATGGCCTGCCTGTCTCTAGAGATGCTTTGGTCTAGTTGGGATATGGGATTTCAGAAGTTCGGCATTGCCGTGCATAGTCTTGTCTTTGGTGTCCAGGTAAATGCCAGGCCGTACCACGTCATGTCGTCTGTGTGTAACCCAATGTCATTCTGTTTTCTTCTTTCTGCTGCTAGCTGCCAATGAGGTAGAGGTGCCTCTGTTGATAAAGAACAGATACAGAAGTTCACATCCAAACGTGAATAACCATTTTTAACTTGAAACACTTTTCCTAGGAGTTGATGCACCAGAAGCCTTGCCTTATTTGGTGCCTTGCTTAAATCTGAAGCTCGCGTGAGGTTGCCAGAGCTCCTTGTTGCTGGTTATTTGCTTTTTGGTGCCCACAGAAGAGTGGTTTCTGAAACCTTCTTTGTGACCACATCTTTGTTAAACTGATCTTCATTCTTCTTAGGGTTCTTAGATTAGTTCTTGCTCCTCCCTTTTCTGAGATTGAGGGGTTTTCCTATATTGTGGTAGGTGGGTAGGCAGTAGGGTATGTTTTTAGATATTTTTTCTGAACTATGCACAGTCCCCTGATGATAGTATATGAGTGCACATATATTCTTTGACTCGTGAAGAACTGTTTTCTCATTAATCAAGTAGATTGTGGATTTATCTAGAACAATGTGAGGATTTTTATTTTTTTAGTTTTTTTTACTACTGTTTTACTGTTGTGGAAAACAAGCTTGTATTCATTTTTTTCTCTCTTCTGGCTGGCATTATCCTTGGGTGCCACTGTTAAGTGCTTCCACTGACTTGGCATATGATCTGGTTTGGACTTGAAGTATCTACTTCCCTTAATTTGCAAGAGTTCTCAGTTGGTTTGACCTAGTGGTCTCTCAGTGAATGATGGTTGGAACCATTGGTGGGTTTTTGCTTGGGTTGCTTTAGCTTTTGGCCTTTATAAATATACTCAGTGTCTAACTTGGTTCTGCCAAGAAGGTTGCCTTTTTTAAAGGTACAAGATTAGGAGCTCAGACTCTGGAGCCAGATTGCCTGCGTTGACCTTGGGCAAGTCATGTAACCACTCTGGGCTCAGTGTCCTTATCTGTAACTTAGAAATACTGGTGTTACCCCAAGGGATTGTTGTAAGTTTAAATCAGTGAATAGACATAAGATGCTTAGAATAGTGCCTTATACATAGAAGATGCTGTAGAAGTTTTGACTATGATTATTAAGGTGGTTGAGAATGATATACTTGTTCAGCTGGAAAAACTTGAGCTCATAATCTCTGAATTGTGTCTGAGTAGCTTGGGGTACTTTTTATTTTTTATTTTTATTTTTTTTAGGGTCTTTTTTTTTGGTGTCATTAATGTACAATGACATGAGCAACATTATCGTTACTAGACTCCCCCCATCACCAAGTCCCCACCACAAACCCCATTAGTCACTGTCCATCAGCGTAGTAAGATGCTCTAGAATCACTACTTGTCTTCTCTGTGCTATACTGCCTTCCCCATGCTGCCCCACTCCTACATTATGTGTGCTAATCATAATGCCCCTTTTTCCCCCCTTATCCCTCCCTTCCCACGCACCCTCCCCAGTCCCTTTCCGTTTGGTAACTTAGTCCTTTCTTGGGTTCTGTGAGTCTGCTGCTGTTTTGTTCCTTCAATTTTTTTCTTTGTTCGTATATTCCACATATGAGTGAAGTCATTTGATATTTGTCTTTCTCTGCCTGACCTATTTCACTGAGCATAATACCCTCTAGCTCCATCCAGGTTGTTGCAAATGTAGGATTTGTTTTCTTCTTGTGGCTGAATAATATTCCATTGTGTATACATACTACCTCTTCTTTATCCATTCATCTACTGATGGACACTTAGGTTGCTTCCATTTCTTGGCTATTGAAAGTAGTGCTGCGATAAACATAGGGGTGCATATGTCTTTTTCAAACTGGGCTGCTGCATTCTTAGGGTGAATTCCTAGGAGTGGAATTCCTGGGTCAAATGGTATTTCTATTTTGAGTTTTTTGAGGAACCTCCATACTGCCTTCCACAATGGTTGAACTAATTTACATTCCCACCAGCAGTGTAGGTTCTCCTTTCTCCACATCCTTGCCAGCATTTGTTGTTGTTTGTCTTTTGGATGTTGGCCATCCTAACTGGTGTGAAATGATATCTCAATGTGGTTTTAATTTGCATTTCTCTGATAACTGGCGATGTGGAGCATCTTTTCATGTGCCTGTTGGCTATCTGAATTTCTTCTTTGGAGAAGTGTCTGTTCAGATCCTCTGCCCACTTGGGGTACTTTTGACTCCTAAAGCACAGAGCCAGTTCTATAAATTCAACCTGTCCTTAGTTGGGGGCTGCCCCCGAACTTCTGAAAGGTGCAGTTAAAGTCAAGTGTTAATGGCCATGCTTCCCACACAGTGTGGATTATAAGCAGGGCTGAAGAGAAGAATACTGAATAGGTTCTTCCAGCCCTTTGCTCTCATTAGCTGAACCTTATTTGTGCTTCAGAGTGTGTCTTTTGCTCCTACCATATGGCAAGCCAGAAATTGTAAAAGTTTGGGTCTTGTACTCTTTGGGGGCCAACTCTCTCATATCCATCCATTTTTTCATCCACACATCCATCATCATGGATGATTCCTATGTCCTGGAATATAGGAATGAATCATTTACTAAAATGTCTGGAGTTGTTTTGACTAATATGGTAGCCACTGGTTCTATGTGGCTATTGAAATTAATAAAAATAATATAAAAAATTTAAATTTAGTTTCTCTATCATTCTAGCCACCTTTAAAATACTCATTACCTACTTGTGGCTAGTGGCTACTCTATTAGTCAGTGAATATAAGGAACATTTCCATAGGCAAGTTCTATGGACAGAGCTGGTCTATAGACAGACATGTATGTATGTAATTAAAATGTACTATGATACCCAGTATCACAGAGATACATGAAATGTTCTCTGAGCCTGGAAGATAAGATGTCAGGCTCAGCCTGAAGGTAGAGGGTTTAGAAAATTTTAAGTAAGGAAAAATAGGACTTAACAAGATATGGAAAGGAGTGCATGAGAAGGCATTAGACAGAGATTGGGCATAGCAGTGTAAAGAACATGGTGAATTTAGGGCACCATGAATAATTCTTTGTTGCTGAAGGGTTGGCTGTATCAGCAAGAGTGGAAGCGGGAGGATTAGCCAAAAGATCAGACTGGAAAGGCAATTTATTCACCAAGTATTTATTGATTAGTGTCGATAAGCCCATGGTAATAAGCAAAATACACAAGCAGAAAAAGTCCCTGCTCTGTGTGTGTGTGTAAAAATTGATGGTAAGTGCTGTGAAAACAGGACAAACTAGAGCAGTGGTTCTCAAACTTCGCTGCATAGCACAGTCACCTGGGGAGCTTTTAAAAATTCTGTTGCCCAGGTCTCACCCCAAATCAGCTAAATCAGGATATCTGGGGATGGAAGCCAGGCATATGTTTCATTTACTTGGAGTCTTTTTAAAGACTCACACCCAGTTCTGGGCCAGTGCTGGACTCTGTAATTTGAGTTACTTAGAACTAGAACCACTGGGAGTTAGGATAGGATCATGACTGTCTGAGTTTGGAATAATCATTTCTCTTATTTATCATCCCTCTCTTCTCTGTCTCCATTACCACTAGATGATTACAACAGCTTCTTAACTGGTCTCCTGATCTCCATACGTTTGACCCTGTCTCTCCCCTCCCCTGCCCCTGAAAAGAAAAACAACTGAAAACTAAAACTTCTAAACAGTAGCCAGGATGTCCTTTTAAAAATGGAGGTTTGCTCATGTCACTTCCCTGTTCAGAACCCTTCAAAGGCTTTGATTAAGACCAAACTCTTTATCAAGGACTTCTACAACTTGGCCCAGCCTGTATCTCCAGCCTCCCTTTGCAGAATCACTCACCTGGCCATGCCAGTCTACAATGTATCACTCTTTGGGAACATTGCACATGCTGTTCCCTTTGCGTATGACACATAAGCATGATTTCCTACCCTCTCCAAAACCACCTGACTTTTACTCAACCTTCAGGTTTCAGCTCAAGAGTCTTTTCCTCTGAGATCTCTGATATTGCTGCTGTGGAAGTACAGAGCATCCTCTTCTCTTCACTTTGTGCAGTGCAGACACAGGGTGTCCCAGCTCCTCTACTTTTTGGGTGGGTGGGTATGAGAGTTCCCAGGCACTGAGAGAGATGAGTCAAAAAGAAGAGTCATTCAGAAAGTAAGCCAGTCAGAGCAACAGTGTTGCCCTTTGGCTGAACTTTCTTTCTTTCTGTGTATACCTTGAGATGCTAAGCTGGCAGCACTTTCAGGCTGGTTGCTATAGATTGTCAGATCACAGCACAGAGGTTTATATACTTTAATCTGGCACTTTACCTAGATTAGGGATGTTTGGGGAATTGAAGGAGCTCTTTGCCCTAAGTGACATCTTTATTTTCACTTGGGTGGGTATGTTCTACTTCTACCTGGTCACTTAGTGGCCTTGAAGGTGGACACGTGGAGAATGCCATTTATATTTCTCTGTAGCCTTTGGGGTGTTTTAGTTGAAAAGCTTTGAGAACACCAGTCACTTGGCATTTTTTTTGCTGTCATAGAATAGGATGGTGCTTGCTCAGAAGCTGGCAAAAAAAAGTTAAATTTAGTTAAAATTGTATGTTTGTGGGCTTTTAGAATTGGAAGGAATACTGTAGATTGGTGATTTTCCTAATGTGGCTGGAGATAAGTAGGTAGGTATCAGAATATCCTGGGAGGTGGTGTTCTTTTAAACCATACTTCTCTTCACCTCACAGCCCATGAGAATCACTGCTGTTTTCAGTAGATGTGTGCAGTAGCCCTTAAATATTGTGCAGATAGAAAAATGTCTTGAGACCCTGGTGTTATAGGTTTTCTAGTCCAGGGATCCCCAAACTTTTTCTGTAAAGGGCCGGATAGTAAATATTTTACACTTTTGGGCTATATGCCCCCTGCTGTAGGTGTTCAGGTCTGCCTTTGCAGGGGAAAGCTTTTACAGATAATATGTAAACAAATGAGTGTGGCAGTGTGTTTCAATAGAACTTTATTTATGGACACTAAAGTATAAATTTCATGTAATTTTCATGTGTCATAAAATAATTCTTTTGTTTTCTCAAACATTAAAAAACATAAAAAACATTATTAGCTCATGGATCATACAAAGAACAGGTTTCAGGCTGGATTGACCCTTGGGCTGTAGTTTGTCAACCCCATGATCTTGCACAGCAGTTCCCAAATTTGGCTGTCTTTCACAATTACCTGGAGACCTTCGGAAAATCCTGATGAATAGTACCCTCCACCCCCTCTCTGGGAATTCAGATTCTGTATGACTGGGAATCTGCATTTCTTTTTTTTTTACAAAAGCTCTTCTTGTGATGTATGCACAGTCAGGGTTATGGAATTAGTAGTACTGGTCTCACTCAACCTTCTCATTTTATAGTTGAAGAAGCAGCCTTAGAAAGTTGGTGTGACTTGCTGAGAGTTGTATAGCAAATAAAAGGGCACAACCATAGCAAATAAAAGGGCACAACTGATATTTGAACCCAGGTCTTCAAATGTAAGATCAGTAGTCTTTGTTCATACCATTCTGTACTACCTCCCCCCACTAAACAAACAAGCAGTAAATACAGAATAGTCACAGATTTATGGTTCCTTCTTTTCTTTATACCTAGTGCCAGTTTCCCCCCTGAGAGCCAGCTGGGTACTCTAAGCTCAGCTGTCCCTGTGCTTGTTGGCTGGGTTTTCTGGGGCTGACTGCTGATTTGACATTTAGTCCAATTTCCCTCTGGTCTGCTGGCTTTAAATAGGAAAGATAATGAAGTAATAGCAAGTAAATTGCTTTAATGTAAGACTTTGTTGAGGCAGCACTAAGCTCCAGTGTGAGGGTGAGAGCCATTTCAAGGGGTGCATTACTTGGAAGAGATGGTTTTAAGAGGCACATTTTATACTTGAATTCACATGGCTCAGATCCAGCCATCCAAGTAGGACATCTCTACATGGAACTTGTGCTTAATTAGAGCTAATTGAGCTGTCATCTTGCCCAGTCTAGGGGTGGAGAAACTAAAGGTGAGGAGTAATCACCATCTACCTCAGCCTTGGCTCTTTGGGCCAAGTAAGGGGTTTGAGGATTGATTCTGATTTGCTCTGTCTTCCTACAGGCATTTGAGTCATGCTGCTAGGCTTTCCTGTACTTCTTTATCCGTGTCCTGGAAAGAGGACTACTGAAAGTCCTCATGAACTGTTTTTATCTCTACTAAATGATTATTGCATTACTGACTTACTGATGGGTTTCCACATTTTGTGTGCCAGGCCCCTTCCTCACTTTCTTTGTCATCTCCTTAGTCTCATCTCTCACAGAGACTTTCCCTGGGCTGAGGGAGAGTGACAGTAAGAGAAACAGTGCCTCTTGGCAGTTTCAGAGTCAGCAGGCCTTATCTTGGGTTTTGGAGCATAAATGGAGAGTTGGCAAGTTAGTATTTTATTTGTTCATCTTTTGTTCTTGGACTACAAGTTCCTTGGCATTGGGGACCCTGTCTTGCTGGTTTGCTGTTGATTTTGCCTGGCATAGGAGTCCAGCAGTGAAGGTGGACAGCATTACCCTGTGCTTAACATTCTCCTCTACCCTGAGGAGACAACCCCTGTCTGCTTTGTTGAGACAATAAATGGGCTTTGATTGCATGCTCTAAAAGTCCTGGACTTTCACTAACAGTTACTATTGAAATTGATCTCCACTGATATTGTCTCATATCTAAAAGGATAGAGCCCTCTTTTTAGAACACAGCAAAGGTTTTTTTTAAAATATGAAGTATATAAAAGTGGAGACATTCCAAATGAATAAATTAGGGAATAACACTTAAAAATGTACATTGGATTCCTCTTAATACAGAGTACTCAAACTATCCTTAAAATGATTCACTTCTCAGAAACTCAGTTTTCCACATAACTATATAAAAGCAGGAGCAACTATTTAGGAATTAGAATTGGCATATTTAAGAATCCTCTCCTCTCTTGTTATATTGCTGCCTCTGAACAACTTTCTCCCTCCTTGCTCCTCAGTTAACAAAGCATGTAAGCAATTCTGAGTGATAATAACCATAGCTTGCATAAAACATTTACTCCTCAAAATGCTTTCATTTGTATTATTTCATTTTATCCTTTTCAAACTTGAGTTAAGTGATGTCAGTGGTGGAAATTCCATTTTACAGTTAAGGAACAACCCAAACCTCTTTACTCATAATCCATTGTTAAAGGCAAGGCAGATTTCATTGTGAGTGTTTGGAGACCTACCACCCAACTACTGCCATTAGTGTCTCTTTGGATCATTGCTTTTAATGGTATAAAACACCTACGAGTCCATAGTGAATTGGTTTTGTACTTCAGCTAAAAAGCCAGGAGCTCTTTAATAATTCTAACACTGTCTTTCAGGGCTACACCCAGGAAGCATTTTTAGTTTCTGGTGAACAGTGTGTAAATGTGTGAGGAAGATCTGGAGGTAGATAGTCTCACCATTTGCGAAGTAACATTTCTTTCTATACCTGAGTGAGGCCATGTGTGTTACTGTTAAGAATCAAAAAGTGAAGTGGAAGCCAGTCCATAATGATGTGTTGGAAAGAGAGGAAGCTCAGACTAAGACTTTCTTTACTGTGGTCTTGCTATCAGTTACATTTTTCAAAAGTTCAGCCTCTGTACTACTGGCTTCATATGGCTACATGCACTGTGGCTTAGGCCCATTTTGATCAACATGTAACAAATCTGCTTTCTCAGTATGGCCTGCCTTACCTCTCTAGAATGCATCTACTTTTTTAGCTCCTTTCCTACTTGAAGTGTTGGTGACAATAAAGAGAAACTATGTTTAGGGTGATATACTTTCAGACTAAAAGTAAAGCAGTGGTTCTCATTAACCAAGGTCAGGGAGAATGTGTGTAGAGTCAAAAAAGTTCCCTAAGATTCCCTTCCCCCTCAGTAATTGAAAATGATGATGCATTGAAATCCACTTTCTACTAGGTGCAGTTAAAATACTGTAATTGGCAAGTGTCAATTCAGGTAGTTAAGTGAGCTTTATCTACTATCCTAAGGGAAGGATCTTTGGGAACTGTAGACAGAACCACAATATTAACCTCTGGGTGTTCTCATTTTACTTCAGGAGGCATTGTAGGTCACATGGTATGAGGTTCCTACCTGAGTAAGAAAACTTAAAAGTAAAACTGAGCTGCTTTTTAGTTGCTCTTTGTCCCTCACCAGCCTTTCATGAATAAGCTTCCTGAAACAGATGCAGTATAAGGGAAGGAGAACTATTTTGGAATCAGAAGACCTAGGTTCAAGTTCTAATTCTAACTCTACTATGGTTTAAGTTGCTTAAATTTCTGAGCTGCCTTGGGGCTTGGGGGTTGGTAATCGGCTTGAATGGAATGGGTTAGTATTATTTTATATCATATCTGTATGTTAGTAGCATACCAAAGTATCTTGTGTGTATAAATAAAATTAGCTTTAAAGGAGTCTTGGTTATGGGGAGTTAACTAGTTTATAATTGACAGCTGTGGAAAAAGGGATAATTGAGTTAAAATAGGAATAGAGACAGAAATATATATACATTTTTTATTTTGAAATAATTTCATATCTGTACAAAAGTTGTGAGAATAATACAAAGAACCCCCAAATGCCCTTGGCCTGGATTCTCCAGTTAACATTTTGTCACATGTTGCTCATTCATCAGGAGAGAATGCTAGCTGACAATTGAGTGTTTACAACATGTCAGGCATAGTTTTACTTGCTGTAATCCCATGCACCAACCCATTAACATATAGATACTGTTATCTCCATTGTGTGGAGAAAGAAAAACTTAGGGAGATTAGATCAGTTGTGTGAGATCCCACAACAGGTAAATGGCAGAGGTTTGACAGGGAAGCCCATGTTTTTCACCATCTTCCTCTACTTGTAGATCTGGAGACTTGCCTTCTAGCCCAGGTTTTACTGCCAACAGTGGTATAAACCATTGACAATTTGTCTTGTGGCAGTTCTTCATCTTTCCCTTTTGCTCATGGAACCCAAGTGAACTTGGCCCTGACTCACGTCACAGTAGAGACAGGTTACCTTCAATGAAGTATCGTGAGCTTTTTAACTACATAAGTCAATGTTAGATCTAGTACAGCTGATTAAATATTCGTTTTAGCAAAAATAAAGACTGAAGCTTGTATGAAATTTGCTTTTGGAGTCACTGGTGAGATGGGAAAGCACTCCTTTGCCCATACCTAGCTTCCATGTGAAATAGGTGGAACTGCCATAAATTGACTGGTATTCTGTTTTGCAGGGAGATAAACCAGAAAAGTTTTCCCTCTTGGGCAAAGTATTCAGGGCTGCTGGACTATTCCTTGCCCTAACCACCCCCTTGAGGTCAAGAATCATGACCCCTCTTCCTGTCTCACTACAGGGCCCTGGGCATATTGCTTCTAGGAGACCAGGGAAGATAATAAGGTTTGGTCTTTAGGTTATCTCCACTTTCTTTGGAGTTTTTTTTTTTTTTGCTGACCTTGTTTTGCTCAGAGGAATCTCTCCTTTCAGTTTTGACAGAAGTAGATTTTCTAGAACCTTGAACTGAGATTGTAAATTTGGTAGTTCATGGGCCAGATGTGACTGGCAAATGATGTGTTTTGGCTTACATAATGTTTAAATTTTTTTCATTAGTAGCTGACATCTAAAGCCAGAGAATTTCATACAAAAACCTAGCTTTCAGCTTTTCTTTTAAAGAGAAAGAAAGAAATGATAGTACTAGGCCCACAAAGAGCTGAACTGAGAGGAACAGCCATAGATTGGTACTCTTCCCACCAGCCTATTTCATACCTGGCCCATGTAACGCTTGAATTTCCAGCTCCAGACTTAGAACTTGAACTTTAGTTTTAAAAGCTGGAGAAGTACAATTTGATGAGCTAGCTAGTGGGTAGGTTACGTTACCTTGGTTACCAAAGAAGAGTCCTTTCTTGGGTGGGTAAAATATAGTTCATAAATAAGATTAGGGACTTATTCAAAATCAGTATTATCCGTATTCTTGTTAGTATTTATTTTCATCATTATGGGGCAAAAGTGGCTTTTAGATCTCAGAGAGCAGAAGGCATCTTCCTTTCTACCCAGCTTCATTCCGATTCAGCGCTTCATTCCCTGCACACAGGCACCATTTCCAGCAGAGGGTGCTGTCTGCTCACTGAGCCTCCTGTCACTTTGGCTCAGCCGAGCCACAGCTGTTGGGCATGTGCCCTGGGTCTGTGAGAGATTGGGCATGTTCATTCGGTTCCCATCCCTAGTGCCCACCCCTTAGACCCTGGCCAGGTTATTGTGTCACTAGGGACTCTGTTCAGTAACAGGAAACTGGGGAAAGTTTAATTGTTTTCTCCTCTCTCTTTTTCCCATGCAGCTGAACAAAAGGTTCATCCTCAGTTTTCTCCATGCCCATGGGAAGCTGTTTACCCGGATTGGGTAAGTGTGCAGGATGTTTATTTTATTTTCCTACATTACAAGTCATTTTGGAATTTAATATTGTTAGCAACTAGACTGTGTTTGTAACTGAGGGCACAGGGTGTGAATTCTTAGAGGCCTCCACCTTCTCTTCTCTTCCCTTTACTCACTCTCCTACTGTGCTCATGAAGTTTGGGAAATATTACTCTATCCCTTTGTCTCTTTTGTCCCTACCTTCACTATAATCCCCTTTTAAGCACAGTCTTTTCCCAACCCCCACCCCTTAATCTCTCTGGGTTTCTCTTTCCTCTGCCTTCCGTCTCAGCCCCTAGTGAGCTCCTCAAGGAAGTCATGTTCAGTCCTTGGGTGCAGCTGCCAGAGGTCCTCCTTGAAGAGGATACTATCCACTGATGTTCCCTTGAAGAGAAGAGTAACACTTTTTCTCCAACAGTTCTCTTCCTTCTGAACTATAACCCCTTATTTCTGTGTTCAGGTTCCTGTTCCTTATTGCTGATCTCAGTAAATGCTAAGACCTTTCTGTGGTTTCATCATCCATCATGGATTTACTTATAAATCTCAAGGAAGGTGGTGTGTGCAAAACCCTGTTACTTCACCCATTAAATCTCTGGAAAGAGATCAAGTTTTGAGTATTCCTTTGGTGGATCAGTTTTTCATCACTGTGTAAAACTAGTGATTTTAAAGCCTGACTAATTCCTGTACCCCAGAGCAGGTGTGTTATGATTGCCTCTTTTGTCTAGGAGAGGAATAGGTGGCAGTGTTCTCAGACAGGTCTTCTACGACATTTTAATCTTTGAAAGGGTTAAAGCTTTTATTGTGAGCTACCCTTTGAGGTGATTTGTTTTGGCTTAGAGGTCTCCCAGTTGTCAATGTTCCCCTTCACTTTATCATAATCTTGTAGGTTTATCTATAATTCTCTAGAAGCTTTCTTTAGTGGGAGAAGGCTTCATTCTGCTTGAAGAAACACTGTAACATGGATGGCATAGTAGAAAGTGTGCTTATTTTCTGTTCATTTTTCATCTACCTGGGTAAGAGTAACAGTGATGTGGTCACAAGTATAGTCTTGATTTTGAAATGACTTGGGGAAACTTGGGAGTAGTGCCAATAGTTGCATCTCTATTAGTAGAAATAAGTGTAAAATAATTCATTTAGGGAAAGTAAACTAGATACATCAGCAGCTCTGCTCTCACCTCCTGGCCTGCCTATATGTAAGATGTAGTTTGGCAGGAGTTCTTGCCTAACATTGTTGTATCCTTAGTGCCTGGGTAAATGGTAAGTGTTGAGTGAATTTTTGTTGTATGAATGAGTGAGTTATTACAAGAAATGGATAGATTGTGAGAGACTGGAGAGAATGATCTTAGTATTCTAGTAGGTTTTGTGCACTCAGGCCAGTCACTAGTCAGTAATGTAAAGTTGCAGTTAACAAGGTCGGCAAGATGATACTAATACCATTTCATAAAATAACACATCAAAGCCAGAAATACCATTTGCTACACTTAAAATAGGTACTAGGGTTCCATCCCTCTTTATTACCTTTTGTTTTTCTCATTTTAAAAATCTTCCTTTCCCTTACTTCCTTTCTACTCATTTTTTCTCTTTTTTCCTTGTTCTATGTTTATTCTTTAAATTTTAATGTATCATGTTGCTGTTAAGTCAGGATTTCTCAACCTCTGTACTATTGATATTTTGAGCCTTATAGTTTCTTGTTGTACGGGGACTGTCCTATGCATTGTAGGAGGCTTAACAGCATCCCATGCTTCTACCCACTACATGCCAGTAGCATCCCTTCCCTTCCCCACCAGTCACGACAATTAAAAAAGTCTCTAGACATTGTGAAATGTTCCCTGGGGAGCAGAATTGCTCTTGGTTGAGAACCACTGCTCTAGGTATTTCTTAGCTCTGTTAGAGACTTTTGGGACTAAAGAAATTATAAATTTTGGTCCAAAATGTAGGGATGTTTAGGATGTATTTTTGTCAAGTTAGTATTAGTTAGAAGCTTTTTTTTTCTTTTTATCCCTTTTAAAACTCTCATATTTAGATATATTTTGGAGAAGCTTGGGAATGAACTGTAATAATGATTAAATAGTTAGACAGTGTTTCCTGAGAGAAAAAATAAATCTTAAAGGAAAATTAAGGTGAAAAAGGTTTATTTAGAGACAGCTGTGGAGTACCCTGTGTTTAAATATAAATGAGTTATAACCAGATAGTTTTGATTTCTATGGTAGGACAGCAAGAGAAGATAGGCTTATGTTGCAGCTGGAGATATTTGGGTTAGGTGTAAGAAAATTTCACAGAGGGAAAGATGTTTGGGAATTTTCTTCTCTGGAAGCCTTTAAAAAAGAATAGATTATGTCATTTGTCAGACATGGTTTGCTGTGGTTGAGATTATTTTTCAGGATCTCTTCCATTCTTGAAGATAACATACTCTGTTGGCAAAAAGATAAGGCCAATCCAGTTTCACCTTCATAAAAGAATGAGTTATAGTAGTGTTCACATGAGGAAATGTATGTAAATTCGAGGCATTCCAGCCCCTTGATGGGCATTCCTCTTGTGCTCTCCTGGAGGCATATGAGAGTTCAGCCCCATATTTATTCTGGAAGGCAGAAATAGCAGTAACTTTTCTGTTGGAAACAAAAAAGTATAGATGTCTGAAAGACTAGAAAAGCAATGAGCCGAAGCCACACGCAACAGCATGGACTGTTGCCTAATTACCGAGAAGATGTGAAATGTGGGAGGTGTTGAAAATGAATCAAGAGTGAAGAGGTTGTGATGGGGAGCAGCTGAAGGCACATCTACTGTCCTCCCTGCCTTGTGAGAAAACCCTACTCTTGCTTTCCCAGTCTTTGTCTTCTCTGTGCCCACTGTTCCAAATTGCATCAGTATATGCTTGAATACCTACTGTGTGCACAAGTTACCTTACTCTCAGTAGCCAGTGACAAAGAGGTTTGAAGTTTTAGATGGAGTCAGGTACTAAAAGGGGTTTGTTTTTCACCACTGACTGGTTAGAAGACCTCGAGAGTGAACAAGCCAGAGCCTCTGGTGGGCTTCGGTTTTCTTATCAGCAGTTTAAATAGATGATCTCTAAGGTCCATTCCAGTCAGTATGTTTTCTAGCACTCTGATTTTCCTCTCATTTCTATCTTGTCACACAGCCTAATCTGTTTTGTTTTTGTTTTTGCTTTCTACTGGCTTGCTCCTATCTTATAGTTTAGTTTTGAAAATTAAGAAGTTGAGAAAACTTAGGAAGCCTGATTCTTTCCTATAGAGAATGTTGTCTAGCCTAGCTGTGTTCCTCAGCATCTGAGAGATTGGGTCCTGCCCTGTTAGTCACTGTCTGAGTCACTCCTGGGTTTAGGTCCCAGTGTTGTCTGAAAGATTGGTTTCTTGAAACTGCCATTCAAATGAGACAGGGTATCTCTAGAGATCACTTCAGAAAGCAGTCACTTAGTCAGGAAACATATCCTGAAAATGATTGTCTTTTCTGCAGTTTTAAAGGATAGGGAAAGAATCCTTTTGGGCTCAGTAAGAGGAATCAGTCAGGGCTGCCGTATGGCTCCTGACAGATAATCGCTTCCCTGGAGAGAGGTAGATCAGACCTGCATTTGAACCACTGAGAGAGGCGGGGAAGCAGCCAGCGTGTAGATTTTTGATTTGTCATAAATAGGATAATTTTGCTTCCCATTATTGCCACTTTAGTATTTACTTGCTTGCCTCGTCATGTAATACGCACAGCTTCAAGGTCTCTTGGAATTCAAGGATAGATGTATTTATTTTGGACTTTGAATTGTTGAAAGTATGTTTTGCGTTGTCTTGATTTATTTTTTAAATTATGAATGATTTATAAACAAAAGCCAGAAGTATTATAGGAGAAATCTTTTTACTGTGTACAGTGCTTATTGTAAAATATTTAGAAAACCCAGCAGAAAGAAGAAAAAATTACCCATATTCGCACTATCCAGAGAGAATTGTCTACTGTTAATACTTATTGTGTATTTTATCTTTTTTTCTGTATATCACACACACACTTATTTTTTGCACATATGTATAAAGAGATAATATTAAACTACTTTAAAACTGTTTTCACCTATTATATTCTGAACTTCCCCCACATGATGAAAAAAAGTCTAACATAACTTTCAAAAAATAGAATTCGGTTGTCCAGATGTGCTGTCTTGATCATCTGCTCCTGCTGAGTATCTTAGCTGCCCCATTTTCTGCTGTCATGAACAACCTTCTCTTATGCTTCTCCTCCTCCTCCTCCTCTGCTACTGCTGCGGCTGCTGCTTGGCTAAAACTTTTATAATTGTTATATAAGCAATATACAAATCTTCCTATAAAAACAAAATTACAGCTAAGGCTAAAATATCTTTCAACTCTCCCTCAACCCCTGGGCTCTCCAAAGAGATAACACTAGACATCAGGATATGTATTCTTTCAGAACCTTTTTACTGCATTACCATACTTACATATGTATCCATAAAAACAATAATTTTATATTGTGGGCTTTTTACAAACATAAAGTTTATACTGTCATTATTTTAGTTTTAGTATATTTTTTGTTCTATAATATGGGGTGGAACAGAGAGAAGGACATAAAATTATTTTACAGGTAATTTGAAGCCAAAATCAGACAGCATTTTAGTCATAAAATTGGGAACCAGAAACCCCATTATTAAACTCTGAGGAAGAATCTTTTATCTATGCATCCCTCAATTATTGCCTGACAAAGCTGATTTTGTCTGAATAGATCCATCTTCCCTCATATTTCAGAATAGAAATTACTTGAGCATATATTTATGCATTTAACTCTTTTTTGTTTTAATCATGTTGAACCCATTGAAAGGTAAAGGGAGGATTTTTTGACAAACATAAAAATAAGATGTGGACATTTATTTGGCTTGGTGCTTGTTTGAGACTTCAGTCTGACTTAGGGAGTGTTAATGGATCTGTTTCAATTCCCATCCCAGGGAACAGGCTTCCGCAAACACAGCTTCGAAGCAAGACTGTCCCACATGACATTTCTGTCATGTCGTTCTGTGCTGGCTCTCTACCGCCTTTCAGCACGGAGACACATGGCTCTGAAACTTGCCCATTGTAGCAGCTTTTCAAGCAGAGTGAACTCTGCTATTCTTGTAGTGAGAAGTGCTAGCCCCCCTCCCCACCTCCGACCAGAAAGAGTGCTGCACAGTGTCAGGATTTAAAATGAAATCTTTGTTATAATCCATGGGGAAAAATGGATCCAGTCCAGCCCCAAACATATTCTATGCCATTCTAAGCCTACCAAGAGTTTTAATAGTTCTGAAACTCTTTAGAGGGGGTTTAAAAAAGGGGAGGGTTGTATTTTTTGTTTGGGGCATGGAGGGGGCTTTAAATGGCATGTGTGGGAAAAAAGCAAATGCATGGCATGTTTTATGCCAATGAAAATGAGGACAGTCAGCAGAAAAGGAAACTGGAATATAAACTATAATTGACCCATAGCTATGGCATGACTTCTGGGTACTAGAAGGTCAGTGATAGGACTTGACGTCCAAGGACAAGGAATGAAGATTGCCAAAATGCCAGAAAGCTCTGTAGTTTTCTGATTGGGGGAGGATACTACTACTCAGCAGGAAAAGGTCAAGGTTCAGGTGAAACTAGAAGCACCTTTCTGTAGGATTTGAAACTGTTTTAAATCTTTTGCTAAGTATTCCCTTCCCTGTGCTTTCCAGAAGCTATTTATTAATGAAACCTAGAACTATTCCTCACCCCACCCCACAGTGTACCAAAAAGCAGTTTGTTTGTTTGGGGGTGGCGTGGAGTTGAGGATGGATAAAAGATACTTTGCTGACCACGAATTGTTCAGCATTGTCCTAAGGCCCATGTGCCTGGTTTCTTTCTCTAGCACCAAGTTTGAATTTGCTTTTTATTTCTGAGGACTTCAGCTGTGGTTTCTTCCTGTTTCCAGGGGAGCTCCAGGCGTGCATCACTGTTTGGGATCCAGTGGCCACATTTGGCAAGCAATGGTTTGAATGACCTCTCTTTAGGAGCCCTAGGTCACTGGCTGGATTTCTGCCTCCCTACATGACAGGCTCTTCCTGTATTGGGAGTGGCAGTTGGCCAGGGCATTATATTTCCACTGGCCTGAAAACATACAGACCCTGATGAGCAGAGGCTTATGAGAGGGAGGAGGACAGCAACACAGGAAAAGCTGAAACAGCTCATTGGGGCCCTAGGTTTAGGGATTCTTCAAGGGGAAATCGGGGATCTTTAGGTAGAGTAATTGGTGTGATTTGTACCCAAGAAGACAGCAGCAGAACTGTGCCTGGTTTCCTGAAGTAAAGCCTTGAATAAAGAATCTTTAGATTTATGAACCTCTTTTTATCAATACAGTTTACATACCAGAGAGTTTGGGGAATATGTAGGTCTTAGAGCTTAAAGGAAATTTGTTCACAATTTAGAAAAACTGGTTGTTTCAGAGAGAAACTTTGATTTCAGCTTGAATCCAGTTATTGCCAGGGGTTAGGAAATAACATACCAAAGCATAATTCATAGTGATTTTCCAAAAATTGAGTTGTTTCCTTCTCCAAACCCTGAATACTTCTTTCTGTTAAGTTTGTTCACAACCTTAGGATACCAGGAAGATTTGTGAACATAGCAAAATTCTAGGTTTTAATGATCTGCTTTCAGAGAGAGAGAAAGTTTGTGTGTATGCATGTACACATGTATCAGGTTCTCTTGGGAATGTGCCTCACTGATTGGCTGGCTGTATTTTTAGGATGGAGACATTCCCTGCAGTGGCTGAGAAGGTCCTCAAGGAGTTCCAGGTGTTGCTGCAGCACAGTCCCTCTCCTGTTGGAAGTACACGTATGCTGCAACTTATGACCATCAACATGTTTGCTGTACACAACTCCCAGCTGAAAGGTAAGGAATGTCCAGTTTCTTTATCTAGACAGATAACCATTAATCTCGCTTCTTTGCTATGCTACCATACCACTACACACCCCCCAACCACTGCCTCTCAGATCTTTAATTTACTCTCTGAAATCTGTATGACTCTCTAGTACTTGGGTGGGTTGGAATGAGGGAATCATGAGTATAGAGCTTAATTTGCAAGCCCAGAGATGGTGTCGCACATCTGGCCATGCTAAAGGCAGCAGTAAGTCCTCTTGGAGGCTGCAGACCTAGAGCCCTTCCCAGGGGAGAGGCATTGCTGAAATGTTTCACTGCAGAGACCATACGCTTGGCAGGGATTGGGAAGAGCTGTTTCTGGACTCATGTACCTTGTTTGTTCAATATGGAAAAGTCTAATTCCCTATGGGATATCCCTTGTGGGAGCCTGCCAGCAAGTAAGAACAGAGAATTGATGAGCTTTGTTGACTCAAAGCTGGAAGCACAAAAATCACCAGGCCCAGAATTTGGCTAATGTACTGGTATGCCTTCTGAAATGCTTTCTGAACAGTGTTTTTGACGTGGAAAGTGGGGGAAAGGGGCTGATTGGCAAGATTTTTTAATGTTCCGAAGACCAGGCCACAGTCAAAGGATGTTACCAGGATTCCTTCCCTTCCCTCCACCCCATTTCAGTAAGGATGATGTGATTTGACTTGATGAGAATATGTAGTATGGGGGTATTATAATTTTGTGTGTGTGTTTGCAAGGAGGACTTGGTCCATACCAAAGAATTGTTTCAGAGCACTTACAGAGTGTTTGGTCTCAGGGCTTGGAAGGTAATTGTCTGAAATACCAGGAAGTGGGAACTGCCCCATGGAGATGCTGTTGTAAAACAAACCTGGCCTTTTTGGACAGAGTATCACTACTTCTCTTACTGTATCTTTTCTTAGGCTTTCTCTCTGAAGTGATTTATTTCCCTTCCCATTTGTGTTTGGAGGTTATGCTTCTGCTTGCTGGTAGGGTGGGGAATTTCTCCTCTGATGAGTGGGTATGCCACTCTTTGCCCTGAAACTTGACTCCTCCTGGGACTCTGCAAGGTTCTCTGCTAGTCTGCCTTGATTTTCAGGCACATCTGAATCCTAGAAGATTTTCTCCTCACATGCTGCTTACTACAGTATTGAGAATTCTAGCAAAACGTGAGATGCAGAGGCTTAGGTGCTATTTTGAACTTGGCTAATTATTCTTGAGGACAGCTCTGAGGAAGCATGCAGTCCTGAGGGGCAATGGTGGTTTTCAGGAAGGAGGAAATAAAGTTTATAAAGAGCTGTCAAGGTGAGGCTGTGAAGTCCAAGGGGAGGGAAATTGGTTCCTTCATCATTGCTCTGCTCATTCTGTTACCAAGTGGGAAGCTCACCGGAGTCAGGAAATGGGGCCTCCTGGAGTGCCCTCTTATTCATTTTCTTGCCTCCTCCTAACAACAACATACAGACAGAAGTCAGTAAGCTGCCTGTCACAGAGCTGTAGCCTCTGCCTGGATTCTTCTAGCATCAAGTGCCTTGTGGTCTCAGGAGGTGTGAATGTAAAGGACCTGCAGCTCTTGGCCTGGGAAGCATCTGTTGTCAGCAGTTTCTGCTCCATGAAAAGGAATACCTTGGCCTTTGCATAGGCCGCCAGTGAGTCCTTTTCTTATAGGTGTAGCTAAGTAAAGGTTAAGAAAATACAGGTGAGAGGAAGGTGAGATGGTGAGGAGAGAAAAAAGGAAATAGGTGGCTCCACCATTTTAGGCCAAGGTACTTTTTTTAGACTCTTTTCTACAGTTGGTCATAAGGAGGACTCACTAGCCAGGATGGACATGTCAAAGCCTGCACTTAGGACCCTACTACTCATTTCTGGCCTCGTCCTGATGCTCACCTCCATGAGGCAGCTGGGGCCAAGAGGAGTATGACGTGGTCAGAAGTTCCAAGGGTGTTTCAGGGAAAAACAGCCTGGGCCACAGTATATACCACTCAACTAGGACAGAGAGCTCTGTGGACGTGCTGCCAAGTACCCGGTGTGCAGCTGAGGCGGCCGTCCAGACCCCACTGTGTGGGCTGCCATTGGGAAAGGGGTGAGCAGAGCACTCAGCAGGGCTGGCTGGTGGGAAGATGCACTTTTCCATTTCCCAGCACATGAGTCATCTTCTCTAGGCCCCTGTGCTGTGCTTGCACGGACAGTGGCAAGAAGGGAGTGTTGGGGCTGAGTAGCAGCATCTGTGCCGGGGGTGGAGAGGGACGGGGGTTGGGGAGAGGGTAAAGATTTAAATCCTTCACTAATCAGCAGCAGTTTGAATCACATTTTTATGAGTAAGGAAGTGATAAATCAGCCCTGGGTGTTCAGCCCCAAGCCAGCCGGTGCCCTTCTAAAAGACTTCTCTCCAGGCCAGTCTGCTTGCTGTCGGAGTCACCACCCAGCCACGAGACCCTGGCTGTCTGAAACTGGGAAGGCAGGGCCTGATGTTGCCTGGCCCTCCCAGGTGCTTGGGGTCTGTGGTGATTTGGCAGTCACTGCAAGTTAACAGGACATCTGGGCCATCATTTTTCCTTCCATTCCTTTTTGGACATGTCCTTCTGGGTGGGTGTTTGCATATGTCAGTTTGTGGAGTCTCTGGAGAAGGAGCAGTCTAGCCTGAAGCAGAGGTGATCTGTGGCCCCCAAGCAGTTGGGAGCCTCTCAGTCTGTGTCGGGGAGGCCTTCCCTGTAGATGTGGTACCTAAAGAGTGGGAGAGCAACTTGAATGTCCTTATTGAAAGTGTGTCCTTTGCTAATGCCTCTAATTCATTTTTTTGTGTTCAGTGCTACCCTTGTATGACTGTCCTCTTTTCGAAATACCAGTAGTCCAGAGATGAAAATGATACTGTTGCTAACATTTTACTATGATTACTTTTCAAATGTGCTTTCCTTGTGGTCCGAAGAGACAGAACTGTTTAAAAGCTTTGGACACCTCTCAAAGCAAAATGGAGGGAAAAAAATTAGATGGTGGTGACAGAAAGACATCTTCTCGCTTTTCCTAGGTTATGGTTTTCACTGGAGCTCAGGGAAGCAGAGGTTGTGAGGTCAGATTTGCCCCCATTCCTATAGGGAAAAATAAGTTGAGTTTTGCCATATCATGTAACCAGACTAAACTTTCAGGTCTCTGGTGATCTTAAAACTCATGGGAGCAGGCCTGTTAGCAGAGAGACCTCTATCTCCTCCTCTCATGTGGCCCCTATGCAAAAATCCAACTTCAGTGAAGTTACAGAGAGTCTAGAATCCTAACATTCTGTACTGAAGTGGTTGGGGACAGATTGACTAAGGGGTGTTTGGGAGCCCTCAGCATAGTTCCTGGTATGTATTAGACACTCAGTATTTGTTGAATGCATGGATGAAGAAGGCCACAGTTCTGGGCAAGCCACCTCTCATTGAACAGTGTGTTCTGACCTGGCTGGTGTCCAGAATTTTCCTTTGGTGAGTGATGGGTGGTGGTGAGATAGGTGGTTCCCAGAGTGATGTCACACTTGGTAATCCCTCTACAACATTCCCGAGCCTGAAGGGAGAAATGGGGCCTCCTCCACGTGCTTCAGCATTTAACACTTCGATAGCTGTCTGATTGGCTGACGTGGTGCTGGAGGATGAACAAACTGTTGATCTAAACCACAAGCATTCCAAGAATTTTAATTTTTTAGAAATTCTGTAATTTAAGAAAGTAAAACTAGTTTCTTGAAGAGGAATAATTGAAGCAACATTTGTAGTAGGGCATCATTGAAACCCTATTGCATCCCCCATCTGTGCCCAATTTGCTCTAATCTAGCCTTTTTCTCTTTTTTTTTTTTCCCCCTTCTTACCCTCTTTGCGCTCCCTCTTTTTTAAAAAATATGTTTTATAATTCCTGGAATCAAAACCATCTCAAGCACACACTGTTTTATTTTACTGTATTATTGGATTATACTTACTATAAATCGTTGGATGTTATTCATTGGCCACCACTGGAATAACTTCCCTTTTCTGTGTCCTGGCCCCCTCTTTTTCCTCTTCTGCCAGTTCGTAGTCAAAGGAGGCCTCCATTTCAGCCTTGTAGAAAAGCCCTGTTGGCAGCAAGAGGGCACCCAAGAGACACTTCTTGTGTGTGCCATTGGTGCTCCCTGCTCTTAAGGAACATGTAGGGGCTGCAATTGAGGTGGGGCTAGGCTGGTGTGGCTTTGTCATTGCTAATGTTTGCTTTTATGGTTTGTTAGGAATATTGAATTGCAGGAGGTGGAGGGGGTGCACGTGTGCTTCCAGAGAGAGAGAGAGAAACCCAGGTGTCTCTATGGGACCAATAGAGCTTAATGCCAATGTGTGAGATGCTGGAGATGGGGACTTCACAACTTCATGCCATTGTTGTGTATGCAGGTTGACTCTAGTTGAGCAGTTCAGTTCACAACGAAAATTTTTGTGTTCCAGCATACAGCCACCCAAGAGACCTTCAGTAAGGCAGTTTGCTCCTCTGTGGCAATTCACTTCTGTCCATGTCTTTTACCAAAGCAGAATGTATGAAGTGCCTAATCCTCTGCTTGACAGAACAGTTGTACAGGAAATCCACCTTTCATAAGTGGTTAGGCTTGAGTTTAGCTTTAGGAACTGTCCCTCTCATTCCTCCTTTTATATTTCTGGGGTAGAAACCCTTTGGCTTTTTCTCCTCAAGGATCCATGGGTAGATTCCTGCAGGTAATCAGCACTGCCTGACCTTCATTTTCAGGACTGCTTAGTTTAGAGTAAATAAGCAAAGAAATAGCCAGCCTGACCAACAGATTTTGTGAGAAATAGATTCAAAGGTCAGAAGAGGCTAGTCTTTAGAAGATAGGCCAGAGGAATATGCATCCTTCAGCTATGCCCCCTGTCCCTCTGAGGGAGATACAGCTGTCAACAGGCTGCTTAGCACAGACTTCTTCCCTCAGAATTCCCTGGAAAAGAAGAAGTTAAAGAAGTGAATGTCAAGGGACCTTCCTTTCTTTCCTGATTCTTCATCCCAGAGTCCTTGTTTTCAGAATAAATCTGTTACTTTAGACTGGAAGAGGAGGAGCAGTTATTAAAAGCTAAAGAAATGAGAAAATTCAGTCCTATCAATATAATTAAGCCTCTTATCATGTCAGTTGAAGAAGTGATTTCTGTTTTTACCTCCAGGTGACAGTGTGGTTTGGTGTCCATGGCTGCTTTTGTGTGGAATGCAGAAATACAGTATCCCATCATTGCCTGGTAGTTAATATGGCTAGATACTTCATCTCTTTGCCATTTTATAGCCAAGTTGACTTTTTTGCTCCAGGATGGACTTACTCTGAAAGGGAAAAATTATTAAGGGGAATGTTGGCAGCAGGACTCTCAGTTGCCTTTTCACAGCTCTCTTTAAGCTTTTCCTGAAGAGTACAATTCTAACTGTGTAGCCTACGGGGGGTGCTCAGGCCAGATACATACTGTTTTTTTTTTTTTTTGGTATCATTAATCTATAATTACATAAGGAACATTATGTTTACTAGACTCCTCCCATCACCAAGTCCCCCCCACAAACCCCATTACAGTCACTGTCCATCAGCGTGGTAAGATGCTGTAGAATCACTACTTGTCTTCTCTGTGTTGCACAGCCCTCCCTGTGCACACCCCCCCACATTATGCATGCTATTCGTAATGCCCCCTTTCTTTTTCCCCCCCTTATCCCTCCCTTCCCACCCATCCTCCCCAGTCCCTTTCCCTTTGGTAACTGTAACTCCATTCTGGGGTTCCGTGTTTCTGCTGTTGTTTTCTTCCTTCAGTTTTTTCTTTGTTCTTATACTCCACATATGAGTGAAATCATTTGTTATTTGTCTTTCTCTGCCTGGCTTATTTCACTGAGCATAATACCCTCTAGCTCCATCCATGTTGTTGCAAATGGTAGGATTTGTTTTCTTCTTATGGCTGAATAATCTTCCATTGTGTATATGTACCACATCTTCTTTATCCATTCATCTACTGATGGACACTTAGGTTGCTTCCATTTCTTGGCTATTGTAAATAGTGCTGCGATAAACATAGGGGTGCATATGTCTTTTTCAAACTGGGTTGCTGCATTCTTAGGGTAAATTCCTAGAAGTGGAATTCCTGGGTCAAATGGTATTTCTATTTTGAGTTTTTTTGAGGAACCTCCATACTGCTTTCCACAATGGTTGAACTAGTTTACATTCCCACCAGCAGTGTAGGAGGGTTCCCCTTTCTCCACAACCTCACCAACATTTGTTGTTGTTTGTCTTTTGGGTGGTAGCCATCCTTACTGGTGTGAGGTGATATCTCATTGTGGTTTTAATTTGCATTTCTCTGATGACTAGCGATGTGGAGCATCTTTTCATGTGTCTGTTGGCCATCTGAATTTCTTCTTTGGAGGTCTGTTCAGCTCCTCTGCCCATTTTTTAATTGGATTATTTGCTTTTCGCGTGTTGAGGTGCATGAGCTCTTTATGAATTTTGGGTGTCAACCCTTTATCGGATCTGTCATTTATGAATATATTCTCCCATACTGTAGGATGCCTTTTTGTTCTCTTGGTGGTGTCCTTTGCTGTACAGAAGCTTTTTAGTTTGATATAGTCCCACTTGTTCATTTTTGCTTTTGTTTCCCTTGCCTGGGGAGATATAGTCATGAAGAAGTCACTCATGTTTGTGTCCAAGAGATTTTTGCCTATGTCTTTTTCTAGGAGTTTTATGGTTTCATGACTTACATTTCAGGTCTTTGATCCATTTCGAATTTACTTTTGTATATGGGGTTAGACAATGATCCAGTTTCATTCTCTTACATGTAGCTGTCCAGTTTTGCCAACACCAGCTGTTGAAGAGGCTGTCATTTCCCCATTGTATGTCCATGGCTCCTTTATAATATATTAATTGACCGTTTATGTTTGGGTTAATATCTGGACTCTCTGTTCTGTTCCACTGGTATGTAGCTCTGTTCTTGTGCCAGTACCAAATTGTCTTGATTACTGTGGCTTTATAGTACAGCTTGAAGTTGGGAAGTGAGATGCCCCCTGCTTTATTCTTCCTTCTCAGGATTGCTTTGGCTATTCAGGGTCTTTGCGGTCCCATATGAATTTTAAAACTATTTGTTCCGGTTCATTGAAGAATGTTGTTGGTATTTTGATAGGGATTGCAATGAATCTGTAGATTGCTTTAGGCAGGATGGTCATTTTGACAATATAAATTCTTCCTAGCCAAGAGCATGGGATGAGTTTCCATCTGTTAGTGTCCTCTTTAATTTCTCTTAAGAGTGTGTTCTAGTTTTCAGAGTATAGGTCTTTCACTTCCTTGGTTAGGTTTATTTCTAGGTATTTTATTCTTTTTGATGCAATTGTAAATGGAATTGTTTTCCTGATTTCTCTCTCTGCTAGTTCATCGTTAGTGTATAGGAAAGCCACAGATTTCTGTGTATTAATTTTGTATCCTGCAACTTTGCTGAATTCAGATACTAGTTCTAGTAGTTTTGGAATGGAGTATTTAGAGTTTTTTATGTACAATATCATGTCATCTGCAAATAGTGACAGTTTGACTTCCTCTTTACCAATCTGTATGCCTTGTATTTCTTTGTTTTGTCTGATTGCCATGGCTAGGACCTCCAGTACTATGTTGAATAACGGTGGGGAGAGTGGGCATCCCTGTCTTGTTCCCAACCTTAGAGGAAAAGCTTTCAGCTTCTCGCTGTTAAGTATGATGTTGGCTGTGGGTTTGTCGTATATGGCCTTTATTATGTTGAGGTACTTGCCCTCTATACCCATTTTGTTGAGAGTTTTTATCATGAATGGATGTTGAATTTTGTCAAATGCTTTTTCAGCATCATGGAGATGATCATGTGGTTTCTGTCTTTTTTGTTGATGTGGTAGATGATGTTGATGGATTTTCGAATGTTGTACCATCCGTGCATCCCTGAGATGAATCCCACTTGATCATGGTGTATGATTCTCTTGATGTATTTTTTTTTTGGTATCATTAATCTACAGTTACATGAAGAATATTAAGTTTACTAGGCTCCCCGCTTCACCAAGTCCCCCCCACAAACTCCATTACAGTCACTGTCCATCAGTGTAGTAAGATGCTATAGAATCACTACTTGTCTTCTCTGTGTTGCACAGCCCTCCCCGTGCCCCCGCCACACATTATGCATGCTAATCATAATGCCCCATTCTTTTTTTTTTTTTGCTATCATTAATCTACAATTACATGAAGAATACTATGTTTACCAGGCTCTCCCCCTCACCAAGTCCCACCCCCCCCCCCCACTACAGTCACTGTCCATCAGCATAGCAAGATGCTGTATAATCACCAACTGTCTTCTCAGTGTTGCACAGCCCTCCCCGTGCACCCTCCCACACATTATGCATGCTATTCATAATGCCCCCTTTCTGTTTCCCCCCCTTATCCCTCCCTTCCCACCCATCCTCTCCAGTCCCTTTTCCTTTGGTAACTGTTACTCCATTCTTGGGTTCTGTGATTCTGCTGCTGTTTTGTTCCTTCAGTTTTTCTTTGTTCTTATACTCCACATATGAGTGAAAACATTTGGTACTTGTCTTTCTCCGCCTGGCTCATTTCACTGAGCACAATACCCTCTAGCTCCATCCATGCTGTTGCAAATGGTAGGATTTGTTTTCTTCTTCTGTCTGAATAATATTCCATTGTGTATATGTGCCACATCTTCTTTATCCATTCATCTACTGATTGATGGACACTTAGGTTGCTTCCATTTCTTGGCTATTGTAAATAGTGCTGCGATAAACATAGGGATGCGTCTGTCTTTTTCAATCTCTTGATGTATTTTTGAATTCAGTTTGCTAATATTTTCTTGAGTATTTTTGCATCTATGTTCATCAGGGATATTGGTCTGTAATTTTCTTTTTTTTGTGGTGTGTTTGTCTGGTTTTGGTATTAGAGTGATGCCGGCTTCATAGAATGAGTTTGGAAGTATTCCCTCCTCTTCTATTTTTTGAGAAACTTTAAGGAGAATGGGTATTATATCTTCTCTATATGTCTGATAAAATTCAGCAGTGAATCCATCTGGACCAGGGGTTTTGTTCTTGGTTAGTTTTTTGATTACTGATTCAGTTTCCTTGCTGGTAATTGGTCTGTTTAGATTTTCTGTTTCTTCCTTGGTCAGTCTTGGAAGGTTGTATTGTTCTAGGAGGTTGTCCATTTCTTCTAGGTTTTGCAACTTGTTAGCATATAGATTTTCATAGTATTCTCTAATAATGTTTTGTATTTCTTTGGGGTCTGTTGTGATTTTTCCTTTCTCATTTCTGATTCTGTTTATGTGTGTGGATTCTCTTTTTCTCTTAATAAGTCTGGCTAGGGGATTATCTATTTTGTTTATTTTTTCAAAGAATCAGCTCTTGGTTTCATTGATTTTTTTTCTGTTACTTTATTGTTCTCAATTTTAATTATTTCTTCTCTGATCTTTATTATGTCCCTCCTTCTGCTGACTTTGGGCCTCATTTGTTCTTCTTTTTCCACTTTTCAATAATTGTGACTTTAGACTATTCATTTGGGAGTGTTCTTCCTTCTTTAGATAGGCCTGGAATGTTATATACTTTTCTCTTAGAACTGCCTATGCTGCGTCCCACAGAATTGGGGCTTTATGCTGTCGGTGTCATTTGTCTCCATATCTTGCTTGATCTCTGTTTTAATTTGGTCATTGATCCATTGATTATTTAGAAGCATGTTGCTAAGCCTCCATGTGTTTGTGAGCCTTTTTGTTTTCTTTGTACAATTTATTTCTAGTTTTATGCCTTTGTGGTCTGAGAAGTTGGTTGGTAGGATTTCAATCTTTTTGAATTTACTGAGGCTCTTTTTGTGACCTACTATGTTGTCTATTCTGGAGAATGTTCCATGTGTACTTGAGAAGAATGTATATCCTGCTGCTTTTGGGTGTAGAGTTCTGTAGATCTCTGTTAAGTCCATCTGTTCTAGTGTGTTGTTCAGTGCCTCTGTGTCCTTACTTATTTTCTGTCTGGTGGATCTGTCCTTTGGAGTGAGTGGTGTGTTGATGTCTCCTAAAATGAATGCATTGCATTCTATTTCCTCCTTTAATTCTGTTAGTAGTTGTTTCACATATGTTGGTACTCCTGTATTGTGTGCATGTATATTTATGATGGTTATATCCACTTGTTGGACTGCCCCCTTTCTCATTATGTAATGTCCTTCTTTATCTCTTGTTACTTTCTTTATTTTGAAGTCTATTTTGTCCTGTACTAGTACTGCTACACCTGCTTTTTTCTCCCTATTGTTTCCATGAAATGTCTTTTTCCATCCCTTGACTTTTAGTCTGTGTATGTCTTTGGTTTGAGGTGAGTCTCTTGTTAGCAGCATATAGATGTGTCTTGCTTTTTTATCCATTCTGTTACTCTATGTCTTTTGATTGGTTCATTCAGTCCGTTTACATTTAGGGTGATTATTGAAAGAGGTGTACTTATTGCCATTACAGGCTTTATATTTGTGGTTACCAAAGGTTCAAGATTAGCTTCTTTACTCTCTAACTGTCTAACTTAACTCGCTTATTAAGCTATTATAACCACAGTCTGATGATTCTTTATTTCTCTCCCTTCTTATACCTCCTTCCCCATGCTTTACACGTTAGGTGTTTTATTCTGTGTTCTTTTGTGTTTCCTTTGACTGCTTTTGTGAGTAGTTGATTTTATTTTTTGCCTTTAGTTAGTATTTGGTTGGTCTGCTTTCTTTGTTGTGATTTTATTTTCTCTGGTGACATCTATTGAGTGTTAGGAGTGTTTCCATCTAGAGCAGTCCCTCTAAAATACCCTGTAGAGGTGGTTTGTGGGAGGCAAATTCCCTCAACTTTTGCTTGTCTGGGAATTGTTTAATCCCTCCTTCAAATTTAAATGATAATCATGCTGGATACAGTATTCTTGGTTCAAGGCCCTTCTGTTTCATTGCATTAAATATATCATGCCATTCTCTTCTCGCCTGTAAGGTTTCTGTTGAGAAGTCTGATGATAGTCTAATGGGTTTTCCTTTGTATGTGACCTTTTCTCTCTCTCTGGCTGCCTTTAATACTCTGTCCTTGTCTTTGATCTTTGCTATTTTAATTATTATATGTCTTGGTGTTGTCCTCCTTGGGTCCCTTGTGTTGGGAGTTCTGTGGGCTTCCATGGTCTGAGAGACTATTTCCTCTCCCAGTTTGGGGAAGTTTTCAGCAATTATTTCTTCAAAGACACTTTCTATCCTCTTTTCTCTCTCTTCTTCTTCTGGTACCCCTATAATGCGAATATTGTTCCATTTGGATTGGTCACACAGTTCTCTTAATATTCTTTCATTCCTGGAGATCCTTTTATCTCTCTCTGCCTCACCTTCTCTGTGTTCCCATTCTCTGATTTCTATTCCATAACAGCCTCTTGCACCTCATCCGGTCTGCTCTTAAGTCCTTCCAGAGATTGTTTTATTTCTGTATTCTCCCTCCAAACTTTATCCTTTACCTCTTTTGTATTTCTCTGCAGATCCATCAGCATGGTTATGACCTTTATTTTGACTTCTTTTTCGGGGAGATTGGTGAAGTCTATCTCCCTAGGTCCTCTCTCAGGAGTTGTCTGGGTAATTCTGGACTGGACCAAATTCTGCTTTATCATGGTGATAGAGGTAGCTTTAGGTAGGTAGCGCATGTGTCAGCTGGGAGAACAAAGTCCTTTCCTGCTTGCTGGTTGCCTTGCCCTTCTCCGCTCCCTGTGTCGGTTGCCCACACTCCTAGAGCAGCCTCCGGGTTAATCCCCTAAGCTGCTGTGTGCAGGGAATCCGTCAGGGTAGCACAGAGCCCTACAGGGAGTGGCAGGTGCGCTGGGTGTGCTCTCCTGCGAGAGTGGTGCCCCTGCCGGGCAGCTGCGCACTGTCAATGGCCTTTGGGTCTGACGTAGGCAGCTGTGCGCCGGAAGGAGATTCTGTTCTGCTGCTGGGGGTTCAGCTGCTCCTGGGCCGCTCTGCCGCTGCCGCCGCGGGCTCATGCGGGCTGCTTCTGGGCTGCTTGGCCGCTGCTGGCTCGCATGGGCCGCTCCCGGGCCACTTGGCCGCTGCCAGCTCACGCGGGCCGCTTGGCCGTTGCCGCTGCCGTCTCACACAGGCCTCTCCCTGGCCCATCTGGCGCCACCACCAGCACATGCGGCCGCTCTCCCGCTACTGGGCCAGTGTGTCAGGGTCTGTGCCACCCAGGGGAACAACTGGCAGGCTCCTTATCGCCTTGAGGAGCTTCAGAGCTGCTCTGCCGCCCAGGGGCTTAGGTCACCTAGAGTTCCCCAGGATTCCCAGCTACTGGGCTGAGTGTGCCAGGACAACTTCGTCCAGCTGTGAGGTCCCTGTCCCTTTAAGACTTTCAAAAAGCACTCGTTTTTCTTTTGTCCCAGGGGAGCCGGTTGCGGGGACCCACTCCAGGTTTTGCTTTTCCGTTTTTCTAATATCCAGCACACCATGAACTGTGTGTCTGTGCTACCGGTGTGGATTACTAGAGCTGGCTGTTTAGCAGTCCTGGGCTTTCACTCCCTCCCTGCTCTGACTCCTTTCTTTCCGCTGGGGAGCTGGGGTTGGGGGGGTGCTCGGGTCCCGCCGGCTGCAGCTTGTATCTTACCCCCTTCGTGTGATGCTGAGTTCTTGCAGATGTAGATGTAGCCTGCCTGTTTTACTGTATCCACTGGTCTCTCTTTTAGGAATAGTTGTATTTGTTGTATTTACAAAAATATATTTTTGGGAGGAGATTTCTGCTGAACTACTCATGCCGCCATCTTGGCTCCTCCCTCCCATACTGTTTTTTGAATACATAGGGTAATTGGGTATGTTCTGGGCTTTGGACACTATGCAACTAAATGTTGGTCTGGGGAAGAACTGTAGTTTTCAGAGGTACTGGCCAATAACGACAGCAACAGTACAACACTGTGATAATACCTGATGACATTTTGTAGTTGCTCTGTGCATATTCTCATTTGATTTCTGTCAGCTCTCTAAGGGACAGACATTTTTTATCCTATTTTATAGATGAAGAGGAACATATCAGAAAAGTTAAGTAATTTAACAAAGTTGTATGGCTATTAAATCATACCCAGGTGTCTAGTTTCCAGCCTTTTATATCAGAAGATACAAAAACTTCTGTATACTTAACTGAGATGGCTAAATAGTGCAGGCAGTCCCCTCCTCTCCAAATCTGAGCAGCTGCTGTTCTTTGAAGAAGAAAATGATTCTTGAATGTGACTTGTGACTAGAAGAGGAACAGAAATAGAGATGAGAGAGTTGGGGGAGTCAGAATTCTCTGACTACCACCCAGGTTGTCAGTACCTCAGAAACTCCCCGTGCATTTCCTCCCCATCTAGCTCTCACTTGCCCTGACAGGTAATTGTCATCCTGACCTGTGGAATTAATTTCTGTGCTGTGCTTTATACCGTTGTCATCTAAGGATGCAACCTTAAACAAAATATAGTTTGAGTTTTGCTTGCGTGTAAGTGGAATCATGCTACTCGTGTTATTTATATTCTTTTCTCTCTGGCTATGTAATGTTTGTGAGTTCTGTCTGTGTCAGTGTGTGCAGTTGTAGTTTATTCATTTTCATTGTACAATACTACATTTTATTAACTTATTGCAGTTTATCCATTCTTGTGTTCATGGACATTTGAGTTGTTTTCTCTTTGGGACTATTATGAGCACTGAGTCCATTGGTGGTTGTTGTAATTATTGTTATATTTGGATTTATATATACCATCCTGTTTTTAAAAAAATCTGTTTTATTGAAGTAAAGTTTGCATGCAGTGAAATGTACCCATTTTAATTGTCCATTTCAATGAGATTGACCAATTTACATACCTACGTAACTAATCATTATCATTGTCAAGATACAGAACATTTCCCAGAAGGCTATGTGTCCATCCTAGTTGACCTCCATATTCCTACACTTGGCTTTCTATCACCGTACATTAGATGTGTCTTTAGATTCTAGAGTTTCATGTGAATGGAATTATACAGTGTGTACTTTTATGTTTGCCTTCTTTTGCTCAGCATAGTATTCCTGAGATTTATTCATGTTGTTGCAGTATTTCATTCTTTTGTATTACCGAATAGTATTCTATTGTGTGGATATATTATAGTTTTGCTTATCTAGTTACCTACTGATGAACATTTGGGTTGTTTCTAGTTTGGGGCTATTATGAATAAAACTGCCATGAATGTTTGTAAGAAAGTATTTCTGTGAACATGTTTTAATCTCTTGGGTAAATACCTATGAGTGGATTTCCTGGGTCATATGTTAAGTGTATGTTTAACTGTGTAAGAAACTATTAAAACCATTTTTCAGAGTGGTTGAACTATTTTACATTCCCTCTAGCAGTGTGAGTGAGCTGCCAATTTCTTTGCATCCTTGTCAGCATTTAGTATTGTCAGTTTTTTTTTTTACTGTAGCTTTTCTACTGGATATGCCATGCTATTTCATTTTGCAAATATTTTCCCTCAGTGCTTTCCCATTCTCCCACCTATTCTATTTTTTCTCCTTTCTTACTTTCTTTTGGATTTATTTTACTATTCTTTCTCCCCTTCCCCAAATAGGATACTTTTCTCTTAGTGGTTACCCCAGGAATTAAGACATGCATACTTACCTTGCCAAAAGTCAGAAGTTATTCAGCCTTTTCATTCTCCTCCTAAATAATACAGGGACCATAGAACACATAAATTCTATTCATTCCTTCCAAGTTTATCTTCCCAGTGTATATTCTAGGATGTTGTCAGATATTTTAAATTCTCCCTTTAATCCTTCAAGACAAATTACTATTTTCATTTCTGTTTTGTATTATTTTATTGATGTTTGTTTAAACTCACCCATATATTTACTACTTTTTTTTCATTCCTTTTTGCATTTCAGACCCTCTGCCTGGGATCATTTTCTTTCTGTCTGAAATATGTATATTTAAAGTCTTTTTTTAAAAATTGAAGTATAATTGCCATTATAATAGTTTCAAGTGCAGAAGTATAATCTTTAGAATTTATTTAGTGAAGTTCTTTTGATGACAAGCTTTTAAAATTTTTATTTGTCTGAAAAAGGCTTTATTTTCCCTAGTCCTAAAAGATCTATTTTCACTGGTCATAGAACTCTAGGTTAACAGTTATTTCCTTTAGCCTGTTTAAGATATTTTACTGTCTCTGGGCTTTCCTTGTTGCTAATTAAAAGTCAGCTATTAGCCTAGATGTGTCCCTTTTGAAAGTAATCTATCTTTCCTCTCTGGGTGCTTTCCAGGTCTTTTTTTTCTTTTTAACTCTTTGATGTTCTTCAGTTTTAATGATTTGTTTAGGTTTGGATTTATTTTTTATTGTTCCTGCTAAGTATTTAATGGGTTTCATGTATCTGTGACTTGATTTCAGGAGTTTTGGAAATTCCTTAGCTGCTTTTTAAAAACATTTTTTTTCTCTTTTTCTGTGATTCTGATTGGACATATATTGGACGTTACTCTGTCTTTAATGTCTCTTAAACCTCTCTCTCACTTTTCTGGCTCTCTTTTTTGTGCTACATTCCAGATAACTTCCTTAACTCTGTCTTTCAGTTTACTGAATCTTTCCTTAGCTATATCTAATCTGCTAAATATGCCCGACTGAGTTTGTATTTCAATTATATATTTTTATTTCTATATTTTTTTCAAGTCTGCTTTTTCTTTATAGTTTCTTGTTTCTGAGCATACTTGTAAGCTTGTCTTTTATTTCTTTACAATATATTAAATACAGTTATTTTAGAGACTCTATGATGAAGAGGTCTTTTTAGATGAGTTTCTGCTGGTTGTTGCTCATGTGCCTTGTTTGTGCCATTTTCTGTAATCTGCTTATTTTCTGTGGGATTACATTAGTAGGAATTCTTGGAGATTTTAGATTGAGAATGGGGAGAGGATTTGAGTTTGCTTTCGTCCACAGCTTGGTATGGGCAGTCTGAAGTAATCACCGTAAATTAAAATATCTGCTGGAGTGTTTTCAGACCACCCAGGTAATGTGAAATCAGGCTGCACACCCCTGTGAAGGCTACTGCATAATCCTTATTTTCTGTGCAATATTTTAGTCAGACCCAGGGTTTTCTAGTCAGTCCCAGGGTTTGACATAGTCAATTCTCCAACCGTCTTCTCAAGGGGTTGAGGGTTATTTTTGATTCACCCTTATACTTTGGATGTTGCTCTGTAGGATCCCAGCTTTATGGCAGAGACCTTGGGTATCCTCTTATGTTTGCTGTACCCATGAGGACTTAGAAGCCACAGCTCAAGTTCACCAGGTAGCAAATGTTCTCAGTGTAAAGGCTGGCTATAGTCCTCACTTACATTTGCCTGATCCCTGACCAGAGGATTCCATCTTAATTTTTTAATTCATGGATGCCTTCTAAAAGGACTTTTGAAATACTTTTCCTAAGATAATTAGTTGTTTCATTGAGAGAGTAGATCTAGGTACCTAGTCTGCCTGCTGTATAACTAGAGGAAATGCTGTGATTCCTTTTTTCTTTTTACTGTCAGACTCTAGCATTTTTTTTTAAGCTCTACTTCTGAGCAGTGTGTCTGGGGCACCCCATATCTAGGGTGGCAAGGACATTAGGCTGCTCTTACAAAGAGTAGCTCCTTTTCCAGCAACTACGGTCTAGTTTTATGGCAAATAGTGCTACTGGGCTCACATTTAAAAATTTTTCCAAGAGGTGTTTTCAAGGTATAGATTACTTAGAGAACTAATTGGGTGGGGAAGAAAGGTAAAGGGTTGGGGAGGGAAGCTGCAGCTGAAATGATAGAAGCCATTTATTACCAAAAGGGTTTGAGCTGCAGATCTGGAAAAGAATGCTCTCTAGTTTCAGCCACATTACATTACATTGCATATCTGGTGAACCCTGTTGGCCCATAAAATCCTTTCCATTAGTCAGGGTGCTCTGTGCTTTTGTTCTTAAGTACTGTTGTTCTTAGAGATGTTTGGTTCACTTACATGTCTCAGCTTTTTAGAAGGCAGATTGTCATATTTAGGAATTTATTTATTGTAATTGGAGTTTTCTGGCTTCTTTAGTCCCCTCTTCAGATGTAAGACTCCCAACTTGAAGCTTATTTCAGAAAATGCCTGTGTGATCCCTTGCCCCAAGTGCCAACAGCAGATGCAGCAGTTGACACGCTACAGGGAATTTCCAACTGCTGGGCAGGTTTCTGAAATCCAGACACGTGCTGTTCACACTTTGGATTCTGAAGCAAGGATCAGCAGTTGAAAGGGGAGGGGCTGGCAGGGGACTGGAGGGAGAAAAATCTTCTAATGCCTGCTCAGGGCTTAAGGCTGTGTCAGCTCTCTTCATCCCTTCTCCAGCTGGCGCTGGAAGGGTAGAGTAAATCACTGTAGAGTAGTTATGAGCTGAATTCACTGGGGGCTTCTTTGAGGCACACTTGTGACGTCATCCTGTTATCATTGCTTGTTCTGCATAACCTCTTTTCACCTCTCCCCGGAGAGAGGGTGATGCCCAGAACTTGTGTCAGGGCAATGAGCAGAGAGAAATGTTTGGTAATCATTATTTGGAGATGCCTGCTAAGGACATAATTGCAGGCCATTGACACATTCTTCAAGATTGCACACTGGATGAGAAAACTTTCTTTGCAAACATGGCTTGAACACCCCTTGTGGATAAAACTTCTTATTAAACACAAAGAGAAAAACAATCCAGAGAGACTTAAAATTCCTAAATGATGGTCTCCCTCTTTCCTCCTTTGTCCCCCTCCAAACACACACACTACACACATACACACAGACACACTTTGTTCTCTATACAGCAGTAAGTGATTCTTTTAAAAACATCAGATCGGGTCACTCTGTTCAGATCCTCCATTGGCTTCTAACTTTACTCAGGGTAAAAGCCGTAGTCCTAACAAGGCCTTCCGATATGTAACTCTCCCTTCTCCCTAATTCCATACTGCCTTTCTCTGACCTCATTCATGTTGTTCTCCCCCTTGACTTACTTTGTTTCAGCCACACTAGCCTTCTTTCAGGTCCTCTGATTAGCCAGTGATTCTCTCACCTTTGGGCCTTTGCATTAGCAGTTTACTTGCAGTACTCTGCTTTCAGCTGTCTGTATGGCAAATCCCTCACCTCCTATATATATAGATCTTCGCTTAATGTTACTTCCATAAGGCCTACCCTGACTATCCTCTTAACACTGCTATCCTCCTGCCCTGTAGTCCTGATCTCCCCTGTCCTGCTCTTTCTTTTCTCATAACACTTATTTTCTAAATCCTAGATAACTTATTTTTTATGAGTATGTTTATTACTTATTTTACCCTGCTACTCCTCTGCAAGAATGTAAGCTCTCTACAGGTAGTGATGCTTGACCTGTTTTATTCACTGATGTATTGTGAGATAGATCTAGAACAGTGCCTAGTGTGCTGTAAGTTCTCAGTAAATGTTTTGAATTGGATTCAAGTCAAGAATAAAGTTTGTCAACAAGTCAATCTGGGTAATGAAGGTTGAACGGCAGGGCCAGGAACATCTGTTATCTGGGTCATTGCTCACAATCTTACTGTCTTTGCTTGTTTTTGTTAAGGTGATGTTTTTGAAAATGTAATTTCCAAATACATGTTTTGTACCCTGACATTAAATTAAAATACATTATATATGCCTTGGTATTTACTGTTAATCCTGGAGTCAGTGTGTTCAGGGCTCTGAAAAGCAAAATTTATTTGAGAATAGCATAAGTTCTGTCCTTTTGGTCTAAATGTTTCATTATTTATTCTCTGTCCTTTCTTCCTGCCCATAAATATTCTCTTATTTCTCTTTCTCTACTCATTTACCATATTTTTACTCTCACCTTACTGGAGCAACTGTGTCCTGTTTATGTAAGCTAAACAATTTCTTTTTTAAGTTTTAGCATTTTCAGTTTTATTGGGAGTACTAAAAAAAGAGAAGAGAAAAGGAAAGAAAAAAGGTGGAAACCACCTGTAAACCAACTTCCCAGCAATGGCATTCCTTCCTATATGTATGTATGATTATTTAAGGGTTTTTTTTACACAGTTGAAAGGATACTGAGTATAAAATGTTTGATTCTACTGTTTTCACTTATTGTAAGTATTCAGAGATATAAAAGTCTTATATAAACGTGTTTAATGGCTGAATAATGTTCTCATAATAATATGTTAACATTCACTTAATCATTACTGCTTTCAGACTTTTTTCCCACTTTTCTAATACTATAAGTAAGCTATAATTGACATCTTTGTACATAAAACCTTTGCATTTCATATTGTTTTATTAGAATATATTTTTAGAAGCTCAGCTTTGGGGTTAAAGTTTGAAATCTTTTAATGCATTTGATACATGATGCTGGATTACTTTCTTAAGCAGTTGTGCCAGCTTACACTGTTAGCGGCAGTGTTTGAGAATGCCCAGCTACCATCTCTTGCTAGTGTTAAGTATTTTTAATGTTCTATACACTGTGGCACAACGTAAGTGTTCATATTATTTGTTGAATAAAGGATAGAAGAAAACCCATATTTTTCTTTTTTAAGTAGACTTTGTGTTTTAGAGAAATTTTAGGTTGATAGCAAAATTGAGTAGAAAGTACAGAGACTTCCCTTGAATCTCCTGCCCCCAAACATGCACAACCCTCCCCCACTATTAACATCAGGAACCAGAGTGGTACATTTGCTACAGTTGATGAGCCTACATTGATCATTTTCACCTAAAGTCCATAGTTTACATTGAGGTTCACTTTTGGTGTTAATATATTATATGGATTTTGACAAGTGTATAATTACATGTATCTGTCATTATAGTATCATACAGAATAGTTTCATTGCCCTAAATATCCTCTGTGCTCTGCCTAGTGATCCTCCCTCCCTTTGACACCTGGCAACCACTGATCTTTTTACTGTGTCCGTAGTTTTGCCTTTTCCAGAATGTTACATAGTTAGAATCATAAAGTATAGCCTTTTTCATTGGTTTCTTTCACTTAGCAAATGCATTTAAGGTTCCTCCAGTCGTTTCAGGGCTTGATAGCTCATTTCTTTTCAGTGCAGAATAATATCCATTCTCTGAATGTATCACAGTTTGTTTATGCATTGACCTTCTGAAGGACATCTTGGTTCCTTCTAAGTTTTGGCAATTGTGAGTAAAGCTGCTGTAGACATCTGTTTGCAGGTTTTTGTGTGGACTTAATTTTCAACTCATTTGGGTAAATATCAAGGAGTGCAATTGCTAGATCATATGGTAAGAATGTTTAATATTGTAGGAAACCTCCAAACTGTCTTCCAACCTATCTTGATTTAAATTGCATTCCTTTGATTATTGGTGAGAATGGATGTCTTTTCCTATTTTTTATTAACCATTTATACTTCTGTGTAGTCTTGTTCTCTGCTCATTTTTCCATTCCAGCCTAGGATCTTTCATATCAATTCATTTGAGCTTTATAGATCATAAATATAGTAAGCCCTGTCTACATTCATTAATAATTTTCTTCCTTGTATTTGATTTTTAATTATGTTTATGGTTAATGTACAAAAGTTTAAAAATTTTATGTAGTTAAAAACATCATAAACAAATGAATGAAAAAATAAAAAACAAATAGAGAACAAACACGTGGTTGCCAGAGGGGAGGGAGGAGGGAGAATGGGTGAATCGGTAATGGGATAAAGAGGTTCAAACTTCGCATTACGAAACAAGTCAAGGAGATGAAAAGTACAGCATGGGGAATATAGTCAATAATATTGTAATAACTTTGTATGGTGACAGCTAGTAAAAAAAAGTCACGTTTTTTCCTTTGTGATTTATTCCTCTGCTCTTAAACTTTAAAGGGTCTTTCCACTGGAGAAATTTTTAACTAGCTCTGCAAATATATTTTCATTTCCATTAGCTGGAGGTAATTCTAGCACCATTTGTTAGATAATTTCATTCAGTTGGTAAGAGATGTGAGGAAACCTACATGCTTAATTAAATAATGTGACAACATTGTGAAAGGTCTTTTCTGCATCAGATATAAAAATTCCTAACCAGCAGACTAGCCCATTTTTTAAAATTAAGGTATCATTGATATGCAGTCTTATGAAGGTTTCACATGAGCAGCATGAGCAGCATTGTGGTTTCAAATTCACCCATACTATCAAGTTCCCATGCCCAGCCCCACTGCAGTCGCTGTCCATGGGCATAGTAAGATGCTATAAAGTCACTACTTGTTTTCTCTGTGCTATACTGCCTTCCCCATGACCTACCTATATTGTGAGTGCTAATTATAGTGCCCCTTAATCCCCTTCTCCCTCCCTCCCTCCCCACCCTCCCCAGCTCCTTCCTTTGGTAACTGCTAGTCCTTTCTCAGAGCCTGTGAGACTGTTGCTGTTTCATTCCTTCAGTTTTAAGACCAGCCCATTTTTATACCTTAGGGTAAGGTTGGAGTCATCATGGACTGCATTAGCAGTGTCAGACTTCTCACCTCATTCACCTCAAGTGAGAACTTTCCCATCAGGAATAACTCAAACTTGGAAAGTTAGTGTGGGGTCTGTAGGTGAGTAGTTGTGTTATCTTGTCACTTCGGGGAGGAAAGAATATGGTTGCCTTTTATGGCTATCCTACTTTGCAGTAATGAATGAATCATCTGTGCGTTAACATAATGTTAGCACATCTTCATTATGGAGTAAAAGCTCTTGGAGTAAAACCTTCTGTTGAGCTCAACAGCAAGGGAGTAAAGCTGTGCCAGTGGGGCCCATGAGCCTCCAGAGCATGGGACCATATTCAGCCAGAGACATTTGGATACAGTTTCCCATAATCTCTAATGGCTCTTTTCATTGATTAGTGTTGGCTTTGGAAGCACTGTGTAAGGTGTTCTGAGGGCAGCATTTCTGCTGAGTGAGTCTGTGTGCCGGATTCTCTTGGGCTCGGGGATGTGCAGGAGGATGTGATGAGGAGGAAATGAGATACCTTTGAAATTTCTTTGCTCTAAGGAAGGCAGGGAAGGTATAAGGATGAATAGATGTATGCTGTCCAGTATGGAGAGTCAGGTCATGACATTTCTGTTTTCTGGGTCGGTGGGGTCATCTGCCAAAAATGTTCTCTCTCCTTTCCTTGAAGGCCATGTGGTCTCATGGTTATGAACTTTGCAATTGATCACATTTTTGTAAAATAATATGAATTATACATGTATTCATAAAAAATGACTGATGGCTGTACATCAAAACTTAATGATGATTCTCTAGGATGATAGAATTATGGGTGTTTTAAGTTTTCTTTGGTTTTCTCTGTATTTTTTTTTTTTTGGTATCATTAATCTACAATTACATGAGGAACATTATGTTTACTAGACTCCCCCCATCAGCAAGTCCCCCACACAAACCCCATTACAGTCACTGTCCATCAGCATAGTAAGATGCTGTAGAATCACTACTTGTCTTCTCTGTGTTGCACAGCCCTCCTCGTGCCCTCCCCACATTATACATGCTATTTGTAATGCCCCCTTCCTTTCCCCTGCCCTTATCCCTCCCTTCCCACCCATCCTCCCCAGTCCCTTTCCCTTTGGTAACTGTTAGTCCATTCTTGGGTTCTGTGAGTCTGCAGCTGTTTTGTTCCTTCAGTTCTTTTCTTTCTTCTTATACTCCACAGATAAATGAAATCATTTGATACTTGTCTTTTTCCACCTGGTTTATTTCACTGAGCATAATACCCTCTAGCTCCATCCATGTTGTTGCAAATGGTAGGATTTGTTTTCTTCTTATGGCTGAATAATCTTCCATTGTGTATATGTACCACATCTTCTTTATCCATTCATCTACTGATGGACACTTAGGTTGCTTCCATTTCTTGGTTATTGTAAATAATCCTGTGATAAACTTAGGGGTGCATATGTCTTTTTCAAACTGGGTTGCTGCATTCTTAGGGTAAATTCCTAGAAGTGGAATTCCTGGGTTTCTCTGTATTTTTTATTTTTCTATAGTGATCACAGTATTTTTATAATGAGAAATGTATTTTTGAAATTGTAATGACAAAATACTTGAAGTTAGGTAAAATTATGTTCTAATTTTGACTGTGCTATTTGTTGTATAATGCAAATAAACCACTTCTAAATCTGTTTCTATGTCTAGTACCATATGCATAGAAGACATTTAATAAATATTTATCAAATTAAATCTTCTCACCACACTGTTTGCCATTGATTCCCAGTATTTCTCTCCTTCCCTTAAGAGCAGATTCTGTTTCCTCTCTTAAGTTGGATTTCAAATAAACCAACTTCAGTTTTGTCGGTTTACCAACTGTTTTATTTTAGTTTATTTTGACACTGCTGATTCTCCTCTCTTCTTTTATTCTAGAAGAACCAACTTTATAGACCAACTAGAGAATATTCAACTATTCTAGAAAATGCAATTATTTTAGCTTCATAAAATGCATAGATTGTATTCCATGAGCGCACAAGAGACTATATGAATTTTTTTAAATAATTTTTTATTTTGATATCATTAACGTACAATTACTTGAACAACATTGTGGTTACTAGACTCCCCCCATTATCAAGTCCCCCCCACGTACCGCATTACAGTCACTGTCCATCAGCGTAGTAAGATGCTATAGAATCATTACTTGTCTTCTCTGTATAAACTGCCTTTCCGGTGTCCCCCCGCCCCCATATTATGTGTGCTAATCGTAATGCCCCATTTTCCCCCATATCCCTCCCTTCCCACCCACCCTCCCCAGTCCCTTTCCCTTTGGTAACTGTTAGTCCATTCTTGGGTTCTGCGAGTCTGATGCTGTTTTGTTCCTTCAGTTTTCTCTTTGTTCTTATACTCCACAGATAAGTGAAATCATTTGATACTTGTCTTTCTCTGCCTGGCTTATTTCACTGAGCATAATACCCTCTAGCTCCATCCATGTTGTTGCAAATGGTAGGATTTGTTTTCTTCTTATGGCTGAATACTATTCCATTGTGTGTATGTACCATATCTTCTTTATCCATTCATCTACTGATGGACACTTAGGTTGCTTCCATTTCTTGGCTGTTGTAAATAGTGCTGCGATAAACATAGGAGTGCATATGTCTTTTTCAAACTGGGCTGTTGCATTCTTAGGGTAAATTCCTAAGTGTGGAATTCCTGGGGCAAATGGTATTTCTATTTTGAGTGTTTTGAGGAACCTCCATACTGCTTTCCACAATGGTTGAACTAGTTTACATTCCCACCAGCAGTGTAGGAGGGTTCCCCTTTCTCCACAACATCGCCAACATTTGTTGTTGTTTGTCTTTTGGATATTGGCCACCCTCACTGGTGTGAGGTAGTATCTCATTGTGGTTTTAATTTGCGTTTCTCTGATAATTAGCAATGTGGAGCATCTTTTCATGTGTCTGTTGGCCATCTGAATTTCTTCTTTGGAGAACTGTCTGTTCAGATCCTCTGCCCATTTTTTTAATTGGATTATTTGCTTTTTGTTTGTTGAGGTGCGTGAGCTCTTTATATAATTTGGATTCAACCCCCTATTGGATATGCCATTTATGAATATATTCTCCCATACTGTAGGATGTCTTTTTGTTCTTCTGATGGTATCCTTTGCTGTACAGAAGCTTTTTAGTTTGATATAGTCCCACTTGTTCATTTTTGCTTTTGTTTCCCTTGCCCGAGAGATGTGTTCATAAAGAAGTTGCACATGTTTATGTCCAAGAGATTTTTGCCTATATTTTTTTCCAAGAGTTTTATGGTTTCATGACTTACATTCAGGTCTTTGATCCATTTTGAGTTTACTTTTGTGTATGGGGTTAGACAGTAATCCAGTTTCATTCTCTTACATGTAGCTGTCCAGTTTTGCCAACACCAGCTGTTGAAGAGGCTGTCATTTCCCCGTTGCATATCCATGGCTCCTTTATTGTATATTAATTGACCATATATGCTTGAATTTATATCTGGACTCTCTGTTCTGTTCCACTGGTCTGTAGCTCTGTTCTTGTGCCAGTACCAAATTGTCTTGATTACTGTGACTTTGTAGTAGAGCTTGAAGTCAGGGAGTGTAATCCCGTCCACTTTATTCTTCCTTCTCAGGATTACTTTGGCTCTTCGGGGTCTTCTGCCATTCCATATGAATTTTAAAACTATTTTCTCTAGTTCATTGAAGAATGCTATAGGTATTTTGGTAGGCATTGCATTGAATCTGTAGATTGCTTTAGGCAGGATGGCCATTTTGACAATATTAGTTCTTCTAGCCAAGAGCATGGGATGAATTTCCATTTATTAGTGTCTTCTTTAATTTCTCTTTAGAGTGTCCCATAGTTTTCAAGGTATAGGTCTTTCACTTCCTTGGTTAGGTTTATTCCTAAGTATTTTATTCTTTTTGATGCAATTGTGAATGGAATTGCTTTTCTGATTTCTCTTTCTGCTAGTTCATCGTTAGTGTATAGGAATGCCACAGATTTCTGTGTATTAATTTTGTATCCCGCACCTTTGCTGAATTCAGATATTCGATCTAGGAGTTTTGGAGTGGATTCTTTAGGGTTTTTTATGTACAGTATCATGTCATCTGCAAACAGGGTCAGTTTGAATTCTTCCTTGCCTATCTGGATGCCTTTTATTTCTTTGTGTTGTCTGATTGCTGTGGCTAGGACCTCCAGAAATATGTTGAATAACAGTGGGGAAAGTGGGCATCCTTGTCTTGTTCCCAATCTTAAAGATACAGCTTTCAGCATCTAGCTGTTAAGTATGATGTTGGCTGTGGGGTTGTCATATATGGCCTTTATTATGTTGAGGTACTTGCCCTCTATGCCCATTTTGTTGAGAGTTTTTATCATGAATGGATGTTGAATTTTGTCAAATGCTTTTTCAGCATCTATGGAGATGATCATGTGGTTTTGTCCTTTTTGTTGCTGTAGTGGATGATATTGATGGATTTTCACATGTACCATACTTGCATCCCTGGAATGAATCCCACTTGGTCATGATGGATGATCATCTTGATGTATTTTTGAATTCGATTTCCTAATATTTTGTTGAGTATTTTTGCATCTATGTTCATCAGGGATATTGGTATGTAATTTTCTTTTTTTGTGGTGTCTGCCTGGTTTTGGTATTAGAGTGATTTTGGCCTTGTAGAATGACTTTGGGAGTATTCCCTCCTCTTCTACTTTTTGGAAAACTGTAAGGAGGATGGGTATTAGGTCTTCACTAAATGTTTGGTAAAATTCAGCAGTGAAACCATCTCATCCAGGGGTTTTGTTCTTAGGTAGTTTTTCAATTACCAATTCAATTTCTTTGCTGGTAATTGGTCTATTTAGGTTTTCTGTTTCTGGGTCAGCCTTGGAAGGTTGTATTTTTCTAGAAAGTTGTCCCTTTCTTCTAGGTTATCCAGTTTGTCAGCATATAATTTTTCATAGTATTCTCTCATATTCTTTGTATTTCTATGGTGTCTGTAGTGATTTTTCCTTTCTCATTTCTGATTCTGTTTATGTGTGTAGACTCTCTTTTTTTCTTGAAAAGTCTGGCTAGGGGTTTATCTGTTTTGTTTATTTTCTTGAAGAACCAGCTTCTGCTTTCATTAATTCTTTCTATTGTTTTATTTTTCTCAATTTTATTTATTTCTGCCTTAATCTTTATTATGTTCCTCCTACTGACTTTGGGCCTCATTTGTTCTTCCTTTTCTAGTTTCATTAATTGTGAGTCTGGACTGTTCATTTGGGATTGTTCTTCTTTCCTGAGGTAGGCCTGTATTGCAGTATATTTCCCTCTTAGCACAGCCTTCGCTGTGTCCCACAGATTTTGTGTTGTTGAATCATTGTTGTCATTTGTCTCCATATATTGCTTGTTCTCTTTTTATTTGGTCATTGATCCATTGATTATTTAGGAGCATGTTATTAAGCCTCCAATGTGTTTGTGGGCTTTTTCGTTTTCTTTGTGTAATTTACTTCTAGTTTCATACCTTTGTGATCTGAGAAGCTGGTTTGTACAATTTCAGTCTTTTTAAATTTACTGAGTTTCTTTTTGTGGCCTAGTATATGATCTATTCTTGAAAATGTTCCATGTGCACTTAAGAGAAATGTGTATCCTGTTGCTTTTGGATGGAGTGTTCTGTAGATGTCTGTTAGGTCCATCTGTTCTAATACATTGTTCAATGCCTCTGTCTCTTTACTTATTTTCTGTCTGGTTGATCTGTCCTTTGGAGTGAGCGGTGTGTTGAAGTCTCCTGAAATGAATGCATTGCATTCTATTTCCCATTCTGTTAGTATTTGTTTCACATATGTAGGTGATCCTGTGTTGGGAGCATAGACAGTTATATCCTCTTGTTGGACTCACCCCTTTATCATTATGTAATGTCCTTCTTTGTCTCTTTTTACTTTCTTTGTTTTGAAGTCTATTTTGTCTGATACAAGTACTGCAACTCCTGCTTTTTTCTCCCTGTTAGTTGCATGAAATGTCTTTTTCCATCCCTTGACTTTTAGTCTGTGTATGTCTTTGGGTTTGAAGCGAGTCCCTTGTAGTCAGCATATAGATGGGTCTTGTTTTTTAATCCATTCAGTGACTCATTGTCTTTTGATTGGTGCATTCAGACCATTTACTTTTAGGGTGGTTGTCGATAAGTATGTACTTATTGCCATTGCAGGCTTTAGATTAGTCGTTACCAGAGGTTCAGGGGTAATTCCCTTACTATCTAACAGTCTAATTTAACTCAGTTTGTGTGTTATTACAAATATAACCTAAAGGTTCTTTTTTTTTTCCTCCTTTTTCCTCTTCCTCCATTCTTCATATGTTATGAATCATATTGTGTACTCTTTGTCTATCCCTTGGGTGACATCTATTTAGCTTTAGGAGACTATATGATATTTTATCAAATCCCTAATAGTTTTGAAGGCTGACTTCAGGTACTTAATAATGATTTATTAACTTTTCAGAGCCTGCGTTTATGTAAAATGAATTTAGGCACCTAAGATTAACAAACATAATTTAAAAAAAAAATTAGTGTCTTCCTTGCAGTCAGGTAATTGTGCCTACCTGGTAAAACGTTATTGTGTGTGTTTTTTTTAATTCTTTTAAACCCACCTTATATAAGCGCCACAAATGGTTAAGCCATCAGAACCCCTTTGAGGAGGTAATATATGGTGGACTGCTTTGAGAAACCTGGATTAAAGTCTTTGACATACTTTTCCACCTTTTTACTTGGCCCCAAACTATAGAGACTTCTTCCTCTGAAGATAATAAGAAGCCACTTTTATAAATTCCCATTTCTTAATGAATGCTCTTTAGCCAATGAATGCTCCTTCCCAGGGGAGACTGGAGCAGCTCATCCAGCCATTGTGGTACCTGCCATCAGAGTTTTGCCTTTATTTTGAGTCCCTTAAAGGTAAAGAGCTCCCTGTTGGGAAGAAGTGGAAATGCCTCGACATATGTGTGCTACTTCTTTAAAAGAAAGTCTAGCGGAAGTGATGCTGTAGGGAACATCTGCACTTGGGGCTGAGTGGAGAGAGCGAGATGCGCTGCAGCTGGTGTAAGGCCCTGGCAGGCTGAGGCGCTGCTGTCTATTGGGGTTTACTTCTGTCTACATTGAAACATGGCTTGGGAGGGGGTGGTGGCCTGCCGCCAGCCTCAGTTAGCCTGCCCTTTTCTTTCCTCTTCCCTCTTCACTGCTCCCCACCCCCACCAGCTCCCTCCCTCATGCTTTAAAGTCACATTTCCAGGCCAGACGTAGAATTAATCTCTGGGCACTTCACATTGCTGGCAGCTGAAAGCAGGATGTGGGATCTTTTTTTTTTCTTTTTCTCTCTCTCTGCGTCTTGGCTGACTTTTTTACCTCTCGAAGAATTTGGAAGGCCGTGAGATCCCCCCCCACCACAAGTACTGTGGAGTTTTTCAGCATGCTGATCACCCTGCTGCGGCTTCACCCTAATAGACTTCATATGTTGATGCAGTTGACATCAGTATCAAACTATTTTACATGTGATCTGGTGTATTTCCTGAGGAAATCTGCAAGATATTTATTAAGAACTAATAAAATAAACCTCTCCATGAGTTTTTAGGTAGTTTTCAATTTTTCATGTCTCTCTTGTTTCCTCTTATCAATGAGTAGCTATTTTCTCTCTCTTCTCTGACCATCACAAAAGGAAACAAAAATAAATGTTTTAAACTGTTCCTGAAGGGACAGAGAGAGAATAGTTCTGCCATGATGTATCAGCTGGGGCTGTATTTTTAGTGCAGCATTGTAGAAACTAAAAATATCCTGTTATAGTGGATCCTTTTTATAGGTCTGTGTGTGTGTGTGTGTGTGTGTGTGTGTGTGCGTGCGCGCGCGCGTGTGCGCGTGTATGTGTGTGTTTATAATGTTGTACGCACAAGTGCCTTTGTGCATCAGCAGCCGCTCTTCCCATTACAGCTGGACTCCATTAGTCCTTGAAAATTAATGTAATCCCAGTTAAGAAAAAAATTAATTACTCTACCAGAGCTGCATTTTATCCAAAGCTAGTGTTAGCTCCCTAGCTGGCAGCTCAGTTTGAGAGGCTCCAGGGGCCCTGGAGTTGTGGCTTCGATGTCACAGCATTTGCTGCTGTATTTTTCCTGCTGAGAGCATTCCTCAGTTCTTTAGAGTTAGACATGTGGCATGCAGAGAGTAACTGCAGACCCTTCTGCCTCAGTGAAATGCCATCTCCAAAAGAGGCGTCTGCCACTGGTTTTAAGTCACCTGCCACAGCAGGTTTTTAAATCGAGATTCTTTTAAAAAGATTCTTGGCTAGTGGTTGGTTTTTAGTGTGCTCTGGAGGAGAATACAGTTTATCAAAATCTGAAAGGTACATGGGGTTTGCTGAGGAGGGTTCTTTGTGGACAATTAAAAGTGATAGTTATGTTTTATCCTTACTTTTTGTCTAAGGTTGAACTAGTTTGTTTAGTACCCACGTTTTATTATAAATGAGTGTGCCAGAGTTGACTGCTGGTATCTAGTCAGACTTCTTAGCACCAGCCCTGGCTGATTGGCTCAGCATGTGAGTAACACTTCCAGCTTCATAATCAGTGTTCTGGGATGAGGTGCAGGGCATGGCCCAAACCCGCAGTCCGCCTGCACTTCATGATAAAGCTCTTGTGTAATTGCCTGCATTTGTTGTTGTTGTTTTGTTTGTTTTTTCCTCTTGTGGGGAAAGGATAGAGTGGGCTGGGTGGCAGGGATAGTTGTTTGTTTCCTTACTGGTCAGATTCTCCAGGCTCTGTGCTGAGAGTCTGGCCAAGATCCATCTGTCTTGGACTGCAGTTCTCTTTTGCTGCTGAGCTGGGGTGTGGGCAGCATAGGCCTGTGTAACTCGTGACAGGCCTCCCCAGATGCCAGGGTGGCATGGATCCTCACTGTGCTGTTCAGAACAAAACAGGGTTAGTGCCCTTTTGTTTCTTTTTGGGCATGTGGTCTAAGGCTCTTCTGTGGACCTCATGTTCTCTCCTGCTAGTGATGCTAGGTCCTCCCCCACTCCCTCACTGTCATCCCCTACCTGACAACTGGTTGAGCCTTCTGCTTCCTGTACTTGATCCCCAGGCAGCGTAGTTCAGTAAAAGTAGTAATTAGGACTTTTATAAATTTATTTTATTAGTGAAGAGAGTTGGTAGGTAATGGGCTGTAACTCTAACACAGCCAGTTTGGAGATTAATAAAAAATTTAAAAAGAGCAGTTTTTACCAGAGGCAGTGGGCCTGTTATTTCCAGTTCTCAGTTGAGCCGAAATCAGAGCAGCGTGGGACCCACAGCAGCCTGTACTGCTGGGAGGACGCAGAGCCATGTTCCTTGTTGTTACAGTCTGTGCAGTGCCCGTCCTTGAGGGTGTTTCACGCTGGCATTGGAAAAAAGGAAACCTTGTTTTCCAAGAACTCTGCTCTCTCTCAGCTTGATAAGCATTTAAAAATAAAAGCTGCACAATTGAAATTGGCAGTGCATCCTCATTCTTTTGTCTCTCTGTTTATTTTTTTCCCTCATCCCTCAACATGTGTGCTACAGCCCATGGTTATTACACCCTCAAGAATGATGGCCTGGAACTCAGCAAACTTGCACCAAGGTCTGCCCACCCTCCACTCGGCTGTTTGAAGCTGGCTGAAGCATCAGGGCCTAGCACCAACAGGCCTGGTGGATCAGCCTCAGCAGCTCCATCTGTGGCACATTTCCCTTTTCCCCTGAAGCTGCTGCCTGGAATTTTTAGCTTCTCCAGAATCCTGATTGTCAGCTCAGTCTTTCTTGTTAGTTTTTGCAGTTAACTTAATTGATTTGTTTACCTCTCCATTGGAGGAGCTCAAAAAGAGAGTGCTTTGGCACTAATGAGGAGCAGCCCTGGCTTTTCAAAAAGATTCTTCTAAGCTAAACTTTTATAATACTGATCCACACAGAAGAAAAGCAGCAATGGCTTAGGCTTGAGTGATGGTGAGTCTTGGTTTGCCCAGGGATAGACCCTGTTCATGTTTTACTAATAGCACACTCTTTTCACTCTCACAAGTATCCCAGTTTAGGAGATAAGTTTTAGCATCACTTTAGCTTAGATGAATTTAGCAAAAAAGCAAAAAAAACCCAAAAAACAAAAAGCCTCACTCACTACAAACTGTTAATTCTTTGTCTAGAAATGTAATGGCTTCTAAGTCAGTGCCAAACCCTGCCCTAAGCATTGCATGCAGATTCCACTGGAGTCATGCACATGTGACCTCAGAAAGAATTGCTGTATCTCTGGCTTTGTTGAGTGAGGACTGGCCTTCCTGCTTGAATAGGACCTGGTAGAGCCAACTTTGAAACACCATGTCACTTGTTTTACATTTCTGGTTATCATTGCCTACTTGGTTGAGTCAGAACCTGAAGTTAGTTTTTGGTGGGGTGTGGTTTCAGGTTTGCAGACTTCTCGGGTGATGTCTACAAAGCACTGGTGCCTGATGTAACTGAACAGGGTGTTACTTCAGGTTAGTAGTCCTTGTTTTTGCTTGGCTGGTTGGGCTGAACCTGGTATTACTGTTTCACAAAGAATATTTTTGGTTTGAAAATTGAAGGTCAGCAGTTCGCAAGTGCCGAACTTAAAGCCAACTCTGTGGTTTGTCTTGTGCCACTGGGCCAGCAGCACTGCAGCCCTGATCGATTGATCTGCAACAGTATGAGACCACGAACAGCAACTGCCAGACAAAACTCCATCTCACCCCGTTTCCCTGTCCAACCTGTCTCTCTGCCCCTTTCTTTTTCCTTGTGTGTCCATCTCACTCCTGGTTATGTATTCTGCTTTTTTGGGTCTATCTTTTTCCATCTCCCTGTCTCTTTCCATAACAGTTTTTAATAATGTTTTAGTTAGTTCCAGCCTTTTCCCTGAATGGATCCCATTGGAAAATGCATTTGAAAGGAAACAGTTATACACTTCCCTTCCTTTGAAACTCTGTTGGCACCTTTTCCAGTGCAGTAAACCATACAACATGTATTTTCAAAGTTTCCAAACACAGACACACTGGCGTTAAATTTATGAAAAAATATTTTATTCAGCTGTATGGTAACTGTGACTTTCAGAGATGCTGATCAGATTTGAAATTGGTGCTGACTTTTGGAACTCCAACAGGTTTTCAGATCTTTGCGGGATATAGCTGCACTCGTTCTTGGGGAGTCTATGATGCTTTGTGTCTTGGCCTTTGCAGGTTGGGCAGGAGGAGTTGCCACAAGAAATGTAAACATGGGGATCCCCCTGCCATACCCAGAGGAAAACAGAGAAAGTCAGTGAGCTTATTGAAGAATATTACATAGCTGTGTTGGGTACAGGAGCAGAAAGTAAATTCCTTCTGTTCACGGAAAGTAAATTCTTTCTGTTTACTCCAGCCAAGGATCAGAGGTCAAATAACACCTGTTTGTTAGGTATGTTATTTACTTTAGGATGCTGTGGTTAAGAAGAGTTCATGTATTCATATTCAAAGCAATGATGACAGTGTTGCTAATGTCTATAAGTGATAACCTCATTCCTCCCTTTCTATGCCTATGGTCTGATGCCAAAAATATATATATATATAAGATTCAGTTCTATCTATTTAAGTATCTGTGGGTTTTGACTAAGGTTCAAATTTGATCCTTGAGAAGGACAGTGATCCTTTTCAAGGATCCCAGCTGTTTTTTCAGAAGGTCCCTAGGAATGCTCTTGTAAGAAGCCTTTCAGAAGGAGGTTTCTTCCAAATTGCTCAAGCAGTTCAATTTTGTCTTGGCTCACTTAAGTTTGTGTACTACACTTTCTGCTTTTCTTTGCTTACCAGCCTAACAGTGGGTCTGCTTTAGGGCATTTACATAGATCCTGTGCCTGCCACCATTGGACAGAAGCTGCCAAAGACAACCGAACTAAAGCTGAGCATCCTGCAGACCATGTGTCCTACTCAATTCAATTAAGAAGGGCTGTTAAACATTTATCATATGTCTCATTCTTGTTAATTATTTTGTTAGCATTTGTCTTTGTTGACTGCAGACTTTTCCAGAAATGCTCTCTGTGATCATAACTCTATATTCTCTGTGTTCTCCCCTTCCTCTCTGTGTGTTGCTTAGGTCTTCCCTTTCTCATCCAGCAACCTAAATATCAGCACTTATTACAGATATTATCTAGGCCTTCCTCTGTTCAGTCTTTCCCCACTGGTGTATTGAAGATCTCAGCCATAAGTGTCACCTTTGTGTGGAATCGCTCCCAAATGTTTTTCCTGCCCAGATCTTTTTCCTGAGCTTTAGACCACATTTCTAACTTGCTGTATGTTTTCACCTGGAATCTCAAGCTTATTAAAAATTGATTCATCTTATATGTTGGAAGTCAGGTTCCCCAGGAAGCAAACTCTTAAGATGGAGATTTGCATCTCCCAGGAAGTTGTTCAGGGAATGCTCTTCTGGTCAATACCTGAAGGGACATCAGGGAAACAGGATGGAACACAGGGAGAAGTTGAACTGCATTGCAGCTGTAACTGAGACCGTAGCCAGTTTTGTAAGGAGCTCTGGGGCTGGTCTAATCCTACATAGTAGTCCCAAATTGGGTCAAAGGGGCTGAATCTTTATATCCCCAGTTCCCCTCTGTCAACCAGTGAATAGGTGTGAGTTACTCCTGGGAAGATGGAGAGACATTGGGGAAATGTTTTTCTTCAGCTGAGAGCAAGCCTAGGAGAGGAATCAGCTGAGATCAGCTGCTGCCAACCCTCCTGGCAGTTGGGAAAATGAGGGCTCTAGTCCTGGAGGGGATCTGGGCAGTGTACCAAATCATCTACTGCCCCACCAGAACCTTTCCTCCTATGTACAGTATTTCTGTTATTGGTACCAGTGTCCTCCATATAATCAGGCTGTCTGCCTCACTGTTTCTATTTGTAAATTGAGGTATAATTTACATAAAACAATATACACAAACTTTAGGTGTGTATATTGGTGAGTTTTGACAAATGCTAACCTCACTTTTTATTCCTTTTTCCTTCTTTACTCGGTATGTTAGGAGTGTTTGAAAATAACAGGAACAATCTTGAAATAGCTTAAACAAGAAAGGAAATACATTGCAAGGAACTTGAGGACAAGGATATTGCCAGGCCTACAGAGGAACTGGAACCAGGAAAGCATTTCTGTTCTCCACTTCTTCCTGTATATCGCTTGCCCCTCTGCTCCCTCCCCTTCCTGGCAAATAGTAAAGGTTCAATAAATAGTAGGTTTAACTATTATATCATTTTTGTATACATGTATTTTTATAAGTAGAGTTATCTCACCCTTTTTCATGGCTATCTATTCTGTTATGTGTATGTGGATATTTAGGTTGTTTGTAGGTTTTTCCTATCCATACTATGTAGCAGTTAATTTCCTTATTCACGTATCATCTTTAACCTTTTAAGATATTTTTCATTTTCTTCTTTGATTTATAGTTAATTACATGTGCAAATCCTATTAAACTTTAACTCCTTGAGGTTCCAGTTCATGCCTGATTCATCTTTGAAAGTAAAAGGCCTGGAACAAAGGCCTTACATATGGTAGCTACTTAATAAATGCCGACTGTGTGAATAAGGGAATGAATTGATCCAGCACTTACGAGGTTCTGCTCAGAACAGATTTCTGATGAACAGGCACTGCGGTAAGTGCTTGAGTTTACTGGAGCCTGCCCTGTAGGTCCTGCCCTAGTGGGGTTCCAGCCTAGCGGGGGAAGCTCGATGTGCTGCAGATACTGTGCTAGGGTAGCTTTGAGTCCTGAGCCTAGGCTTATTATTAAGTCCGGAAAAAGGCCTTTTAGGCAGCACAGTACAGGTTTAATATCTGTTGGGTCTTGAAGGAAGGATTTAGATAATGGAGAGGGAAAAAGGTGGGCTTTGGAATGGGAGAATGGTCATTCAGGGCCACAGAGGTAGATTTGCTATTTTATTAATTCTTGGCTATTGTCATTCACTATATTTTGGTGCTGGCCCTTTTTTTTAGTTTTTTCCCTCAGTTTTATTGAGAAATAATTGACTGTAAGTTTAAAGTGTACTGCATGATGGTTTGACTTATATATGTTGTGAAAGGCTTTCCATAGTAGGTTCAGCTAATATCACCTTGGCATGTAGAAAAATAAAAAAAAGAAAGGAAGATAATTTTTTTCTCCTTGTGATGAGAACGCTTAGGATTTACTTTCTTAACAACTTTCCAATGTATAATTGATCAGTGTTGACTATTGTCATCGTGTTGTACATTACCTCCCCAGTACTTGTGTATCTTATAACTGGAAGTTTGTACTTTTCGACCACCTTTCTCCTCTCCACCTTTGGTAACTACACTTCTGATCTTTTTCTGTGAATTTATTGCTGTTGTCGTTTTAGATTCTACATAAAAATGAGATTATATGGTATTTGTCTGTCTCTGACTTATTTTACTTAGCATAATGCGTTTGAGGTTTGTCCATGTTGTCACAAATGGTAGGACTTCCTCATTTTTTTACAGCTGAATAATACTCCGTTGTGTATGTATGTGTGTGTGTGTGTGTGAAAGCACACCTCCTTTATCCGTTCATCTGTTGATGGGCACTTACGTTGTTTCCATGTCTTAGCTATTGTAAGTAGTGCTGCTTTGAACATGTAGGTTCAGGTGTCTATTCATTACCTTTGGATATATTCCAGAGATGGAATTGCTGAATCATATCATACTTACATTTTTTTTATTTTTTGAGGATCCCTTTGTATTGTTTTCCGTGGTGGCTATATCAGTTTACAGTCCCATCAACTGTGCACAAGGATTCCCTTTGCTCCACATCCATACTACCATGTTGTCTCTTGTCTTTTTGACAAGACATGATATGAGGTGATACCTCATTGTAGCTTTAATTTGCATTTCCCTAATGACTAGTGATATTGAGCATCTTTTCATGTGCCTGTTGGCCTTTTCATATATCTTTATTGGAGAAATGTCTGTTCGGGTCCTCTGCCCATATTTTAATTGGGTTACTTGTTTTTATACTGTTGGGTTGAATGATTTATTTATGTGTTTTGGCTATTAACCCATTATCAGATATCTGGTTTGCAAATATTTTTTCCCAGTCTGTAGGTTATCTTTTCATTTTGTTGATGATTTCTTTTGCTGTGCAAAAGCTTTTTAGTTTGATGTAGTCTCACTTGTCTTTTGTTTTGTTGCTTGTGCTTCTTAGGTGTTGTGTCCAAAAAATCTAGACCCACCTCAGGAGTTTTGTTCCTGTGTTTTCTTCCAGGAGTTTCATGGTTTCAGGTTTTTACATTTAAGCCTTTAATACATTTTGAGTTAATTTTTGTAAGTGGTATAAGACACAGGTCCAATTTCATTCTTTACAGGTGAATATCCTGTTATCCCAGCACCATTTATTGAAGAGGCTATCTTTCCTCCATTGATTATTCTTGGCTCCCTTGTCAAATACTACTTTAACTAATATATTGAAGAGACTATTTTTCCTACATTGATTATTCTTGGCTTCCTTGTCAACTATTAGTTAATCATATGTTTGGATTTCTGGGCTTTTGCTTCTGTTCCTTGATCTGTTTGTTTTTATACTAGCATCATACTGTTTTGAAGATATAACAGTTTTATAGTATATCTTGAAATTAGGAAGTGTGATACCTCCTGTTTTGTTCTTTTTGCTCAGGATTTCTTTGGCTATTTGGGGTCTTTTGTAGTCCCATATAAATTTTAGTGGTGTTTTTCCTACTTTTATAAAAAGTGCCCTTGGAATCTTGATTAGATTGCTTTGAATCAATAGAGGCTTTAATAGTGTTGACATTTTAACAATATTCTTCCAGTCCATGAATATAGGATACATTTCCATTTATTGGTCTTCTTCATTTCTTTCATCAGTGTCTTATAGTTTTCAGTGTAGAGAGCTTTCACTGCCTTAGTTAAATTTATTCCTAACTATTTTATTGTTTTTGATGCTATTGCAAATGTATCTCTCTTTCAGAGATTTTATTGTTAGTGTATAGAAATATTGCTGACTTTTATATGTTAATTTTATATCCTGCAACTTTACTGAATTCATTGATTAGATCAAATAGTTTTTTGGTTGAGTCTTTAGGATTTTCTATGTATAAAATAATGTGGCCTGCTAAAGATAGTTTTACTTCTTCCTTTTTAATTTTCATACCTTTTCTTTCTCTTTTTTTTTTTTTTTTTGCCTGATTGCTCTACCTAGACTTAACAGTACTGTGTTGAATAGGTATGTTAAATAGGAGTGGTGAGAGTGGGCACTAGTGAGAGTGAGCATCCTTGTCTTGTTCCTGATCTTACAGGAACATCTTTCATCCATGAGTACAGTAGCTGTGAGCCTACCATATATGGCCTTTTTTATGTTGTGATGTGTTACCTCTGTTCCTAATATGCTAAGAGTTTTTATCATGAAAGGGTGCTGAATTTTGTTGGATTTTTCCTGCATCTATTGAGATAATCATGTGGTTCTTTTCTTTCATTCTGTTGATGTGATGTATCAAAAATGCTGATTTGCATATATTGAACCACTCTTGCATACCAGGGATAAATCCCACTTAATCATGGTAAATAATCATTTTAATGTGCTGCTGAATTTGGTTTGCTAGTATTTTATTGATAGTTTTTGTATCTGTACTCATCAGGGATATTGGCCTCTAGTTTGCTTTTCTAGTAGTGTCCTTTTCTGGTTTTGGTATTAGCACAATACTGGCCTCATAAAATGAGTCTGGGAGTATTTCTTCCTCTTAAATTTTTTAGAGGAGCTTGAGATAGTTGGTGTTAATTCTTCTTTAAATGTTTGGCAAATTTAAACCAGTGAAGCCCGTCTGGTTCTGAGCTTTTCTTCATTGGGAGATTTTTGAATGCTGATTCAATCTCCTTAGTAGTAATTGGACTATTCAGATTTTCTATTTTTCCTGATTCAGTCTTGGTAAGTTGTATGTCTCTATGACTTTCTTCATTTCTTCGAGGTTGTCCAGTTTGTTTGGTGTATAGTAGCTCTTTTTTTAATTTTGGTGTCATTAATGTACAATTCATTAGCAACATTATGGTTACTAGACTCCCCCATTATCAAGTCCCCATCACATACCACATTACAGTCACTGTCCATCAGCGTAGTAAGATGCTGGAGAATCACTACTTGCCTTCTCTGTGTTGCACAGCCCTCCCCGTGCTCCCCCCCTACATTATGTGTGCCAATTGTAATGCCTTTTTTTGCTCCCCCACCCATCCTCCCTAGTCCCTTTCCCTCTGGTGACTGTTAGTCCATTCTTGGGTTCTGTGCGTCTGCTGCTGTTTTGTTCCTTCAATTTTTTTCTTTGTTCTTATACTCCACATATGAGTGAAATCATTTGATATTTGTCTTTCTCCGCCTGGCTTATTTCACTGAGCATAATACCCTCTAGCTCCATCCATGTTGTTGCAAATGGTAGGATTTGTTTTCTTCTTATGGCTGAATACTATTCCATTGTGTATATGTACCACATCTTCTTTATCCATTCATCTTCTGATGGACACTTAGGCTGCTTCCATTTCTTGGCTATTGTAAATACTGCTGTGATAAACATAGGGGTGCATATGTCTTTTTCAAACTGGGTTGCTGCATTCTTAGGGTAAATTCCTAGGAGTGGAATTCCTGGGTCAAATGATATTTCTATTTTAAGGTTTTTGAGGAACCTCCATACTGCTTTCTACAATGTTGAACTAGTTTACATTCCCACCAGCAGTGTAGGAGGGTTCCCCTTTCTCCACATCTTCACCAACATTTGTTGTTGTTTGTCTTTTGGATGGTGGCCATCCTAACTGGTGTGAAGTGATATCTTATTGTGGTTTTAATTTGCGTTTCTCTGATGATTAGCGATGTGGAGCATCTTTTCATGTGTCTGTTGGCCATCTGAATTTCTTTGGAGAACTGTCTGTTCAGCTCCTCTGCCCATTTTTTAATTGGATTATTTGCTTTCTGTTTGTTGAGGTGTCTCTATATATTTTGGATGTCAACCCTTTATCAGATATGTCATTTATGAATATATTCTCCCATACTGTAGGATGCCTTTTTTTTCTGTTGATGGTGTCCTTTGCTGTACAGAAGTGTTTCAGCTTGATAGAGCCCCACTTGTTCATTTTTGCTTTTTCCCTTGCCTGGGGAGATATGTTTAGGAAGAAGTTGCTCATGTTTATATCTAAGAGATTTTTTGCCTATATTTTTTTCTAAGAGTTTTATGGTTTCATGACTTACATTCAGGTCTTTGACGATTTTGAGTTTAGTTTTGTGTATGGGATTAGACAATAATCCAGTTTCATTCTCTTATATGTAGCTGTCCAGTTTTGCCAACACCAGCTGTTGAAGAGGCTGTCATTTCCCCATTGTATATCCATGGCTCCTTTATCATATACCAATTGACCGTATATGTTTGGGTTAATATCTGGACTCTCTATTGTGTTCCACTGGTCTGTGGCTCTGTTCTTGTGCCAGCACCAAATTGTCTTGATTACTGTGGCTTTGTAGTAGTGCTGAAGTTGGAAATGAGATCCCCCTGCTTTATTCTTCCTTCTCAGGATTGCTTTAGCTATTTGGGGTCTTTTGTGGTCCCATATGAATTTTAAAACTATTTGTTCCAGTTCATTGAAGTATGCTGTCGGTATTTTGATAGGCATTGCATTGAATCTGTAGATTGCTTTAGGCAGGATGGTCATTTTAACAATATTAATTCTTCCTAGCCAAGAGCGTGGGATGAGTTTCCATTTGTTAGTGTCCTCTTTAATTTCTCTTAAAAGTGTGTTCTAGTTTTCAGGGTATAGGTCTTTTACTTCCTTGGTTAAGTTTATTCCTAGGTATTTTATTCTTTTTGATATAATTGTGAATGGAATTGTTTTCCTGATTTCTCTTTCTGCTAATTCATCGTTAGTGTATAGGAATGCAACAGAGTTCTGTGTATTCATTTTGTATCCTATAACTTTGCTGAATTCAGATATTAGTTCTAGTAGCTTTGGAGTGGATTCTTCAGGGTTTTATATGTACATTATCATGTCATCTGCAAATAGTGACAGTTTGACTTCCTCTTTACCAATCTGTATGCCTTGTATTTCTTTGTTTTGTCTGATTGCCATGGCTAGGACCTCCAGTATTGTGTTGAATAACAGTGAGGAGAGTGGGCATCCCTGTCTTGTTCCTGATCTTAGGGGAAAAGCCTCAACATCTCACTGTTAAGTATGATATTGGTTGTAGGTTTATCATATATGGCCTTTATTATGTTGAGGTACTTGCCCTCTATACCCATTTTCTTGAGAGTTTTTATCATGAATGGATGTTGAATTTTGTCGAATGCTTTTTCAGCATCTATGGAGATGATCATGTGGTTTTTGTCCTTTTTATAGACGTGGTGGATGATGTTGATGCATTTTCGAATGTTGTACCATCCTTGCATCCCTGAGATGAATCCCAGTTGATAATGGTGTATGATCCTTTTGATGTATTTTTGAATTCAGTTTGCTAATATTTTGTTGATTATTTTTGCATCTATATTCATCAGGGATATTGGTCTGTAATTTTCTTTGTTTGTGGTGTCTTTGCTTGGTTTTGGTATTAGAGTGATGCTGGCTTCATAGAATGAGTTTGGAAGTATTCCCTCCTCTTCTATTTTTTGGAAAACTTTAAGGAGAATGGGTATTATGTCTTCTCTAATGTCTGATAAAATTCAGCAGTGAATCCATGTGGCCCTGAAGTTTTGTTCTTTTTTTTTTTAGTTTTTTTATTACTGATTCAATTTCATTGCTGGTAATTGGTCTGTTTAGATTTTCTGTTTCTTTCTGGGTCAGCCTTGGAAGGTTGTATTTTTCTAGAAAGCTGTCCATTTCTTCTTGGTTATCCAGTTTGTTAGCATATAGGTTTTCCTAGTATTCTCTAATAATTCTTTGTATTTCTGTGGTGTCCATTGTGATTTTTTTCTTTCTCATTTCTGATTCTGTTTATGTGTGTAGATTCTCTTTTTCTCTTAAAAAGTCTGGCTAAGGGTTCATCTATTTTATTTTCCCAAAGAACCAGCTCTTGGTTTCATTGACTTTTTCTATCGTTTTATTCTTCTCAATTTTATTTATTTCTTCTCTGATGTCCCCCCTTCTTCTTATGTCCCCCCTTCTGCTGACTTTGGGCCTCACTTGTTCTTCTTTTTTCCAGTTTCAATAATTGTGACTTTAGACTTCGTTTGGGATTGTTCTTCCTTCTTTAAATAGGCCTGGATTGCTATATATTTTCCTCTTAGAACTGTGTTCACTGCGTCCCACAGAAGTTGGGGCATTGTCCTGTTATTGTCATTTGTCTCCATATATTGCTTGATCTCTGTTTTAATCTGGTCATTGATCCATTGATTATTTAGGATCATGTTGTTAAGCCTCCATGTGTTTTTGAGCCTTTTTGTTTTCTTTATACAATTTATTTCTAGTTTTATACATTTGCAATCTGAAAAGTTGGTTGGTGGAATTTTAATCTTTTTGAATTTACTAAGTATCTTTTTGTGGCCTAGTCTGTGGTCTATTTCTGGAAAGTGTTCCATGTGCACTTGAAAAGAATGTGTATCCTGCTGCTTTTGGGTGTAGAGTTCTGTAGATGTCTGTTAGGTTCATCTGTCCTAGTGTGTTGTGCAGTGCCTCTGTGTCCTTAGTTATTTTCTGTCTGGTGGATCTGTCCTTTGGAGTGAGTGGTTTGTTGAAGTCTCCTAAAATGAATGCATTGCTTCCTATTTCCCCCTTTAATTCTGTTAGTAGTTGTTTCACATATGTCGGTGCTCCTGTATTGGATGCATAGATATTTATAATAGTTATTTCCTCTTGTTGGACTGCCTCCTTTATCATTATGTAATGTCCTTCTTTATCTCTTGTTACTTCCTTTGTTTTGAAGTCTGTTTTGTCTGATACCAGTACTGCAACACCTGCTTTTTTCTCCCTATTGTTTGCATGAAATATCTTTTTCCATCCCTTCACTTTTAGTCTGTGTATGTCTTTGGTTTTGAGGTGAGTCTCTTGTAAGCATATAGATGGGTCTCGCTTTTTTATCCATTCTATTACTCTGTGTCTTTTGATTGGTACATTCAGTCCATTTACATTTAGGGTGATTATTGATAGATATGTACTTATTGCCATTGCAGGCTTTGGATTTGTGGTTACCAAAGGTTCAAGGGTAGCTTCTTTACTATCTAATCATCTAACTTTAACTCACTTATTACGCTATTATAAACACAGTCTGATGACTCTTTATTTCTCACCCTTCTTATTCTTCCTCCTCCACTCTTTATATGTTAGGTGCTTTATTCTGTACTCTTTTATGTTTCCCTTGACTGATTTTGTGGATAGCTGATTTTATTTTTTGCCTTTAGTTAGTATTTGGTTGGTCAGCTTTCTTTGCTGTGATTTTATTTTCTCTGGTGACATCAATTGAGCCTTAGGAGTACTTCCATCTAGAGCAGTCCCTTTAAAATACCCTGTAAAGATGGTTTGTGGGTGGTAAATTCCCTCATTTTTTGCTTATCTGGAAAATGTTTAATCCCTCCTTCAAATTTAAATGGTTATCTTGCTGGATACAGTATTCTTGATTCAATGCCCTTCTGTTTCATTGCATTAAATATATCATGCCATTGTCTTCTGGCCTGTAAGGTTTCTGTTGAGAAGTCTGATGATAGCCTGATGGGTTTTCCTTTGTAGGTGATCTTTTTTCTCTCTCTGGCTGCTTTGAATACCCTGTCATTGTCTTTAATCTTTGCCATTTTAATAATTATATGTCTTGGTGTTGTGCCCCCTGGGTCCCTTATGTTGGAAGATCTGTGGGCTTCCATGGTCTGAGAGACTATTTCCTCCCCCAGTTTGGGGAAGTTTTCTGCAATTATTTCTTCAAGGACACTTGCTATCCTTTTTTCTCTCTTCTTCTTCTTCTGGTACCCCTATAATGCAAATATTGTTCTGTTTGGATTGGTCACACAGGTCTCTTAATATTGTTTCATTCCTGGAGATCCTTTTATCTCTCTCTGCCTCAGCTTCTCTTTATTTCTCTTCTCTGATTTCTGTTCAATTAACAGTCTCTTCCGCCTCATCTCATCTGCTCTTAAGTCCTTCCATTGTTTGTTTCATTTCTGATATCTCTGTCCAGACTTCATCCTTTAGCTCTTACATATTTCTCTGCAGGTCCATCAGCATGGTTATGACTTCTATTTTGAATTATTTTTCAGGAAGATTAGTTATATTGATCTCACCAGGCCCTCTCTCAGGAGTTTCAGTGATTTCGGGCTGGACCAGGTTCTTCTGCCTTTTCATGGCAATAGAAGTGATAGCCGGTCAGTGGCGTGTGTGTCAGCTGGGAGAACAAAGTCCCTTCCTGCTTGCTGGTCACCTTGCCCTTCTCCGCTGCCTGTGCCAGTTAACCGCACACAGGGAGCAGTATCTGTGTTAATCCCCTGAGCTGCCATGGGCAGGTGGCCCTTGGAATAGCCTAGGGCACTCGCAGGTGTTGCAGGCATGCAAAGTGTGTTCTCCTATGAGAATCGTGCCCCTTTGTGCCTTCCAGACTTTGTGCCGGCTTCCTCTGTCTGTGCTGGGCAGCTGTGCACAGGGGGCATCCTCTGGGTCTGGCCCAGTTAGGTGCGTGCTGGGAGAAGACTCTGTGTGGTTGCTGTGGGTGGAGCTGCTCCCCGGCTGGTCTGCAGCAATGGCGGGTCAGCAAGTTTGCTTGCAGTGTCAGCAGGGCGGTATGAACGGCAGGCTGCTTATCGCCATTAGGGGCTTCAGAGCTGTGTTGCCACCCAGGGGTTTAGGATGCCTGAAGTTCCTTAAAATTCCTAGCCTGCTGGGCTGATTGTACCAGGACGATTTTTTCCACCTGTTAAGCCCTTGTCCGTTTAAGACTTCTAAAGTGCCCACTTTTCTTTTTTCCCAGAGGAGCCAGCTGTGGGGACCTTTTCACAGTCTCAGTCTTGGATTTTACTTTTATGTTTCTCTAATATCCAGTACACCATGCAATGTGTGTCTGTGCTCCCAGTGCAGATTACTAGGGTTGGTTATTTAGCAGTCCTGTTCTTCCACTTCCTCCCCACTCTTATTCTTTTCCTCCCACTGGTGAGCTGGGGTTGGGGGATTGCTTGGGTCCCTCCACGTCTCAGCTTTGTATCTTACCCTTTTCGCGAGATGCTGAGTTCTTTCAGATGTAGATGTAGCCTGGCTGTTGTACTGTATCTTCTGCTCTCTCTTTTGGGAATAGTTGTATTGCTGTATTTTAAAAATATATATGGTTTTGGGAGAAGATTTTCACTGCCTTACTCATGCCACCATCTTGAGAAAACCTCTACTTCTACTTAATTTTATTGTAGGTGATTTTGCCCTAAGTTGTCAAAGATTTTTTGTGGAACGAGGTATAAAAGAATAAATATGAACAAAAAGTTTAAGTCTATTTTAAAACAATATATGTGGGTTTCAGTTATTATTGTTGACAAACTTACAAACAGCCAACTAAATACAAATTTGGAAGGGCCATTTCTAAAAGGATTGTCGTTTCTAGAGCTTTCAAGTCAGGGTACTGTCTGGTGCCTCAGTGGGTTTCACCTTCATTGAATTCTAACTTTCTCACTTTCTTCTTTGGCTTAATTGCTTTTAGCTATTACTCGGGTGACCCCCTTTTCTACTTTAAAACTACATGCTCTCCTGTGGGTGGAGTTGGATGAAGTCATTACTTACCCCATCTACTATGGGCATTGATTTTAGATTGTAAGGCTTTGAGGAACTTCTTAGGGTGAGTTACTGGAGCAAAACGGAATGTGTGCAGATCTGGGTATTCACAAGGACTCTACTCAAGAATTATTTTCTATCATTGGCCTCATATTTTTAGTACTGACTCCTCAAGATTTGTTTGATGGCTCTAATCTTTGCGTTCTGGAAACTTCTCAGAAGGAGTCCAAGAGATCCTTCTTTTCCTGGTATCTCTCTGCTGTACCTATTTTAGGATTGTTTTATTTTTGGCATTGTTTGCAAAGTGTGTCATAATCTTTTCAAAACCCTTCAGGAAGCCATAAAATGAAAAGAAATTGAGTTAATGTATTGAAATGGAAGCTGAGCACTTCTCTGTCCTTCTGCCTGCCATATCAAAGGAGCTTTCTTTAAATCATACATCTGCAGGCATTCTCTCTCATTAGCTTTTACTTTAGGCCCAAAGTGCTCCTGAACTATTTGTACCAACAAAGATGGGTTTCAAGCTGTTTGTCTGAATCAGCTGCCAAATCTTTGCTTGCTCTTAGCAGAAGGGATGTAACTGTATTAATTACTTCTCACCATTGCAGCAAAAACTTCCTTCTAGGTTGGCTAATGGGCATGGAAGACTCTGACTTCTCCTCTCCACAATCTTAAAATAACTTCTGACACAAGACACTCCAGATCTCTGGATGGAATTCCATAGGGATTTACCTGTCTGATGTAATGAAGAAGACTGCCACGCTTTTCTACTCCTTTGCTTCCCCCAATATTGGGAGAGCAGCAAGCTTCCCAAAACCCCTGGCAAGCCAGTGTAAAAGCAGAAACTGTGTCCTACAAGGTCTACTTGTAACTCTTCCAAATGAGATGCTGTAATGACAGGCCCTCTTCTGCTGGACTGCATTCTTGAGCTCTGCTTGCTCAAGAAGAGAGGTGTATTTAAATAACCCTGAAATATGCAGGAAAATCAGAGTGACAAAGTACCAATCCAGAGACACAGCTGAGGTGGAAATGGCAAGTGTGTGTTTTGACTGATGCATTTTCTTTTTTTTTTTTTCCCTTTATTTTTATTTTATTTTTTGGCAATAGGAATCTTTATTAAGAAAGAACAATCGAAAACAAATTAATAATCCAAGGGAAGGCCAAGGGAGGAGGAGAAGAGATAGAAGAGTAGCTGTGTAGCAGCAGGGAAGCTGGGAGAAGTGTCTGTGCCACGTTCATCTGTGGCCTCCTGTGCATTTCTTTTTTTTTTTTTTTAACATTATGTTTACTAGGTTCCCTCTTCACCAAGTCCCCCCCACATACCCCTTCACAGTCACTGTCCATCTGCGTAGTAAGATGCGGTAAAATCACTACTTGTCTCCTCTGTGTTGCGCAGCCCTCCCCATGCCCCCCACGCACTATACATGCTAATCGTAATGCCCTCTTTCTTTCTCCCCGCCCTTATCCCTCCCTTCCCACCCATCCTCCCCAGTCCCTTTCCCTTTGGTAACTATTAGTCCATTCTTGGGTTCTGTGATTCTGCTGCTGTTTTGTTCCTTCAGTTTTCCTCTTTCCCTTTATTTTTCTTTCCTCTCCTCCTCTCCCCTCCTCTCAGATAATCTATAGGAGTACTGTTTCTAAAATTGCATGAGTATTTACTGGAAAAAGCTAAGCACTCATTTAGAGGTGTTTTCATTTTTTCTTACAGAGAGTAGAAATGTCTTGCTGCCTATCTTGCCAAGATGTATTGATAGGACTCCCCCACAGGACATTTCTTGGCCCTCGAGTTCCATGTAAAGGAGGAGAGAAAGCCAGCCGGTCTTCTGGAGCGGGCCTAGCACTTTTGGAGGTTGTTTTCTCACCTTCAGAGGGTAGCAGTTTTATTGTAATCAATAAAGAGCCTTGGAGGCAACCAGATCAAAGATTTGAATTTTCCATACAGCCATTTATCAACCTGTGACCTTGATGAACAAAGTTATTCTCTCTGAGGCTTAGTTTACTTGACTACAAAGTGGGGATATTGGTGCCAGTGTGCAGGGAGTTTTTTTGAGTGTTAAATTAGGTAACATTTAAAACACCTTGCCTAGGGTCTTGGTATATATTAGGCATTTAGCAGGTGTCCAGCTTTCTTTATCAAATCAACTCTGAGTTATGAACTCTTAAAATTTGAAATGATGAGTCAGACTAATGTTTTTCAAGTGTCTTTGCTCCTTTTAAAAATAAAATATTTTAATAGTTTTATTGAGATATAATTGTTGTATTTTAGACCATACATATTTAAAGTGTACAGTTTGATGAATTTTGACATAGGTAGGCATTTGTGAAATCTTCACCATAATCAAGATAGTGAACATGCCCTTCACCCACCCCCAAGGTTCCTCATGCCTTTTTGTAATCCATTGATCCCTAACCTTTCCTTTCCAATCCCCAGGCAACCACTGATCAGCTTTCTGTAGATAAGTTTGCATTTTCTAGAATTCGACAGTATGTTCTTTCTCTCATTCTCTCTCCCCCTCCCCCTCTCTTTTGGCCTATCTCCTTTACTCCCCACAAGTGGTTTTTATGTTCATCCATGTTGTTGAGGAACTCAGTAATTTGTTTTCCTTTTTGTTGTTGAGTAGTCTAATGTTGTATGGGTATACCACAGTTTTTGTTTATTCATTCCCTCATTCATGGACATTTAGGTTTTTTCCAGTTTTTAGCTGTTAGGAATAAAGCTGCTATGAATATTCAAATGTCAGTCTTTGCATGGACTTACACTTTCATTTCTCTTAGGTAAATACGTAGGTTACTTGATAAATGTGTGTTTTAACTTTTTAAGAAACTTCCAACTGTTTTCCAAAGTGGTTATATCATTTATATTCTCAAAGCAGTGTATAGAAGTTCCAGTTTACTCCACATCCTCACCAACACTTGTTATTCTCTGTCTTTTTTATTACAGCCATCCTAGTGGGTGTAGAGTTGTATCTGTGGTTTTGGTTTCTCTAGTGTTAATAGTGTTGAGCTTCTTATCCAAGTGCATGTTGAGCATGTACTTATTTGCCATCTGTATTTCTTCTTTTGTCCATTTGTTTTAAGTTGAAATAATTCTTTTATGTATTCTAGATATGAGTCCGTTGTCAGATACATGTTTTACAAATTTTTTCTCCCAATGAGAAAATTTTCTCTGTAGCTTCTCTGTTCAGTTTTGTTTTTTTGGAGAATGTTGTTTTTGGTGAAATCTGTTTTTGTTTTTTTTTTTTTTGTTTCATCTTTACAGATGTATTGTCAGAGGGGCAGTTTCACATAGTATTGCAGCTGATGCTGCCAATTAAAAAAACTTCTTAATATCCATTTGATTAATGGTCCAGGGGAGTGCAGCACTGAAAATGCATAAGCAATTTCATTTATGAAGAAAACAGTGTTGAGGCCCATGTTCTAAGCAACTTTTTTCTCCTGGCCTCCCTTGGTTGAAGAACGCGCATACCATTAGTTTGAGATTTATACGTTTACTTATTTTTTGAGCAGCAACATGTTTAAACAGCTCACTTGGCTTCTGCAATTCGTTTTTCTTGTCTTTCTTCACTTTCTCATCACCTTCACTTCGTGTTGCTTGACATGGATTTTACTGATCCGATGAGTCATGGCCTTGTTGATGAATTTCTCTTGCTTTTTTATTCCTTATTCTTTAGACAGAAGTTCTGTCTTTAGTGAACTTTCCCTTCTTTTTTTCTTATTTTCCTTTTGGTTGCCCCAGGCAATTTCTTGCTTAGTCCAGATAAGGAGCCATACAGCTGGGCACCTTCAGCAGCTCCCGTCAGGCAGCATAGATGAAAACAAGTGGCTGAAGCATCTGTGCAATGAACTGACTGAGAAAATGCCCCCAGAATACCAAGTAGACCTTTTCTGTGTAAAAGAGAAGTTTCTGGAATTGTATGTCAGATATTTTGGGGCTGTTTACTTTTATTTGTTAATTTGTTTTAAACTTTATATTGTGAAATAATTATAGAGTCATAGGAAGTTGTAAAAAAAAATGTACAGAGAAGTCCTTGCACCTTTGATCCCTCCTTCCCTAATATTAGTGTCTTGCAATATCAACACCATGAAATTGACATTGGTGCAGTCCACAGACATTCAGATTTCACCAGTTACACATGCACTCATTTGTGTGTAGGTGTGTATAGTTTTGTGCAGTTGTATCACACAGATAACTTCATCTAAATACTACCGACAATCAAGATGCAGACCTGTTCAGTCACTACAAAGCTCCCTCATGCTACCTCTGTAGAACCATCCTTGCCTCCTTCCATCCCCAAATCCTAACCCATTTTCCTGTTCGACAGTTGACATTATTTCAAGAATATTATATAAATAGGATCATAGAGTGTGTGACCTTTTGAAATTAGCTTTTTTCACTCAGTATATTGCCCTGATGGTCTATCCAAGTTATTCAGGTGTCAGTAGTTCTTTTCTTCTTATGGCTGAGTAGTAGTCTGTGGTGTGGATGTTCTACAGTTTGTTTAACCATTCACCCACCGAAGGACATTTGGGTTATTTCCAGTTTTAGGCTATTATGAATAAAGCTGCTATGAACATTTGTGTACAGGTCTTTGTGCAAACATAAGTTTTTAGTTTTTGGGGACAAATGCCTGGGAGTATACCTGCTGTGTCATATCATAAGTGCATTTTTAGTTTTAGAAGGAACTGCCAAACTATCTTCCAGAGTGGCTGTACCATTTTACATTCCATTCAGTTATGTATGTGTGATCCACTTTCTCTGCATGCTCATCAGCTTTTTGGTGGTAATAGTAACTATTTTCTATTTTAGTCATTCTGATTAGCTGTTTAGTGATATCTCAGTGTAGTGTAACTTTCAGTTCCCTAATGGCTAATGACATTGAACATCTTTTCACGTGCCTGTGTCTCATCTGTGTATCTTTTTTGGTGAAATGTCTATTGATATCTCTCGCTCATTTTCTAATTGGATTGTTTGCTTTCTTACTGTTGAGTCTTTTTTTTTTTTTTTTTGGTATCATTAATGTACACTTACACTGAGTTTTAAGAGTTCTTTATATAGTCTAGATACTAGTTCTTTGTAAGGTATGTAGTTTGTAGATATATTTTCCCAGTCTGTAATTTGCCTTTTCATCTCCTTACAGTGTATTTTGCAGAGCAAAAGTTTTTAATTTTTATGAGATGCAGAATATCAATTTTCTTTTGATAGATTATACTTTTGGCATCAAGTCCAAGAATTCTTCACTATGGCCCTTTAGTTCCAGGTCCTAAAAGATTTTCTTCTATATCTTTCTAGAAGTTTTATGGTCTTATGTTTACATATAAATTTTTGATCCATGTTCATTTCAGTTAATTTTTGTATAAAGTGTGAGGCTTAGGTCAAGGTTCATTTTTTTGCCTGTGGATGTCTGATTGCTCCAGCACCATTTGTTGAAAAGGCTGTCTGTCCTTCTTTGACTTAACATCAGGAAGAATGATTCCTCCTCCTTTTTCTTTTTCAAAATTGTTTAAACAAACTATTATCCTTTGCCTTTCCATATAAACTTCACAAAAAGCTCGTCTTTATCTACAGAAAGACTGCTGAAACTTTGATAGTAATTGGTTTAATCTAGATCTATTGTGGGGAGAACTGGTACCTTTACAATGTCGTGTCTTCTAATCCATGAACGTGGTAAAAGTCCCTCCAGTTATTTAGGCCATCTGTAATTTCCTTCATCAGTAATTTTCAGCATAGAGATTCTATACATATTCTGTTAGATTTCTACCCAAATATTTCATTTTCTTTGACATGTAAATGGTATTGTGTTTTTAATTTCAGTTTCCATGTAATTGTTATCTCAGAGCTTTCTGTGCAGAACTCTGGAGTAGCAAAGGAGAGAGGAGGAGGAGTTGGAATTTGATGCTTGAATCATAGGCATATGAAAACCAAGTATAGGAACAGTATAAGAGCAGACAGATTAGGATTCAGATCCCAGCTCTGACACTTAAATTGTCTTTGTGACCTTGGGCAAGTCATTTAAATCTCTGAGCCTGTTTTCTCAACTGTCAGAAAGGGAGAATAATATCTCCTGTGCAGATCTTCTGTAAAGTTTTGAGATAATACTTATATAAATGCTTTGTGCCTAACACAGGTTTCAGTATATCTTATTTTTTCTGGCCACAGTGCAAAAATCTTATTTTTTCATGTCATTTATGTTTAGGATTCACAAAGTGAGAGGGGCAAGTGTACCTACTGTTACAAGCAGCAAACGTTTCTCGAACCCCTTCATGGTGCTTATTTTCAAGGATGTGTGAAGTCTTGACATAGCTCTTGTCCTCCAGGGGCTTATGATTTTGTTGGGGAAACATGCTATATGTATAAAAGTTCCGGGACAAGCTATCACTTGTTAAGTTCCAAATACATGAAGCAGACAGTGGGTGCATCAAAGAACTTTGTCTTCCTGGGTTTTGTTTGCCCTTTTGTACCCTATCCAGTGAGGTGACTTCTGGATGTTTGTTTATGAGGGGGTAGGAGGGGGTGTGTACAGATTTAGGGGAAGGGAGTCATGTGGGAATATGTAATTAATTTTTATACTTTCCCCAGTTAAACCATCGACCCTTTTTATGATGTCATGAGGGATTCCTTAATTTTGCAGCTGCTTCCTGATTACGTCAGAGAGGAGCCTCTCACCCCACAGCCTGGAGCTGTGCTCCTACAAGAATTGGAAACAAATGAAGTGCTGAATATCTAATGGCTTCCACAGGGAGAGCCAGTTCAGACTTCCCAGGCCTCCTTATGCAAGGTCTTCCTCAAGTATTTTTGACCCCCTGATGTGTCTTTGTTCTGGAAAGACAGGACTGGCCAAGAGCCAGGTGGGCGGGAGCCTGGGGACTTCTTGTTGCATACCTCCGTCCTTCCAGGTGTTCTTCAGTCCCGCATTTCTGCCCCTTCCTGGATCTCCTTTGGTGGATATTATCCTTTTTGAGGTCTCAAAATCCTCTGGAACTTGCGGGATTATCAGAGTCCTTGACCTATTCCAGTTCATCCCTTCCCTCCCCAACATCTCCACCATCTCTTGATTTTCTTTCTGCAGCATTTCTCACATCTGTGCTCTCCTTTCCATTCCCTCTTCCACCTCTCCTATAAGAAAGATGTTACATTTATTTGACATGCAAATTTGTATGTTCCACATGTAATTAATTTATCTTAATTCAAACAAGTTCATGCCCTTTTAGCTTCCCAGCTGGTCTTCCTCCTTGTTAACCTTTTTCCAGCTACCTTAATCTGTCCTAAATGCTGTAACTAGATTAATCTTCCTAAAATACTCACCTCTGCTTCATTTCAGAAACCTGGAGTGATTGCCCTTACTGCCTGTTGAGTCAAGTCTGTGTTCCTTGCTGGGGCATTGCAGGCCCTTTGCTTTGTGGTCCCCATTATATGGCACACCGAGTACAGTGCTTGCCATGTTGGAACATGCCTGGTGTGTCCCTCCCACCATGTCTTCCTCACAGGCTCAGTCCCTCCTTCATCCTGCCAATTCCATCTTTGTTCATCTTTTGCAGCCTTGCTCAGAAGTGCTGTCTTCCATGAAATGTTCTCTGATAGACACTCCTGAAAATGATTTTCTTCCCCTCCGGTGAGAGAAAACATCTTACTTCCATCTTCCTTGAATTACAGTTATTTGGGTATCTGTATATTCTTCCTGTCTTCTTCATTAGATTATCATTTCACAGGCAGGATCCTCTTTTCCTCTATATTCTCCACAATTGGGCTAAATAAATAACTTCGGAATTAATGGGAGAAGTCACATTGTTTAGAGGTTGAGATTTGCTTTGCCCCCAAATCTACCCACAAAAAGAAGATAAGAGTTTTACAGTCTTAGAACATTGGAAAGGAGTAGCAGGGCTGACAGTAGGGGCTCTCAGGGAGGAAACATGACCTTTCATATTCCTCTGTCTTGTCTTGGCTATACCCTGTGCAGGGTATGTCATGGCTTACCTTCCATCCTGTCATCCTATGTTCTGCCATTGTGCATGAATAATTTGCTTGGGTGTATTTTGGTGCCTGGTTTTTCTGACTCATTCATTCTGCTCCTCAGGGAATAAAATGATGCCCTGATGTCATGGACATCTCTGCTTTTGTGCTGAGATTTTGTCTGGCTTCTGTACAATGACTGCCTCCTCCACCTCCCCTTTAGCCAGCAACTGCCACAGGGAACTCTTTAGCTCAAACAGCAGCAGTCGAAAGATGCTCTTACTGCCCACTTCCTGTAGACAGGGAGGTTTTGGTGGGCTGCTGAGGAACTGTGCCAGCCCTGTGTCTGACTGGTGACTGACTCATGAGAAAATCAGCTTTATGTCTGAAAGATAAGAGCCAACAAATCGCCTCCAGGTGGTGTTAGTTTGGAGGTGACTGACCATTCATTTCCTCTCTTTGGAAGGAGCCAGTGGGGAGGGAATCAGTGAAAAGTGGTCTTGCCTGCAGTTTTCTCCAGCTGTTAGTGAAGCAGCCAGGCAAATAGTTGGTTCTCTCTGCTGGAATGTCGAGTGGACCCCAGTGCCCTCTGAGTCTCTCTGCTGCTGTCAGGGAATCAGACTTCTGTGTCATCCATCCTGTGTCTTCTCTTCATTACTCTTCTCATGCTCTTGCCAGGAAGCTGGCTGTGTACACCAGGGGAACTCTGCTTGTTCCATTGCTGCCAGATTTTTCAGTGACTAGCCAAACCTCATCCTTATTGATACTGGTTTCCTCCAGATCTCTCCCTGACCCAAGAGTTGATGAGAAGCAGTAGTTCTGAACCACTGTCCCTTGGCTAGGCTTAGAGGGTCCAGGCAGGTGGGCCTGCCTCTCCTGCCCTCCTCTTCCCTCTCCACCCCTCCTGCCTTGCTCCCATTTCCTGCAGGAGGATGCTTTGCCATCCTGGAGCCGTCAAGCACAGCTTTGCTTTGGCAGCACCGTCGCACATGCACTAGTGGGAGAAGGGACGTGTTTATCACTTTTCCTGGAGATTATCTGTTTAAGCACTTCTCTGACAGTTACAATAACAAGGGCAGTGTGTTGTGTTTCCCAGCAGAAGGACACTTGCTGTTGAAAGATGTATAGCACTAATTAGAAATACATAACATCCGGCCACATGGCAGCCTTCTCCCGGCCGCTCCATTTCCTGATTTCATACAACTTTGACGACAGTTGGTTTATGTTTTCCATGAATATGTTCTCAGAAAAATGAGAATGTCTCCCTATTACATAGGAGCAAGAAGAATATTTCTGCCTGAGCAGGTATTTGGCCACAGAAGTTGTGGGAGCTCCGGTCACTTGCCCATCTTCGAGCATGTGGGAAGGGGCAGAACCAAGTTTAGACCTCAGGTGACTTCCTGGGTAAGAAATATTTCTGTCTGACGTTCTTAGCCAAAATCATCCCCCTAAGCCCTTGAGCAAGCCTGCTTTTGGAAAGAAGGGGAAAGGCTGTTTCACAATGTTAATGAGTTCCTCAGCTCATGTCTCCTGCTACCTGACACAAAGCCAGAGGAACCCAGGCAAATACCAAGGCAAACAATGCTTTTTCCTTCCCCACCCTACATCACTTGTTGGCCTGGCCCAGCCCAGCTCTACAGATATATGTGGACATTTGTCTGACTGGGGCTTGTTTCCGAGGTTTAGCCCCAAAGTGGGTGGACTCTGGGAATCTTGATGCTGTTTTCCTATATATTTGCATAAGAACAAATAATTCTCAAGGAGTGACATCTTACGGCTTTTAGCCCACAGAAGCCTAGGTGAGGTAGCATCTCCTGACAATCATAGCATTTAATGTATTTCTCACTGGAGGTACTAGGTCTGAATTGCCATGGTTACTTGGGTAAATAACTTTTTTTTTTTACATAGTTGAAAGGTCCGAAGGTTTATTTGTAGCTGTGTTCTCCACAAAACCCAGCAAGGGGTCAAATATCATAGATGTTCAAACTGTGCTTATGATACCACTGAGCCGTGGAGGAGGGCAGGCGTTCCAGAAAGTGCTCTATATGACATGGTCAGTCAGAAGGCTGACGGAGACCCAGACATTCTGAACCCCAGATAGTTGTGATATCACCACCTGCTTGGTGAGAGCAGAATGGCTTGCTGGTTTATACTTCCCCATCAGTTGGACTGTAACACAGCAGGGAATGCTGTCAGGCCCTTCACAGGAAGGCAAGAAGGGGGAGAAAGGTTGAGGTGACATAACCATGGCCAAAAACATAGCAGTCATGAAGCTGCCTTTCAGCTGCTCTTCTGAGAGGTGGTTGATCCCTTGCCAGACCAACAGCAAAAAGAGGCTGCAGTTGTTGCTATTCCACCTAGTCCCCAGACCTTATTGCAGGAGGCTTTAAAAAAAAAACAAAACAGTTAAACTCCCCAGAGCCCACAAGTGTCATCGTTCTTAAGCAGTTTATTCTCCTTCCCCTTGAGCCCTAGCACCAACTTTGCACTCTGAGGAATAGGCTAGCCTGAGATTGCCGTTTGTTATAAAAATAGAAATGGACGTGATGAACGTAATCTCCCTCTGTGCCATCTTATCCTTATTTATGCTGAGAGTGTCCTTTGGTCATCTTGGACTTCTCAAATGCCAGTCTCTTGGAGCTAAGACATCCCCTTCTTCCCTTCTAAGTGCCTTCTATATTCAGGTAACTTCTGCCCAACATGCCCAGCTGATGAGGGGACACTGGTGTCAGCTACCAGGATGTTGCCTCCATTCATCCTGTCTTAGCTTCCTCTGTTGTTCTGGACTTATTCTCCCACTCTGCGCTTTGTTGCTAACTAGAGGCAGGCTGCTGGCAGGGCATGGCAGGAGTCTGGGCTGAGCTGGTACAGAGTGCTGCTGACTATAGTATGGGGTGGAGGGGAGCAGTTGGCAACTTTTCTTGGGATGGCTTACACATCCCCTCTCTACTTTCCACCCTCCCTCCTTTTGGTTCTTGGATGCTTGTTTTCTTGTAGAGGTTTAAGTCCTTATCAATAATAAGAAGAATGAGAGTAGTGATCTGTTTGAATCCCATGGATTGTTACCACTTCCTTAGTGCCTGCCACAGTTGAGGTGGAAAGTTAGAGGGTGTCATTTAAGACCAGTGGGTATCTGGAAGGATGGCAGGAAAGCCACATGGAAGAATTGCTACACTGATGCTATTCATATGTTGTGACCTTCTGAGCAGCAGCCTGTTCCTTCTCACTCCGAGGGCTTTCTAAAGTGGTTTGGGGCCGGCTTTGTATACTCCAATTGTGTTTTCTCCTGTGGTCAAAGCAGTTAGGAATAACTGTGGTTATATATCATCTCCTGGAGTAAAGACTTCATTTAGGCCCCATTGACAAGACTAGTGTCAATGAGGAGAGAGGCGAGAGGGCTCCCCCTTGGCTATTGAGGTTCACATGCAGGCAGGGCCTGAGATCAGACTTGTGGCTAATTATCCTTTTAATACTTAGAGATTCTGAGTGTTCTCTTATGTTACAGAGGGAATTAACAGATTAGCTGCTTCCAGAGTGAATGAACCTGGCCCCAGATTCCATCTCTTATGCCTCCTGGGTGTCTGCTCCTCTGAGGCTCAGACTGGACTGCTGCCTTCTGTTTGTCACTGAGTCCTTCTCAAGTCTGGATGAAGTGGCTGTCAGGGAGGGCCACTGACAAGGAGTAGGAGTAGGTACAGGCAGGGATTTGAGGGTGTATATGTAGCTCCTGCTGAAGCATAGCCCTGGCCACCACCGAGGTGGTTCCTTTCACTGACCTGCAGCCAGAAGGAAGTCAGCCTGAGAGAGTGAGGCAGAGAAGTGCTACCACTGTGAGCCAGGTTTATATTTTAGCCCTAGGGAAAAATTTGTGAAAATGAAAGCTAACTCTGATTACATGCTTATTATGTGCCGTGCTTTGTTCTATATAAAATGAACTCATTCAGTGAAAATAGGTTACTTGTAAGTCAGGAGTAAGAAGAGGTAACGATAGAGCCAGAAGTTGGTAATTCAAGAAGATAAACTTTTAAATTTGTATTTTTCTGATCTTAATTGCTGATTGTAGTCCTACTGTATATACATTAGAGAGAATGAGTTGATTAAATGTGATTTCTTGTTACTATAACTTCACATTATAGTAGCCAACTAAAGGCAGAGAGCCTGCAGCCCCAGCTCAGAGCACTCCCTTGGGGTAGATAACTGGTCCTGGGGAAGTGAGGTGATGCAGAACTTAGACACTTGATCCCTGTTATAACAGTGTTGAGTGCTTACCTATATGCCAGGCATCATGGCAAGTGCCACTGTGCTTTATTTCACTTAGCCTTACATGACCAAGGATGTGCACCTAGTAAGGTAGGGAAGAGTGGCCCTTGGCTCCTGAGGTCCTGATGGAGTTTCATTTGCTTTTCCTCAGACTGCTTCTTGGAGAAGTGTCGCTCTGTGATCCAGGAGCAAGCCACAGTCCTAGGCTTGGCCATGTTTTCGATCCTGGTGCGGCGCTGCACCCATTTACTTAAGGAGTCTGCCAAAGGTAAGCAGACAGGACCCTGACGGGTGGGCTTTCCGGCTGTGTGGGCCCTGTCCAGACAAGCTGAGGATGCCACACTGCTTTCTCAGTGGCTTCTCCCTCTACTGTGCAGTTTTCCTCTTCCTAAGGTCCCCTCTTCCTTTTGCCCACTTAACTAGTCCCACCTCCTTTGGTAGTCTGATTACCTCTGTGGCCCTCTTGCCTCTTTGCGGAACTATTCTCTCCCTGTCTCCTTTAGTCGTTAGGAATTTCACTGTACCTATTAAGCTGCTGCATGTTCCTATAACCTTAATAAATCAGTAAAATGAGTCTCCCCTTTTGTTCATGATTGATGTTCAGTTTTCTCCCTCTATCGTACGTTCCTTTTGTCTGATATCTGGTGGGTGCTGTAACCACTGTGGACCAGCCATCTGGGAGACTTACTGAACCAGGGTAGTTACTTTTTAGCTCCTGAATTGAGTTGTGTCCCCACATCCTTTAAGGCTGCCCATAGAATTCTAAGCCCAGTTGCTGAGCTGAGTAAGGTAGGGCTGAAGGTTGCACCTTTCTTCCAGCTGCTGGATCAGTATTGGTGAGTAGTGAGGCTGCTCTGTTGTCCCTGTCACACCAACTTTGTGAATGCCTCTATCCTCTGGGGGTGCCTTTTTTAGATGGGAGAGTAGGGGTAACTTTTTATTTTGAAACAATTTCAAATTTATAGAAAAGTTGCACAAATGGTACTTAGAACTCCTACATACCCTTCCTCTAGATTCTGCAGTTAATGTTACCACATTTACTTTAAGTTGTCTCTCCATACAGACACAAATACTTATGCTTATTATTATTTTTTCATCTGAACCCTTTGATTATAAGTTGCAGACATGGTAGCCCAAATACTTGACTGTGTATTTCCTCATAACAAGGACATTCTCTGACAGGACAGAACTATTATCAGAATCAGGAAGCCAACACTTGATATAGTACTATAATTGAATCTACAGATTCTGAGTTTGTACCAATTGTCCTTAAAAAAAGTCTTTTTCTGGACTAAGATCCACTCCAGGATCATACATTGAATTTAGATGTCATGTCTCTTTAGTGTCCTTCAGTCTGGATTGGTTTCTCAGTCTTTCTTTGTCCTTCATGACCTTGACATTTTTGAAGTATAAGGCCACATATTTTGTAGAACATACCACTATTTGGGTCCTCATCGTCCAGTTCAGGTCATGCAGTTTTGGCAGGGACTCTGGTGCCATCTTAGTACTGTGCTTAAGGAGTACTAAATGGGGTCACGGGTGGAGGCTCGAGGCTCCAGGCCAGAATAGCACCTTCAGCCAGGCCACAGGTAGAACAGAAACAGCTTCTACAGGGGCAGACCCAGTGCACTGGTTCTCTCTTTGTCCTGCTTTTCAGAATCCTCTTTGGTGCTGGCACTTGTGCTTTGCCTCTGGGCCCAGCTTTCCTGTGGACTTGGTCTCCCTCCCCTAAGAATTTGCTGCCATCCCAGCGCCCCAGGCCTTACTCGGGGGCCACAGCAGACATAGGCCCAGCTCTCACCCTTTGCCTCTGCAGCTCAGCTGTCCTCCCCTGAGGACGAGGATGACCAAGATGACATCAAGGTGTCTGCCTTCGTCCCAGACCTGAAGGAACTTCTCCCCAGTGTGAAAGTCTGGTCAGACTGGATGCTTGGCCACCCAGATACCTGGAATCCTCCACCCACGTCCCTGGATCTGCCCTCACAGTGAGTCCACCTGCTCATTCCTTCAGCACTGCTAGCCTGGGCCCACCTGTGTTCCCATAGCTCCCTTCTTAGTCCTCTTTGTTTCCTCCCACCACCCCTCCATCTGCTTGTTTCTCTCTTCCCTCCTCATTTGAACTTCAGTTTTTCCCTCCCTGAACATCTTCTTTGACCCCCTAATGTCATAGGTTATCATTGCCCATTCCGTAGTCTGTTCCTCCTCATTTGTCATTTTCCTTTTCTCTCGCTCCTTAGCCTGCTGTATTTTGGTCTTTGTCCTTGTGCCTGCTTGCCCATTCTCACTTCATATTGTTCATATTCACCACCTCTGCAGCTGCCTCTTGAGTCTGGGCATGTGTCAGCATGTGTGAGAGACTGTGTCTTTCTCTCCCTTTTAGTTTATCTTTTATCTCCCTGTATCTTTCAGGCTATCTCTCACTGCTTCTTGTGCTGTCTTACGCACTCTGTCTCCTTGCCTTCCTCTCATGATATTGTAGTGTGTGGGGAGGAAGCGTATGCCATGTTCTCTTCCATTCACTTCAATCCCTGTCTCCTCAGCATTCCCCACCCCCATCTCTGTGTCTGTGTGTCAGTGTGGTATCTGTCAGAGCATCTGTTAGTTTGGGATGTGTTGGTCTGGCTGGTATTTGTGTCTGCCTGCATGTGTCTATGTAGATCTGTTCATGTGTTCATATGACTTTTTTCTTTCTTTTTTAAAATTGTAAGATATATATGTTTGCCATCTTAACCATTTTTAAGTATACAGTTCAGTGGCATGTTACATTCACATTGTTGTACAACCATGTGTAGCTGTTTCTTGTGTTCATATCTGTGTGTGGGTTGTAGCTCTCTGTACCTCTTTGGGTCTGGTTGTCTGTGTGTGTCTGAGTGTATTTGTCTCAGGATTTATCTATCTAAGGGTCTTTTGGTGTGCCTGTCCACATCTGTCTGTGTATCTGTGTCCATGTATTCCTGTGTGCTGTGTCTATATCTGCACCTGTGTCTCTATCCTTCAGTGTGTAGGTCTCTTTGTGGGGGTTCATGTGTACCCCTGAGAGGACTGTTTGTGTGTGTGTGTGTCAGTGTGTCTGTGTGTCTCCAAGTCTCTGTGTCCACATGCATGTCTGTGTGTGTCTGATTCAGGGTCCATGTCAGTCCATGTCTGCTTTGGTCCTGTCCGTTTCTCTGTGTGTGAGTATCCTATGGGAGGGTGTGTTTGTATGTGTTTCTGAACATCTGTGTCCATGTCCGTGTTTGTGACTGTGTCTGGTGTCAGTCTGGGTCTTTCTGTTGGGGTCCAGGGGTGGATTTCTCCTGTATGTGGCTCTGCCTGTATCCACCTGCCACTGCCTGTCTATGCCTGTGTTGCCCTGCCTGCCTCACCTGTTGCCTGCCTGACTCGGCTTGTCCTGGCCTGTCTGCCTCTGTTTGCCTCTGCTGTTTGTGTGTGTTTTTATCGGGGCCATCAAGCTATGGCCAGTGAGCTAAGAACAGTTTAGATTTTTAAATGGTTGGGAAGACATCAAATGAATAATATTTCAGAACTTGTGAAAATTGTATGTAAGTCAGATTTCAGTGTCCATAAAGTTATATTGGAACTGGCCATGCTTGCTTGTTTACACTTGTCTATGACCGCTTTCACACTGCAGCAGTGGAACGCATGAGTTGCGACGGAAACCGTATGGCCTACGAAGCCTAAAATATTTGCTCTCTGACCCATTACAGAAAAAGTTTGCCAACTCTAGACCTATATCCATGTTCCCATGTCTCCCATTCTTCTCTGTTAGTGTCACTGTGTGCTTGTGCCTGCACAATCGTGTCTTAATATATGTGCTTATCGGTTCCTATCTCTGGTCAACTCCATTGATTCTCCATCTCTCACTCTCCCTCTTCCTGTCTGTTCCTCTCTTGGATTCTCTTGTCTCTCTGTCTCTGCCTCTCTCTACTTCTCCTGTCCCTTTCCCTTTCTCTCCTCCCTTCCTCCCCCATTCTTTTTTGTGGTCTCTGGCAGGTGTAGTACACTTGGAGCTCCTTCAGGCTTTATGTTAGGTGTATATACATGTGTTTGGGAACTAGCACCCATACCCAACATCTCATCATTTTTCTCCAGTACTCTTTTTTGGGATGGGGAATATTCTGGAGGATAGCATATGGAGACCTAAGCTGCTGCCAATGGCAGTTTTAGAGAGTGGGTAGAGGTGTTTCCCTGGGCCGAGGGCCAGCCATGTGAGTCTCCTGAACACATGGGTGACCCAGAGGGAAGGCTGCAACAGAGATTTCTGGATAGCCAGAAACTGATCTTTCTTTGTGAACTGTATAATCTCTTTCCCCCTTCCTTCCTATTTTTTCCTTATTTTTCACCCAAAAAAGCACCCCTGGATTACTAAGCCCTTTCTCTGCATCCTCTCTCCCAAACCCAGCCCCCAGGTTGAGCTCTGTAACCATGTGGGTGATGCTCACACTATCAAATCATTCTCTGCAACCTTCATGTGAACCTTTGTAGATTTTCAAGTGTACTCCAGGCTAAGGCCTGATGAGCCAGGGGTGAGCCCTAAGCTGGGCAGCTAGGGCCACACAAAGGATTGGACTGATGTGCTGGCTAGAGGGCAGCTGTTTCCCAGCAGTGTTCCCCAAAGAGTTAACATGTACTGCCTCAAATTTTTCAGGCCTTTAATCTATAATGCCAACTAGGCAATTTGTAGTTTTGGAAAGAAACTGTGGCAAGGAAGGACTCAGCTCTCCAAATATCTGACACCACTGCTTCTGAGCATATGCAGGGGTCACAGAGTGTTCCTCCCTTCTTCTCAGCAGGTACGTAGGCAGACCATCTGTCCCTGAAGCTTGGGCCTTCCCTGGGTCACCTCACAACCACAAGTCCCTTAGATACTGTCCACCCAGCCCATTTACTCATATCCTGGCCATCAGTCCTGTTAACTCTCCTGTGAGCCACCTCCTTTCATCCCTCTTCCGTCTCTTACTCTCTTTGGCTTTTGTTTGGCTGAGGAGATGGAAAGCTCACATAGGAAGTGCTGGGCCTCATTTGCTTGAGGTGCTGAGTCTGTTTTCTCTTTGGATGCTGGAGCAAATGGCCCGTTGCCGGCTTATACAAGCTGCTGCCCATCTTTGGGCAAGGGCTCAATCTGCAGCTGGGCACGTGGTCCCAGCTACAGCCATCCCCAGCTGCACTTCACTTCCAAGGCTCAGAGAGACAGAGAGAGTTGGGAACTTGAATCAGATTTGATTCTTCTTTTCAGACTCTTCTTCACAAGGAGACCAAGTCTGACCAAATAATATATTAAGGCTAGTCACCTAGTAAACAAGTCCCTGTAGCTGTGGGCACCACTACTCTCTGATGAATACAATCTAGGCTAGAGAAGTCAGTGTGGTAGAGAAGAGAGTTAGTCCTCTTCTGCTCTGTCTCTCTCTACCATCAGGATCAGCAGCTGATTGTCTCTGGAATGCAAGTTTAAGCATAAAGGAGGGACTTTGCTGTGTTGGGGCCTGACCACAAGGCATGGTGGTTTAAAAGGGCTGGTGCCACTGTTGGACAGAGCAAATATGGCCTGACCACTACTGAGGGTAGTCCCACCTCATAGCCTGCAGATCCAAGTACTGGAAAAGTGGAATCAGACTTCACCTTCCTCCTTTCTAGTTTCTCACATAGCTGCCTAACACTCACTGAGTAAATACTGTGGTTAAGAGGTAAGGTATGGTGGTTCTGTGGGTTTCTAAGTTCCGTTTTATGCTCACTGATCTTCCATGCTGCAGAGCTTTTTCTTTTAAGGCCATAGGGAATAACATGTTCTGGATAGTTCTATAGATGTCAGAACAGTAATCCCTCTGATACTCTTAAGGTCCTTGTGCTGCTCTTCATTTTGGAGGGTTTAGGAGTGCTCTCAAGAGAGTAGGAAGGAATTGGCTTCCACTTGACGCCTCTCCTTTACATGTTTTCATTGGTCTTTGCCTACGGTTATTCTCTGCAAAGACAAATTCTTTATTGATCCCAAGATAGCCTCCATTTCAGTTTGCTTCTCCTCCAGAAACCCCCATTCCCAAATAGTCTCCCTAACACATTTGGACCCTCATTTAACCTTGCTCCCTTCAGTTGTTCCCCGTCATTCCTTGTACAGTTAGAGAATTGTTCAGAAACATCCTCCACTTTCTTGGGGGAGTTCCAAAGCTCATCTCTTTAGTTCTCCCTTCTCCTATATTCCTCTTCTTTCTGGTCAGATCTCCTTTTCTTAGGCATGTAGAGGCACTGATGATGATGACAGAACATTGTTGACTCTGCATGGTTATAACGGCAGGCTTCCAGAGCCGCGTGTGCCTTCCCACACAGTGGCACTTAACTTAGTGGGTATGTGTGCTGGAGTCAGCATGTAAGAGGTTGACTTTCCATTTGTACCCATTAGGAGTTGTGATACGATGGCTTTATATCCCAGGAGATTTTGGTACAGAGGATTATAGCAGGGTGTGGAAAGTTGCCTTGGGCCACTGTAAAAGACAGTGTAGAGTGCTTTGGTCTATTTAGAACAGACCACAGTGTTTGGAGGGACCATCTACTTGGGGGTGGGGTGAGAAGTAGGGAGCTCAATTTCTGAACCAGGCCTCTTTTTAGAAGGGAGAGGCAGCTACTTTCTACTTTACCAAGTGAGCATGAGACAAGTTGTGAATGTCAGGTGATGGAGAGGAACCAAGCAACAGGCTTCCATGCGCCTAAGCATAGTGATCCCTTGTGTCCCAGGACCTTTGGCAAGGCTAGGGCACTGGGGCAATCCACCTCATTTCATAGTCTCTGCTAAAGCCAAATCTTCTCTCATCTTGATCTCTAGTTCTCAGTAAGTGAAAGAGTCAGGGGACTTTGAGAACATCCAAACCTAGCCCAGCTGTGGCAGTTGGTTTATTGCTTTCAGCTGGTACTTGAACCCAGGTCCTGGTCTTGGAGGCTTTCCCAGGTTTAATCCCCAGAGCTTTCTCTGCAGCTGTATGACACTGCGCTGACCCCGAATGAGGATAGGAAAATAGAACCAGTGCCAAGCCAGAGTCTCTTTTTCATTTGGAGTCTGGCTGTCTGCCCATGACCAGGGTTACATAATGGGAAACATAGCTGGGGCTCTGGAGAGCCCGCGTTTCACCAGGCTGCCCAGACCTTCGCATTCTGATGCTATATATCTTCCTAATTGTAGCTCGGATGCATTTATCACACTGTTGGATTGGAGTACTATTAAAAAAAACCTCCAGAAATTCCTAGACTCACTGTTTTTCCATGGCTTGTCTTGTATAGTGTACAGAGCACACTGGAAAAGGCTTGTAGGGAGCCCTCTGAGGTGCTGTCACCCAGAGAGACATAGGGATATGTAGGGAGTGTGCAGTAGGCTGATTTCCTTAGGGAACCTACATGTGCTGACCCTGTAAACAAGATAGAATTCTTGAGTTAAAAAACTGCTAGTTCACTCACCCTCATAGATCAACTTTGAAATAAGAATCCCAAGTCTAATCGGCACCCCTTCAAGGACGCTTAATACGTCTTCCCAAAAGGGCATTTTAGGAGGTCACTAAGTAATAGTCCATCAGCACTTCCCTGAAGGAAGTGGTGGTGACTGTGGGAAGCCCCTTTGCTACCCTGGCTCTCCACCCAGTCTCCCTGGCTCCGGGTTGGGGCGTCAGCACTATAGCCTGGCACCAGGGGGTTCCTCTTCCTCCAAGTGCTGAGTTTGGGGCACACGTGATCTCTCCCATGGCAGGAGCCTCTGTCCTCCCTACTCCTCCCACAGGACTTCTTGTGAGAGGAAGGGGTGTTGGCCTAAGGCTCCAGTCTGACCCCAGCAGGGTACAACAGCTGACCCCAGGGAGCATGCTTTCCAGCTCTGGGCTGAGGTTATTTGGGTCCAGTGTATGCTAAACTAAGTAAAGACGTGTTGGAGTGGTTACAGCTAGAAATTTTAGAGAGGCAGGAACCGTGAGAATCCGCACCAGGGAGGCCGCCAAAGGCTCCACTCATGCCGTGGAGATGTCGAGGTCTCTGGGGGCTGCTTTTTCCCAAACACGCAGTGCTGATGGGTTTAACACACCATAGGGATGCGACAGAGGCTATGCATATGCATGTAGCTTGGGAAAATGCAATCAAATAAGGCACTGACCTACATAGAGGATGAGGGAGGCACAGTAGAGGTACTTGAGAAATCCTGCAATGAGGTTACTGTGACCTCTTATTGGTCATAAGGGTCCAGCTGCACTGCTTAGAACATGGAGAAGTTTATGTTCTTGGAGTAGTGTAGGATGACTGGGCTTCAGAATTTGATTTGCCCTATTGGGCAGAATTAATTGAAGTTGGGCACTCTCCCAAGGGCCCAAGATGACTATAAACTAGAAAAGCAGAAAGGATCATCTTTTACTGAGTCTTATATTCTTTAGTGGTCACCTAATAAACAGCTGTTATTCTTGGACAGTAGTATCTTGCTGCCTATGCTTAACTCCTAGAACAATGATCTATAACACCTGTCTCCTTTTTATATCATGGCGCCATCAGGAAAACACACGTAGTTCCTTAATCTATGCAGGGAGAGCTGTGTGGATTCCCCACCCCACTGCATCTCTGTCCCATCCCAGGGCCTGTTGAGATATCAGAACCAGATCCTCATCCCACTGAAAACAGAGCTGGCATGACATCTTGTCTTTCCAAGGGGTTTGCTAAGCTATGTTAAGCCCAGGTACTAGGCTTTTGACTCCACCAGACTTGCTGGATTCAGTTCCATTTGTACTGTTAGCTACTTACCTTCTGTAAGTTTTCTCTGGTTAAATGGGAAGCCCTCCAGGGCTACAGTGGTTTTATGTCGGCCATTGAACCTCAAGGGGAGTCATGGGCTGGAATATATGGTCATAGGCAAACAAGTTATAAAAAGAGAACAGTGCATATCCTAAGACTATTTCTCTTGTTATGACCTTTCTCCTTGTGTCCATGGGCTTGCCCTTTTTCAGCCTCCTTTTACCTAGTTTCTGTGCCATCCTAGCTGTATTTCCAGAGCTCCTCACCCCAGGAACCCAAAGACCCAACTCATTTCCCATCTGTACTGCCACTCTGATCTTCCATAGCTCTGAAACACAATCAGGGCTTCTTCTCACTCAGCTCTTTCCAGGTTTGTTCTGCAGCTGTGGAGTTTGAATGTTAGTGTTTAAACAAGCTGGTATTACACAGGAAATGGCCACCTCCACAGGCCCCTGCAGGCTTGTAACATGGGGTCATTGTACTTGATATTAATCACCAGTCAGCCTGTTCCCCCAGTAAAAATATGAAGGGGTGTGTGAGGGCCCAGTTGTCTTTAGACTTGCCAGAAGGATGGCCTGAGTCCTGGTCAGACCTTCCCACTCCACTCTCCAAACTGTCTCCCTCTCTTGGTCCCATCCCAGATGGAACTTAGAGAAAAGATCCCACCTGGCCTCTTCCCTATAAAGCTGGCAGATCTGTCTTACATTCTGAGTTCTAGGAAGGAGATAGATTATTGTGCTATACCTTGCCTCACATATCTCATACCTTAATTTTTCAGAGCATGTTGTAATTGAGTAACATATGAAAAAACTCCAAAAGTGTAGGCACACAGAAACTCACTAATCTACCTGACATCAGGGCTTCTCAGTTCTTTGGACTGAAGCTGCTTTCTAGCACTATTTTTCAGAACTAACCCCATCCTGAAGGGTTAATCTGATTACCCAAGTCAATATCCCCCAAACAACCAGCCAAGAGTGTGTGTTGGTTCATTTCTGTGAAATGTGTTTCCCTGGTCACCTGGGCCTGCCTGGGCTGCATTGTATCGGCTAGCAGCTGCACTGCACTCAAACTGACAGCTACATTAAACCTTGGAATTCTGAGGCAATAAAAACTAAATTAACTCTTATTTTTTTCCTTTCCTCGTAGAGTAAGTGAATGTATGTCTGTGGGGAAGTGAGTGAGCCTTGGTCCTGAGTGCATACCTCTAACTAGCCACTGCTGGTCTGTCCCAAGCTAGGATCTGGTATTCAGACCCCCACCAGGGGTCTGCTTTCCTGGTGTGTGTTACGTGCTGTGGGATTGGGCCACTGGGTCACCCTGCAACTGCTGATCTCTGCTCACTAATCACATCACAGCTGTTGGAGAGGCTCCCTTCCACCATTTTGAGAGCCATAAACAGACTCATTGGATGCAGTTTCAGATTCTCTGGCTGCTTTGGGTCTGCTTGGTGAAGAATGCACCTGAACTTTAGTTGGATTTTGTGGGCTCTGGGAGCTTTCCCCAAAATATATGAGTTGTGACCAGAACAAGCCAGAGGGACTTGCCACACCCACAGCACTACAGGGTCCACTTAGAACCAAAGGTGGTTTGAGAGTGTCTAAAAAGCCACTTGGGGAATCATTTCCCAAGCATGTCTAGAAGATTGGGAGCTGTATAAAGCTCCTCAAAGCCACCAAAATTTGACTTTGGGCTCTTTAGCCCAGGCCAACCTTGAATCCTTAGAATCTAAGGACTGCTGTGGGGTGAAGGTTGGAAGGCTCTCCTAGCTTGGATAAGGAACTAGAGCAGCAGAAAGCTAAGCTTTTCCCCTTCTACTCAGACAGGAAACCCTGTGTTCACCACGGGACTGACCTCTCTGCCTAGAGGCCTAGTTGGGGTAAGCCGAGGTAGTGTTGCCCGGGTTCCAGGAATTACCTCATCCTTTTGCAAATATCTTAACTTTCAAGTTCAGGCATCTCACCTAGTTTTTGGAAATACCTGATTCTTGTAATAATAATTTCCTGACACTCTCCTCTTCCCCACCCTTTGTGGAAAATCACTGCATTGCCCATGTGCCTAGGGAGTTGTGTTCATGTCTGTGGTGCTCAGTGAGAGAGAGGAGGTAACTGATGATTAAATTTATGAAATATGAAGTGATCTTAAAAGGCAATCCCACTGAGATACCAGAAGAAAGCAGGTATTCAGAATCAAATGTTCAAATACAAGACCAGTGTGAGTGGATCAGGGCAGAAATGACCTTCCATTGAAGCATTTTGTATTTTCTCTTGATTCTGCTCAGTCTGGCTTGGCCCTTGGGTCACTTTGTATTTCTGAGTTGGGAACTCAGGATACTTCCTATGTGTTTTGGCACCAGCTGCTGTCTTACAAATCAACACTGGAGTAGGAACTCTCATCCATTTCATGTCTGCAGTGAGTCCTAGGGTTTTGGCACAAGGTGGGTGGTAATGGGCAAAAGGCAGATGTGGGCCGGGGTCCCTAGTGGTGGCTAGCAGTCTCTGGGAGGAGTCAGTTTTGGTTTATGCCTTAGGGGACAGGGGAGCATGGTAATGAGAACCACATGGTACCACATATTTCTTCGTCTTGGATCCAAGATGGTAGGGGTGGGAGGATGAGAGAGAGATGTAGGGCCTCCCACTGTGGCAGCCGTGGGTAATTTTCTGCCTCCTCTCCCTGGCTGGGCATGCTGCTACCCACACCTTCCCACACCCAACTACGTCCTGAAGCAGCCTTGACCTGCGCAGCACCAACCAAGGCCCCCAAGCCAAGAATTCAGCTGGGAGACTTTTCACCTTCTTCCTTCTCACTGTCGTCTTTCCTGTTTATTTTCCAAATTGCTGCTCTGCAGTCGAGCAGTGCCTGTTGGCCAGAACTCACCAGCGCTGTGGGATCAGACTCAGGCAGTGGGCTCAAGTGGCCAGCAGGGCACTGGGGGAGGAAGTGGGGAGCTGGAAGAGCCTCTCTGTGCGTCTCCCATGGGCAGCACTAACCTCGGAGGCGGCCCTGAGCAGCCCTATCACATCCGGTGCTTGTCTCTGCAGCCGGGACCAGAGGATAAACTATCAGAGCTGTGGGGCAGTGCATCATTCCTCTTATTATTTTCTTCTCTGCAGATGGGGTCGTGGAAAGTTCAGTTCCTTTTAACCCTCGAAGTTCTGTTTATTCTACAGCTGGTAGCCTGAATGCTGCGTTTCCCATTACATCACAAAGGGGCTCAGGCAGATCTCTGCACAGAAACGTGTTGCAACTGTTTATTTTTTTCCATATTTAAACATTTCTGACAGCCAAACTTGGCTGAGCCAAAAGATGGAGCTTTGTGAATGAGTCTGGTTGTTGGTGTCTGTGCAAAGAGACTTTAGAAAACTCTTGTCCCTCTGGTGATTCTTCCCAAACATATTCTTTTTCCTGGGCAAAGCCTCTGAAGCAAGTTACTTCTGCAGTACACGTGTGTTGATTATGTGCCGTTGTGTGATTAATGGAGCTATGTTCCGCCCGGTTCCCAGGACGCTCTTGAAAACAAGATGTTTCATTTCATTGCCTTTTCCTAGTGCAGTGATTACAGTAAATAAACCAGTGCAGGCTCCTTCCACCTGGAATCAGTCAGGGAGTCCCCACACCTCTACTCCACTTTCTCCCCCAGCATCACCTTCAGTGGCACATCCCTTGAATGCCCTCTGTTCTGCCATCTACCAAAGGTTCCAAACCTCCAGGAGAAACAAACTGCTTAAGTCTAAGGCCCCTCCCTAGCAGATTTGGCTCATGCGCAGTAACTCCTCTGGGAAGATTCCAGGATGTAGCTCATTCGTATAGCTCCCTTTGCTCCTTGCCTCTTGCCACTCCACCTCTTGAACCTAATTGTAAAGCTTTCTTTTGTAATTCTCCAATGCAGCTCACTCCTTCTGGAGTACCATTTAGCATCCATAGGGTGCTAAATGTACCAGACTTCTTGGTTAAGTGATCCTCTGGAGAAGAAAGCCATGTCTGTGGATATGGCAGGCCCTGGATTGTACCACAATTTAGCTATTTGAGCTATGTCCTGAGTAGGCAGAAAGAAAGCTGTAAGGATCCTTAGCACCCACCAAAGCAGGGATCTGACCACAGATTTTTGACAAATGGTGGTGACAGAGAAATTAACCTTCTTTTTCTAATTCTGCCCTCGAGTTTGAACCAGGGAGAGCCAGACTGCATTTTCAGAGTTTCTTCCCGTGTTCAACCAGGACCTAGGAAATATGTACTTAGGACTGAGGTTTGCCCAGGATTGAGGGGTTTCTGGGGATATGGGACTTTCAGTGCTCAAACTGGGCAGTACCAGGCAAACCAGAGCAGTTGGTCACCGTATATTTAAACTTTGCATAAGTGAGAAAAAAAAGAGGCAGTGGGATGGCCAAGTCGGCACTGATACTGGTTCAACTGCTATGAAATACATGGGAAGCTTTACCTTCCCAGGAGGGTCTTGGCAAGCCAGGAGTGAAGTTTTTGCTGGGTGTATATGTGATTATTTGCTTTCCCGCTTATAGATAGGAAGAGATTTCTAAAGCATTGCAAGGGGCAAAAAAGCATATGACTCTTTCCGTGGTGTGACTGGCCCCTCTGGCTATGTGGGAGGAGGGGAGACTGGCGCTCTGTTGCTGTCTATGTGGCATATACTTGGCTGGACAGGAGTGGGGGAATTATGGGAGCTGCCTCAGGCACTGAGTGTCTAGAGCTTTTGAGTAAGTGTCTCAGGCACACTGTCTGGAAAGGTGACAGGACCTGCATTAGGCAGCTGAATCTCTCAATTCTTTTTCCTCTCTGGTTAGGATTAAAGCCTCCCTCTAATCAGTTTCAACTTTGCATAGATTGACACACACTCACAGGATTGCTGCCATGGATGCAATTTTGTATCCTACCTTTTTGGGTAAGATTTCCTGGCACATGCCAGCTGTATACCACATTTGCCACAAATGCCTCCCTGCTCACAGGTGCTTAGACTACTTTAACTGGTCCCTTTTTAGAGCTGCTCATCTTTTCTTACCTTATTTCTCCCAGGGTTGCTGTGGATGTGTGGTCGATGCTGGCTGATTTCTGTAACATATTGACTGCAGTCAATCAGTCTGAAGTGCCACTGTACAAGGACCCAGATGATGACCTCACCCTTCTTATCCTGGAAGAGGATCGGCTTCTTTCAGGCTTTGTCCCCTTGCTGGCCGCCCCTCAGGACCCCTGCTACGTGGAGAAAACCTCGGATAAGGTCAGCCCCAGGCCAAGCATCCCTCCCCATTCACCCCTCCTCTTAATTCTCCAGACTTTTTTATTCTTGGGAAGTTTTCTGTGCAAACGGAACATGATTAAGTCATTGAGAAGGGTGTTAAGGGAAAATATCGACCTTTTAGCCGCTGACATCCAGCTCTGTGTCCTGAAAAAAAAAGCCCTCTCAACTTCCTTTGGTGTGTGTGTGTGTGTGCTCGCTGGCATGTTGTATATACGATCATTTCCTCACTTGTTTAAATAGTGCAGCTTGTGTTGGCAGTGCTCTCACTCAGCTCCAAATGGTTTGCATCATGCTTAAAGCACCCTCCTTCCTCCCCCCTTTCCTTCTTCCCCCCAGCCACAAAACTCTGCACTAGGAAAATAGCCAAGGCTTTTTCCCTTCTCTAGGAGGAGAGTGATAAATAGGTGACTAGAGAGAAGCAGACACCATGTGTTAACTTACAAAAAAAAAGCCTTTAGGAATATGAAGCGTTCCTGCTGCCTGGTTTCTATTTTTCTTCCTCTAAGGACTTTGTTTTAACCTGAACTTTCTTCTTGTCTGTCTGTTTATAGAAAACAAAGCCTATTGCCTGTTGCCCTGATGGGAACTGTGAAACGCTTAGTCTCTGCTCAACAGTTGGGTCCTCAGCCAGGTGTGGAGAGTAGGGCAGTCTGTTCTGCTTCATATTCCTATGTAGTCGTTGTTGGCTGGGGAAGTAGCACGCAGAGACCCTGGGAGCAGAGTCTCCTGTGCTGAGCGAGAGAACCCTGTGACTGACCTCTCTGCAGAGTTGTTAACATCACACTCCTTTGGGGAGAGGCCTTTGGGGAAGAGTCCAGAAATGGCTTCCATCTCCAGGAAGAAGTCTTTTGACCTACATGAAGTATACATAGAGATGTAGTAGATTAAAAAATGTCAGATAATAAAAACTAAATTCTAAATGTAAATACAAATATGAGAGATTTTATACTGAATATAAAATTTTAAAACTTGTTATTAGCAGAAAAGAATATATGTTCATTGTGAACAAGTAAAAAGGAAAACTTACAATCCCTCTATCCATTGGCAACATCACTATTATTTTTGCTGATCATATGTAATCACATTTAACTTCTAGTATACACCCACTTTGTTTTGTTTCTTATAAAACTGGAGATCATATTATACATACTATTTGTAATCTGCCTTTTTCACTTAATATATGTTCTTACATGGAATTTATTTTTATGTGGAATATGCTATTCTTACATGGGATATTCTTATATGGAATATATACCTAATATATTCTTATATGGAATAATTTTTGATAATCACTTAGTATTCTTTATATGCCAAGATTTCTTTAACTAGTCTTTGCTTTGTTGAACCAAGGGACTGTTCCCAGTTTTTGCACTATTATAAACCATGAAGTGATTCCTTATAGCATTATTTCTGCATATGTTCTTTTGGTTAAGTTTCTGTAAGTAGGTAAAGGTTCCAGACATTGAAATATCAAAAACCCATACATTTTGGGTGCATTTAATAGCTAATGGAGCTTGGGAATATAAGAACCTCTCTCTCCTAAGATGTATACTCATTTTATGCTTTTCCAGTGAAAAGTTGGAATGAAATCCTGCTCTTCTAGTCTCAGAAGGGGATAACCATGGGAGTTGTAGTATGTGAGGCTGAGGACAACTAACATAAAAAGTACGCTTTGTGGAAGATGTTCAGTTACAAGAGTTAGCAGAGAAATTGGAGAACCATGATTTGGGCCAGGGGATCCTAGTACTGTTCTACTGTGATCACAAGGTAGTCTTGACTCTGTGGGGTACTTTTGGGAGTTGGCTATTGGGTTAGCTGTCTTTTACTGCAGAACAAGGAAGGAGCCCTAACCAGTTTCAGACTTTGTAGCTCTATGGTCTTATTAGCAATCCCAGCTTTAATGTCAGCATATAATAGAGTACATGTATAAGACACAGCATATGATATAGTATAGCATGTGATCTGGCCAGAGAAGAATGTAGAGCCAGCAGTCCATGCCCTCAGCCTGTTGTAGTGATTCACAGACTACCTGGAGCAGTTGCAACTCATTGAGACTAAGGTAGGTCTCTGCTTCAAGGATTGTGAAATAGGTATGTCAGATATAACATCTCCAGATCCAAACTTCTGAATTTCTTTCCCCCAGACCTAGTCTTTCTTCAGTCTCCCCATCTTGGTAAATGGCACCTTTGACTTTTGGGTAGCTCGTGTCAAAATTCTTGTGGTTATTCTTGGCTCCTTGCTTTTTCTTACATCTCCATGTCTTATTCATCATCAGTTCATGTCTTCTTTACCTTCAAAATAAATGCAGATACAACTCTTTCGTACCCCTGCACCCTAGTTCAATTCATCAAAATGCCTTGTAACTGGTTTCTCTAGTTCTTCTCTCCTATTCCCCAGTCTATTTTCAGCACAGCAACTGAAACTATTTCTTTAAAACATCAATAAGATCGTGTCATTTCTCTGTTAAAAATCTTCTGATACTGTTCCTCTCACTTAGAGTAAAAGCCAAAGTTGTAACAACAGCTTACAGTGCCCTCAGTGATCTGATGCCACCTCCATCCTCGGCTCTCTGACCTCAGCTCCTCCTGCTCTCCTCATACCCAGGATGCCCTGGTCACATCGGCGTCCTTGCTCTTCCTCACACAAGCTGATCACTAATGCCTAAGGATCTTTGCAGTTGCTTTCCTCTTAACCTAGAACACTGTCCCCACAGAGCTGTGTGGCTCTCTCACTCCCTTCTAAAGGTCACCTTGGTAGAGAGGTCTTCCTTAGCTGTCCTGTATAAGAAGTTACCTGTCTTCCTTTTCCTTTTCCTCTGCTTTATTGACCATGGCAGAGAAAAATAACAGCTCTTGAATACCTAGCATGAATCAGTCCCTGGACTAGGTAGTTTCATATAGTGCTTCATTGAGTCCTCACAGTAAGCCTGCCAAGTAGATATTAGTACCTTTGTGTATTAAAACAGGTGACTTAGGCTCAAGAGAAAAGTGAAAAATGATGATAAACACATACAGGTCATCTCCATGGCTGACCGAGAAGATTAGTACAGGTGTGTCAGAGGGAATCTTTAGGAACTTCTTTCAGAAAGCTGAAAAAGATAGACATTTTTTCCAGCTTCTAGTGTTCACTGCTAAAAAATGTATCATATCTCACAGATTTTGTCAGTAGCAACAAGATGAGCAATTTCATTGCTGGTCCAAATTAATCACATGCTTGGTCCAGCCTTGATGCTCATTGAACAGGTATTTACTGAGCATGTCTACAGTATACTATCTATGCACACAACATGAGAGATCCAGACAGATAAGGCAAACATCCTCCTAGTTTGGGAGGCAGTTTGTGGCATATTCAAAGATGTGAGAAGCAACAAGTTAATTTGAACCTGAAATTGAGGAACTCTGGAAATTTCTGTTGATCTGGTAGTATCCCAGTGAAGGCACTGCTTAAGGAAAACTAATTTGATAATAATATATCATTGCATTTTCCAGGCATGTTCTGTGGAACTCTAGTTTTATAGATTCTTAATTGTGAGGTGAAAAAAAGTTTCATGATCATGTAGATAAAGATAATGTTAGATAGAACCCATTACCTCAAGACTTCTTACAGCTTATAATGTAGTATATATTGCAAGGAGGATAGCCTTTGCAGTCTTCCCCAAACTTGCTTCATTTACCTTTGATCTTTTTGATTCAATTAACATTTTGTAGGATTAGTATTCTGCCTAAAATGAACCACAGTAGGAAACCGAGGAATGGGATAAGCAAGAGGTGAGAAAACAGGTTGCTCCTGGGATTAGCCACAAGTAAAATAAAGAGTACACATTAGGGTTAAAAGCAGTAGAGTGGAGCTGATTACATTTTGGGAGAAACATCACAGATGTTGAAACTCAGTAGAGCCAAACAAAGGAAAGAAAGTGATCTTAGATGCTTTGAATGGCTGATAGGCACCTAAATTCAGAGGGCTAAGTAGCTTACTTAACCCAGGATCTTGTAGCTGGTAAGGAAGTGTAGGATGTAAAACCCTTGTCTGCATGACTTCAAAATCTCATGTTCTAATGGATGATTTGATGTGTAGGATTTGCTTCAAAACAATTTGAGGTTGGAGGTGGATAGGAGTAAAAATTGGGGGGAAGGCCAAATATTGATGATTATTAAATCTGAACACTGGGTACATTGAGTTCTGTATAGTATTCTACTTTTGTATATGTGTGACATTTTCCATAATAATCATGTTCCAGGCACTGTGCTAAGCATTTTACATGCATTTTCTTATTGAAAACCCAACATTTCTATAGGCAGATAGGAGAAGTGAAGAAAAGGAAACTGTTTTAGGAGATAGATGCTAAGTTCATGTTGTGCTTTAGTCAATATCAAAGAAAGCTTATTACTATCTTCAAAGTATATGCATGTGACTGTATAGCTGCAGGTGGTACTAAAAAAGGATCTATTTTTAGTGACAGGCCCTGTCTTTCCTTAGGCTCTACAGCTCTAGTTACTTAATGGTACCAAAACATTTATGTCACAAATAAATGTGAACAATCCTCATTCTAGCATCCCCAGTAGATTAATCTGTATGATCTTTGTCTTCTTCCCCTTACTTTCCAACAGCCTAATTAATGTTGGGGACACTCTTTGGCTTGATTAGGGAATAAATTTTAAGTCACACATCACATCACATTCATCCTTACAGTCATCTTTGCTTTCTTTCTGGATGTAGGATCCCAGGAAACTAAGTTGTTAATAAAATATTTAGTTAAGGATAAAGATGGGTCTTAAATTGTTCAACTTTTGAAACTACTGGCTTGCTTCTTGTTTATTTGTTAAATGACACTTTTGGAGTGTTGTTTGTTGTACACATACTTATCCCAAAATGTTTTAAAGAGAAAATACAGAAAAACACAAGAAAATAAAAATCACCTACAAAGTACCACCAAAAATCAATCAGTGTTAATAGTTTAGTATATGTCCTTCCAGTCTTTTTTTCTCCCCTGTGCATGTATGTATGTTCTTATTCTTTTCATAAAATTGAGACTATACAGTGTATCAGTATAAGGTTTGTTCTTTTATGATTTTTACATATTTTGATGTTTGGGGTGTGTGTGTGTGTGTGTGTGTGTGTGAAATATTGCTTTTGTTGTTTGTGTGTGTGTGTGTGTGTGTGTGTGAGAGAGAGAGAGAGAGAAATATTGCTTTTGTTGTTTTGTGGTATGGAAAATACTTAAGTGCTACCAGTGACTAAGTTTTTGAAATGTATATTTGATCTACTCTCAAAGTGTCAATATCAAGAATGAAAAAAACCCAACTGTTGACTATTCCACATTTGAGATGTATAATTTGGACTGCTTACAATACATATTTTCTTTTTCACACAGTTGCATTTTGTTTCTAAACTTATAATAATTATTTAGAATGAGTTCTATGTTAAGTGTTTTTAGTACTCTCCATCAGTCTTTGTTCTGTAGCTTTCCCATTCTTATTATGTTCTTTACCTTGATTCATCTGTTATTCAGATGCAACATTGAGGAATTTTCTTCATCAACAATAACATGGATGGATGCTTTTTAAAAATTGAAGTGACTCATAAAATACAGTAGTAATACACAGTCATGCAAAAGAATCAAACAGTTCACAAAAACATATAAATTAAAAGCCATTCTTGAGAGAAACTGCTTTTAACAATTTGATACTTACCTTTTTAAACCACTTCTATGCCATTGAAACATAGTTACACATATATACATATATATGATCAAAATAGTATAGTATACATTCTCTTCTTTGCTCTTTTCATTAAGCAGTATATCAAGGACATTCTTCATGGCTACTTTCTAAATATTTGGCATTTGGAATTTGCCCTTGTACATGAATGGCAACTTAGCCTAGGTCAACATTTTTTCCCCCTTGAAACTATAGATATTATTCCATTGTGTTAATGGTTAGGGAAAATTGAAGAAAAGTCTGATTTTTCTTCCTTGGTAGGTAAACTTTTTTTTTTTGTCTTGAATTTCAAATTATTTGAGAATTTGTTTAGATGTTGGGCTCTGTACTTTAATTTTTCATGGTACTTAATGGACTTTTTAATAAGCAGATCCAGTTTTATTTGGACCAAAAAGTTTTTGTCTCATGTCCTTGATTGCTAATATTCTTATTTTCAATACCTTGTGTTCTCCTGATATACTGGATTTCCATTCTTCACCCTGTACATCTCTTTTTCTGTCATGATTAGTTTAATCCCCTTTTGCTTTGCCTCTGCATTCTGGAGGATTTCTCAAGTTTGTCCTCTCTCTAATTGATTCAGATTTTTATAGTGCTGATTTTACTCTTTACTTCTTCTAATTCAGTTTTTAAGTCTGCTATTGCATTATTTGTTCTCTTATGTTATTTCCCTATCTTACCCTGGAACCTTTGTATTTTTGCCTGCCTTTTATCCAGGTCCTTTTTATCTTTGTTTTATCATTCATCTTTTAGGATACCTCACAGAGTCTATGATTTAAAAATCTCAATTATAAGAATAAAATAGGCAATCTTCTTCAGCTAACATCCCCCTACACACACAAATACTTTGTTTTTCTATCTCTGTGCTGTGTTCTCCCTTTTGTATGTTGGATACTCTTCAAAGACCCCAACTTCAATTTCTACAATTTATTCTGGCCATTTATATTTCTTCAAACAAGGAAAGGTTTACTCAGGTCTGATATTTGCCCTAAAATAGGTTAGGTAGATTGTCACTGGATTTCCATCTTTGTCTACAAATACTACTTACATTCTCCTTCTCAAATCTAAAGTTGGTTAATACAAGTTTGTATTACAAAGTCACCACTCTTTAGAGAATAGAGAGGAGGCCAGGTGGTTTACTGTCTCATTAAATGAATATATTTTCTACATTTTCTAATCTATATATAGTAGAGCTACTATACCACACCTAGTTTTCCGTGTCCAGTCTCTGTTTCATTTAAACAATCTGCCAATTTCTGATTTTCATAGCCATGGCCTACCATATCAAGAAGAAATTCTACCCTCTGGCACTTCCCATTTAGTATGGTAGCAGTTCATAGAGGCCCAGAGTAAACTGATTGTGAGGGTATTGATTTCAAATTATTTGAGGATTTCCACATTTGAGATGTAGAAATTAGGACTGCTTACAATATGTATTTTCTTTTTCACGCAATTGCAGGTGCTGTTAATCGTCTAGGTTCCACACTTTGAGAACTACTGTTTTAGGAATTTGATGGCTGCCAGGATTGCAGTCATCAGGCAAATATTTTGGCCCAAGTAAAAATAGTAAAGATTTTTTGGTATAAGTAGTCTTCCTAATTCTGTCTTTAACTTTGGAATGTAGAACACATTACCTGAGAGTTTATATACTTTGCTTCCAAGTTGCCAGTCAGTTGCTGAGCTCTTCAGAAAGAGGTTACATTTTTGAATATTTATGAATATGTTTGAATGAATATATATGAACATGTCTGGGTCTCCTTTCCCAAGAAGATCCTGAGCAAAAGAAAACTGACATTCAGTGAGTGCTTATCATGTGCTAGACACTGTTGTAATACTTTACATTATCTCCTTCAAATTTCACAAAAGTCCTAATGAAATTTGAATTGTAGGGAAGAACATGCCCAGGATGACACTGCTAAGAGTGAAGGAATCAAATCCAAGCAATCCAAGTCTAGAGCACACACTCTTAATTATATATAAATACAGTAGTTGAGTGGTTGAACAAACATATTGCTTAGTGTTTCCAGTTCTCTTCCCAAATTTGACAGTTCTTTTATTTTTAGTGGGAGCTTGGTTTCTCACCAGGAGCTTGGGAACTATTGACCTGGTTTGGAGAGATTATCTGATCTCCTGTAATAGTTCTTGAGGATGAACAAAGTAAAAAGTTCATATGAGGTTCTCAAATTGAAATTACCTGATGTTTTCTCTCTGGGTTGGATGTTTTTCAAATCTTGGAATGCCCTGGGGTCTAAAGATACCTGAGTGTCTAGAATATGAGCTTTTGGAGAAAGAACTTGATTTATTTTTGACAAACCCTTAAGAGTTCTCTAAAAAGGACTGAATATATGCATAGGATGATCTGCACTGTTTTGGAAGTTTGTCCAAGGACAAAAAAAAATGTAAGAGTGGTTACGGTAATGCACCTTCTGAGGACCAGAAGCTCAGGACAATGCCCTGTTCTCCTAACATTGCAGGCAGGATTGCTTGTAGATTAGCAACTCTTGGAGGTAGCTGATGGAGATAACTGATGAATAAAAACCTGAAGGTCAGTGATGTAAGCAGGCCTGTCCAACTGCATACACACACACATAAAACAATGTTTGGCTCAGGACTTAGTAAATATGGGCTGTAATAAAAAATAAAATTGAAATTGGTAAGAGAACTTGTGTGAGGCTTAGAGAAAAGTATTGATGTAAACTTCTGCCTCAGTACTTCCTGTTCTACCCTTTTTTGTTTTCTCTGGTAATATAATCCCTCATATATGTAAAAGAATAGTATATTTTTATTTCATAATTTTACATTCCTGAAAAAATTAAATTTTATTTACAATTAATACCTTTACTTTTATTAGCCAACCTATTGACATATAATTTAAATATAATAAAATCATACATTTGGGTTTATGGGTATATACACCTGTGTAAGGACCACCCCTGTCAAGATGGAAGTAGAGTATTCCCATCTCCCCAAAATGTTCCTGAGGGACCCTTTGCAGTTAATTTCCCTAATCACACTTCCTGCCCCAGACAACCACCTATCTAATTATTCTCATTATAGATTAGTTTTGCCTGTTCTAGGATTTCATATAAATGAAATCATGCAGTATGTACTTTTCTGTGTTTGTTCTTTCATTGTAATGTCTATGAGATTCATTCATGTTGTTCATTCTCTTTTTTTTGATGAGCAGTATTCCATTGTATGGCTATTCCATTGTCTGATTCACTCGATGATGGATATTTTGGTTGTTTCATTTTTTGGCTGTAATGAAGAGTGCTGTGAACATTAAAACAGAAGTCTTTCTGTAGATATTTGTTTTCATGTCTCAGGAGTAAATAGCTAGAAGTAGAATTGCTCAGTCACATAAGTTTCTAATGTTAAAGAAACTACCAAACTATTTTCTGAAGTGATTGCATTGTGTTATCATCCCACTATCAATGTATGAGAGTTCCAGTTGCTTTCCATTCTTGCCAACACGTGGTACTTCTAGTCTTTATAATTTTAGCCATTCTAGGTAAGTGTGAGGTGGTATTTTATTTTAGTTTTAACTGGTACTTTCCTAATCATAGATGAGCAACTTTTCATGTATTTATTGGCAATTCATATATCTTCATTTGGGACATGTCCAAATTGTTGCCTGTTTTTTAAAATTGGGATATTGATGTTTTCTTATTGAGTTGTAAAAGTTCTTGTATCCTGGACTCAAATCCTTGTCAGATATATGTTCTGTGTGTATTTTCTCATGGTGTATGGCTGGCTTTTTTTTTTTTAAACAGTTTTTAATTTTGATAAAGTTTATTCAAAAATTTCCCTTATGATTAGTGGTTTTCCTATTTGAAGAAATTTTTGCTTTTGTCTTCTTAACTATATCCTTAAAATTTTTATCCCCTAGTTGTTTTAGGACTAACAGTTTGCATCCTTACTTTTTTGGAATATATTTAGGGTCAGTATTGTACCTCATACACTTCACACCTTATACTTATACTTCGTGCTTCCTGTTTCCTGCATCACACCTCACAAATGTAGTAACCATAAAACAATATAATTCCATTTACCTCTTCCTCTTGTTTATTGCACTTGTCTTCTCTTTTATTTTTATATGTTATAAACGTTACCATACCTTGTTATCATTTCTACTTAAAAGTTGTCTTTTAAGTAAATTATAAACAAATGGACTTTTATATTTATCCACTTATTTAGTAGTGCTCTTCATTCTTTTAAGTAGATCCAAGTTTCCATCCTTTCCATAAAGGCAAATTTTCATTTCTCTTGAGCATACAGACATAAGCAGCAGGTTGGCTTTTGAAAAATTTCTGCAGCCTTTGTTTATCTGAAATGTCTCTTGTTTTTTTTTTTTCTTTCTTTGGTTTTAAAAGATTTTTTTTAACTTGATATAGATTCTGGATTGAAGTTTTTTTCTTTCAGCATCTTCAAGATGTGGTTCTGTTCCTACACTGGCACCTACTATTTTCTCCTGAGAAATTAGCATTCTTATGCCTCTCTATGCTCTGTGTAATGTATCTTTGAGGGAGAATGCTGTTTTGAATATTTTCCTTTTATTTTTATTTCTCATAAGTTTGATTGAGATATACATAGGTGTAGTTCTTTTTATATTACTCTGATGTCCACTGTTCTTCTTGAATCTGTTAAGTTGGTGGTTTAATCAAACTTGGGGACCCTCACTCTGGTTTCATCAAACTCTAGAATTCCAATTTTTGTTATTACATGTGTGCCTTAGACATTTTGACATAGTCCCACACATTTATCTTCAGTGTTTTTTTTTCTAGTCTTCAGATTACTTTGTTTCTATTGATCTGTCCTCAAGTTCACTGACTCTTTTGACATTTCTAAAATACTGTTAAACTTATCCAGTGAACTTTTTATTTCATATTTTGCTTTCAATTCAAGAATTTTGACTTGGTTCTTTTTTGTAATTTATTTTTCTCTGCTGACAATAATTTGTTTATTCATCAAGATCATATTTTCTTTTAGTTCTTTAAACATTTTTCCCATTCATATTTTGGACATATTTATAATAGCTGCTTTAAAGTTTTTACCTGCCAGTTCCAACATCTGGGCCATCTCATATCTGATTTCTGTTGAATATGGATTGCAGTTTCCTGTTTCTTTGGTGATTTTTGTTTAAAATCCCTTGACGTGGGATTTTTTGAGACGCTTCTGGATCTTGTTACCTTCCTCTGAAGAGTATTGTTTTTTTTAATTTAATAGGCAGTTAAATTACTGCTTGATTATCTTGGACTTAATATAAGCACCCCTTCACTATTTGCCTATGCCCCAACCCTCCCTTCTCTTGTAACCAACAATTTGTTTTGTGTGTCTGTGAGTCTGTTTCATTTTGTTTGTTAATTTGTTTTTTAGATTCCACATATAAGTGAAATCATATGGTATTCATCTTTCTCTGACTTATGTATTTAGCATAATACCCTCTTGGTCTATCCATGGTGTCAAAAATGGCAAGATTTCATTCTTTTCTATGGCTGAGCAATATTCCACTCTGTGTGTGTGTGTTGTGTGTGTGATCTTCTTTATCCATTCATCTATTGTGTGTGTGTGTGTGTGTGTGTGTGTGTGTGATCTTCTTTATCCATTCATCTGGTGCCGGGCACATAGATGGCTTCTGTATCTTCGTTATTGTAAATAATGCTGCAGTTAACATAGGGGTGCTTATATCTCTTCAAATTGTGTTTTTATTTCTTCAAATAATTACCCAGAAGTAGAGTTGCTGGATCATATGGTAGTTCTACTTTTAATTTTTTGAGGAAACTATTGTTTTTCATAGTGGCTGCACCAATTTACATTCCCAGCCCGTGTCTTTTAGGTGGTACTTAGTTATGTCCAATTTTTATTATGATGAAAAGTGCTAAAATGAACTTCTGTGTACTTAAACCTTTGTATATTTATTGGACTATTTCATAAAATACATTCCTATAAGTGGGATTGCTTTGTCAAAAGATAGACATGTTTACTATTTTAATTGATTGCCCTTCAAAATGATACCAGTTTACACCCCCATTAACAGTATACAAGTGTCTGTTTCTTCATACTGTCCCCAGTATTGTGTTTTATTTTCAGTGTTTTCAATTTATGCTAATCTTCTGGGTTAAAAAATGTATCTCACTTTAACTTGCATTTGTTTACTAGTGGAATAAAGGACCTGTCTTTATATTTGCTGCCTGTTTGTATTTCTTCCTCTCTGACTTGGGTATTTATGGCCTTGCTTACTTTTATATTGTTACTTATTGATATGTAGGAGTTCTTTATACACTGCAGATAGTTATATCTAATTTTATTTTATGTGTTGCAAACATTTTCTCGTAGTTTGTAGCTTGTTTTATAATCTTGTTTATATTTTTTACAATGTACAACTTAAAATTTTTATAGAGTCAAGTTTGTCTTTTCCTGTATGACCTCTGGGTTTTCTTGTCATGTGCTCCTCATCTCTGTACACACCATTATTGTTCTTGCTGATTGTTTAACTTGTTTTCTCTAAAAAGAGAGGTTTGTGATTAACAAAACACACTGTGACTTACCCAGGCTTCCATTGGAATTTTGTCTATAAAGTAGGGACTGCCGCTTTTAAGTGCTCCAAATATTCTAGACTTGCAGTTATTTGGAACAAAGACTTTTGAAGGGTTGATGTTTTCATGGACAATTTTTTGTGATATCATTATTGTCAGTGACAAAAATGAATCTTTAGCTGCCTAAGAGTAAATCCAAATGTTTCTTAACTACCAGTAAACTCAGAAATAACCAGATGAACTAATGTAAAATCTCATTTGTAGTGAATTCTTATCTAGCAATATATATATATTTTTTTAATGCTCATGCACAAGGCCGCCTTTAAAGTGAAGGAGAGAAAAATGAGAAACTGTTCTTATTTCTAGAGTGCAGTGGAAAACGTGCTCTGCATATGTGCAGCAAAAAGCTTTGGAAAGTTGGAATTGCACAATGAGTGTAAGTTGAGCAATTGCTTAACAAGGCTTACACATGGGTAGGGGGAGGTGTCCTTTGCCCTTGTGCAATTAGGGAACTCCAGAACTGCCTGAACAGGGGATTTCCTTTTGTTTTTTACATGGCACTTTAAAAATTCACTTTTTCCTCTCTTTTCAGTGTTCATTCTTTTTTTTTTTTTTCCTGTGTTCATTCAGTTCTTATTTGTGGTTTTCTTTTTTTAAGGGAAGAGATTAATTAACTGTACATCCACATGTCCCCACCTCTGTGACCATGATTAGAAATGAACCTGGGCCAGGTTCTACAGATGGTAGGAGGATGGTTGCTGATGGTTTAAAGATTTCTAGTTCAGCTTCTTCTCATAATTGCAATACTCAGCTGATTCTGAGTGTTTGAAATATGGGTTACTGATCACCCAGCACTCCCTGATTTCTTAGTACTAGAATTTTGCAGACTTCATAATGAGTTTTCTGAGGCTTTTGCCCATTTTGCTTTTAATGGAGACCAACACCTCCTGATGAAGATCAGCTGTAGATTTTACTAGGCAGTAAAGCCAAACTTTAAGCTGAAAGCATAGGAGCCAACCAGTAAGAGCCAGAGCTTTACAGTACTTGTTTCTCTCTTGGCAAAGGAAAAGTCCTTATTTTCTCCCTTCCCTTTGGCCTCTTCAGTTATTAACATTCAGTTAGGTGGTACTTAGTAAGCATGCTTCTTATTCTGATTCTCTTCCCCTTACCTTTGTGCAGGTGGTACTGGAATCTCTTTGCTCTCAACTTTGCTGTGCCCTAGAAGTACAGGAGAGGTAGTTAGGTCAGAGTGCCACAAAAGCAGAAGTTAAGTATGTGGATTTCATAGCTGCATGTATGAGTGTTTGTGGGGCAGGGAACTTCTAATGGAAAACATTTGTGTTGCATTGAAAACAGAGCAAGGCCTGGTTAGAGTCTGTCTGCTCTGTCAGTCTGCTCCCTACCAGCACTAGTCATTGTTCTCGTTTGAGTCTCAGGCGTATTGTGGTTTCTTTTGCTCTTGCTATCCCCTAATCTTGCCAGAGTTTTTGTGTCATGGGTGGCCCTATTCGCTGTTTGGGGTGAGACTGCAAGGGTGGTGACTAATGGCTTTGAAGACATTCAAGCCCCCATATTGGCTGAAGGACCGTTTTTAGGGTGAGCCTGAGGAGAGGGAAAGGTCTTCAGCACAGACAGTGAGAGAAGCATGCTTAGACTCATTCAGATGCCTTTTTAGTCCCTGCTTCTACTGCTAGCAAAGCACAAACCAGAAGAATGGAGACCAGAGGCAAAGGCTTGCTGTTTGGGCTTGCCATTTGATTTGTAAATGCTTGTAAGGGATGCACCTGGGTGCCCAAGCTTGTCTCGGACAGGCTGATATCAATCAGGTTGTGTGGCTGGATCCCCTTTGGGAAATACAGAAGAAAAAGTGCTAATTTCCCTGAGGATAGTGTCAGTCCAAGATATGAGGGACCTGAAACTTGAGCTGTTTCTTTTTTTCCCCTACAGACCCTCTGAAGTTCACATTTTTTCATCATTTTTAAAAGAAGAAAACAATAAAAAAACAGCAGTTCAGAATTTTCTGGGTCTCTAAGAAGGCACTTCACCAATGTGGTTTTCACATTTTCAGGTTTTTGGCTGGTGAATAAGGTTGAGCAGAAATGCTCCTTCCCCTGATAACAATACATTCAGATGCAGGATCAGTAGCATGTGGATTAAAACCAGACGGTGGATGATTAATATTTTTGCTTATAGAGGTAGACATGGCAGCTTCCTCCATTTAAATGGAAAAAAAAAACAACAAACCCTTTCTCTGTATTTGTATGTGTGCGTATGCTTACATGCTTGCATTCTTTGGAGGTGGGAGCTAAGAGCTTCTAGCTTAGTTATAGTTTCCAAGCACCATTTCCTTCCTTTCCCTTGAAGCACCCAAGAACTACTAGAAGGATTAAGCTGTGAAGCAGAGGTGTGAAGACAAACCACTAAATGAGAGTGGGAATATGTTCTCTTTTTCAAGTTAACTGCTTTCACAGCTCTCCAGGTACTGCTGTAACACACATCTTAATCCACGTGGCTTCACTCCCTATGGTCCTGGACTGCATTATAAGAGGTATATATAATTTTTCTTTCAAAATATTGCACCTTTGGAGATACCCATCCCCATCATTCCATTATTAAATAATAATGATATTAAAAGAAACGTTATTATTACAGGTATGCTTTGTTTTTTGAACTCACTCAATGATAACGTGGCAGAGATATCTTGTTGAATACTTTTAATTAGAGCTTGGCAGGTGTTTATTATTTTTTTTAATGTATCAAGATTTATTTTTTTAGGTTCTGTGTACATTAACCCTTTTAGGCCAAGACACCTCCAGGTAGCTTAAGCCTCTAATTTCCCCCATAAGTTTTAAACTTGCACATGCTTTGTATAAACAGCCCTCTGCCCAAATAAAACAGGAAATGAGAGGGGAGGAGGAAAACCAAACTGGGACTTGGTATCTTTTTATCTGTGTAAAAAGATTGCATTGTCTCTTCAACAGTGAAAGTTTTGGGGACAAAGAGTATAAAGTTACTTTTTATTTTTATATATATATATATATATATATATATATATATATATATATGTATATATATATAAATTTGTTTTATCATTAATCTACAATTACATGCAGAACATTATGTTTACTAGGCTTCCCCCTTCACCAAGTCCCCACCACATACCCCATTATAGTCACTGTCCATCAGCGTAGTAAGACGCTGTAGAATCACTACTTGTCTTCTCTGTGTTGCACAGCCCTCCCCATGTCCCCCCCACGCATTATACATGCTAATCATAATGCCCCCTTTCTTTTTCCCTGCCCTTATCCCTCCCTTCCCACCCATCCTTCCCAGTCCCTTTTCCTTTGGTAACTGTTAGTCCATTCGTGGGTTCTGTGAGTCTGCTGCTGTTTTGTTCCTTCAGTTTTTCTTTGTTTTTATACTCCACATATGAGTGAAATCATTTGGTACGTGTCTTTCTCCTCCTGGCTTATTTCACTGAGCATAATACCCTCTAGCTCCATCCATGTTGTTGCAAATGGTAGGATTTGTTTTCTTCTTATGGCTGAATAATATTCCATTGTGTTTATGTACCACATCTTCTTTATCCATTCATCTACTGATGGACACTTAGGTTGCTTCCATTTCTTGGCTATTGTAAATAGTGCTGCGATAAACATAGGGGTGCATCTGTCTTTTTCAAACTGGGCTGCTGCATTCTTAGGGTAAATTCCTAAGTGTGGAATTCCTGGGTCAAATGGTATTTCTATTTTGAGCTTTTTGAGGAAACTCCATACTGCTTTCCACAATGGTTGAACTAGTTTACATTCCCACCAGCAGTGTAGGAGGGTTCCCCTTTCTCCACAACCTCACCAACATTTGTTGTTGTTTGTCTTTTGGATGGTGGTGATCCTTACTGGTGTGAGGTGATATCTCCTTGTGGTTTTAATTTGCATTTCTCTGATGACAAGCGATGTGGAGCATCTTTTCATGTGTCTGTTGGCCATCTGAATTTCTAAAGTTACTTTTATTTCAACAAAAATCTGGGTATGTTTTAATGTTTTCAATTTCATGGTAAAAGTGGGCTCTGTGTCAGCCCTGTGCCACTCTAGCTGTATGCATTCCCAGTTATCCTCAGTCACAGAATGGAGTGTGTTTCTCCAATTCATCCCCTTTCCAGAGACCAAGATTTGTTTGTTTCTTTGTCTGTTTGTATACATTAAAATTCACTCTTTTTTATACAGTTTTGACTTAACAGTCATGTAACCATTACCACAATTAAGATACAGAGCATTTACACCACAAAAAAAAAAAAAAAAAATCCCCACTCCCAGTCCCTGACAACCTCTGATCTGTTTTCTGTTTCTATGACTTCGCCTTTTCCAGAATGTTACACAAACCCATATAATAATTAGCTTTTTGAGTCTGGTTTCGTTCACATAGCGTAATACATTTGAGATTCGTCGAGGTTGTTCCCTGTATCAGCAATTCGTTCTTTTTTGTTGCACAATAGTAGTTCATTGTATGGATATGCCAGCATTTGTTATTCATTTACCAGTTGATGAACATTTGGGTTATTTGCAGTTTTGGGTGTTTGTGGTTAGAACTACTACAAATATTCATGTTTAGATTTTTATGTAAACTTGCTTTCATTTCTCTTGGGTAAATACCTCGGAATGAATGAGTGGGTCATTTGGTAAGTGTATGTTTAACTTTGTTAGAAATTGTCAAACTGTTTTCCAAAGTGGCAGTACCATTTTGCATTCCCACCAGCAGTATACAAGAATTCCAGTTCTTCTGCATCCTTGTCAGCACTTGGTACCACAGTTGCTTTTTTTTTTTTTTAAGCCATTGTAATAGGTATCTTGTTACAGTTTTAATTTGCATTTCTCTAATGGCTAAAGATGTTGAGTGTCTTTTAATGTGTTTATTTGGCATTTGTGTATCTTTGATGAAATGTCTTCAAATCCTTTGCTATTTTTTTTTGGTATCATTAATCTACAATTACATGAGGAACATTATGTTTACTAGACTCCCTCCATCACCAAGTTCCCCCCACATACCCCATTACAGTCACTGTCCATCAGTGTAGTAAGATGCTGTAGAATTATTACTTGTCTTCTCTGTGTTGCTTTGCTATTTTTTAATGGAATGGCTTGTTCTCTTACTGAGTTTTAAGAGGCCTTTTATATATTTTGAATGCAAGTCCTTTGTCAGATATATGTATGTGTTGCAAGTATTTTCTCTCAGTCTGGCTTGTCTTTTCACTTCAGAGACTAAGTTTTGACTGAGCTGCTGAGAGCTAGAGGTTTCTAAAGGAAAGGAAAGGAAAGGAAGGCAACTGAGATCTTAGCAAAAAAATGTGAGGACCACCCCTTTTGAAGCTGTTTATTTAAAATAAAAGAGGGGGAAGAAGGGTGGACCAAGACCGATTTGTGCAGACAAATGTCTGAAGCTCCTTTTAATTCCTTCTCTCTCTCTCCTCTCCCCATCTATGATGTGGATTCTGGGCTTTTACCTTCAGCTGGGTTCTTCAATTTCTGCCACCATTCCAAACCCACTGAGGCCTCTCCAGCTCTGCAAACTCCAATGGATTACCCAAGAGGGCAGGCCAACTTCTTGTCCAGAGTATATTCCAGACTGAAGTTGTTTGTGATAAGTAATCATTCCCAAGCCCTAAAATGATAGCCTCTAAGGAGTCACCCACTTTGAAGAGCTCTTTCATCTCCAGCTGGACTCTTTTCCAGCAAGCATCGGCAGAGCCTAGTCAGGGCTCTGCCACACAGCGTTCTGCCATGAGAAGCAAATTGGCAGCAACAGGCAGCCCCCTGAGGCAATGGAATTCAGTTCTCAGAACATACATTAAATGTGGATGAGATATTTATTTATCATGGGACTCTTTCATGTTGCATGGAATTCTTTTCACAGGGGAGCCCACTTAAGCACAGGAGAGAAAATACATCCTGTCCCGTTGGACAAAAGTCAAGAAAAGGTAGTATGTGGAATCTTGTCACTTTTTAATTGTTGTGTTTTTCCTTAAACAGCATTTGCCACTGACTAGGCACTAGCAGAGTTTCTTTTCTTTCTGCACATGACATGGATCACTAACTCTGCATGTGGTGGTTGGAGGAGGCCTACTTTAGTCCTCAAGGTCTGTCCATTTCTCCAGGATGATGCATTCTGGTCAAGACTCTCTGGCTTTGACCCCAGTAAGAGTGATATGTACAGAGAAGAATTTCTGACTTCACTAAGCTCAGTTATTTGAGTGCCTGTTTGTAAATAATGCATCTTTTAGTCAAGTTTTAGGCTTAAAACTTTCCTCTTTCTGTTCCTGTAGGTACAAATTTCTCCCTTTACTAAGGACAAATAAATTCAATTAAAGATAAAACTGTAATATGGAATAATAGTTCAGCCTTCAAAAACAAAGGGAGGGGTTAAAAAACAAGTTCTGCAATAAATCTGCAAATGTGGAATCTAAGGGAAATGATCCCATCTGGAAAACTCTACCACTGGTGCTGCGGTTGGTTTGTGGAGCAGTGCAGATTGCGGGGTGAAAAAAGACCTTGCAGTCTTGAAAGATGACAGGCTTCTTAATTGATGTCCATTTCAGCTGGTGCTGTGCCAGCTTATGTTGGCCCCAGTCCAGCGTTCCTGTAATTTGGGAGCCAGGTGTGAAGCATTTTTGTTCCATCTTGTTCCCCAGCATCTACAGAAGCCTCACGCATCTCACTTGAAGCAGCAGCACTCTGTAGGAAACAGATGTACAGGTAGAGGTGAAAGGAAGTGTTACAGCTGGGTTATGGATATTAAAAAATAAAACAAAACTCCACACTCAGGTGAGATTTGGGCTTGAGAGTTGGGGAAAGAGTATTTCAGAACTTCGGTATAAGGTATGACTGCCAAGTACCCTAATAACCCTGATACCAATTTGTGATTTTTTAAAAATGTTTTACACTTTAGAGGTCTGTAGTGATTTGCCTCTGGGAACAGCAAGTGCAATATAAAGAACATCTCAAGATGACCGTGTCTGTTGGGTCTGATTACTTCATAGTACCTAGGACTCAAGGGAACATAACCTTCTGAGATATCACCTACCTCTGACTTTGGTGGGGACATAGCCATATTTTTTGGGGGGATCTTGATGAACACAGTTGAAAACACTAGTTGGCCCAAGAAGACATTCTCCTCAAATCCAGCCTGTATTCTTTCTAGCCCACGGGCTAAACTGAACATTAAAGAACAGGCAGTTCTGCCTTTCAAGATTACACAACATAAGGAGAATCCTCCCTGTGGGAACATTAAAGTCCTGTAGACATAGAGCTTAAATGTTGGAATTGGTGCTTTGCCACTGGCTTACATTTTGATATAAGGCACGTTTTAGCCTTCTAGAACTAAGAGTCCACTCTGTTTTCTGGAGGGTCCAACCCATAAGCAGACAACTGAAGGAATACTTCATTTTTCCTTCCTTCAACTCAGAATCTCACAGACAGAGCTGAGGATAGTTTTTGGCCTTGAGAATCAAACCTTGAAGTCTAGGAGTAACTACAAGTCTGCCTAGGTTGCTTTTTGCTCCAAATATGCCAGAGTCCCAGGGCAGACATTGGTTCACTAATAACTTTAATCTGTTCTTCCTTATGTTGTCAATATCAGAAGCTGGACAATGCTTATAGCAATCATTTTAAGAAGGTGAGCAGCTAGGAAATGAGGTATTCTCTAGTTAAAGTCTATTCTTTAATACAGACTCATTACATTTTTAAAATTAAAATTGTTAAAATGTTCATAATATAAAAGTTACCATTTGTAAGTACAAATACAGCTTTATGGCATTAAATATATTCACATGGTTTACATTCATAACTACCATCCATCTCCAGGACTTTTTCATCTTCTCCAGCTGAAACTCTGTACCCACTAAACACTTACTTCCCATTTTCTCCCTCCCGCCTAGCTTCTTGCAACTACCATTTTACTTTCTGTCTCTGAATTTGACTGCTCTACAAATCTCATAAAAGTGGAATCATTCAATATGTATCCTTTTGTGACTCATCTATTTTACATAGCATAATGTCTTCAAGGTTCATCCTGTTGTAGTACATGTCAAAATGTCCTTCCTTTTTAAGACTGAATAGTATTCCATATATGTACACCACATTTTGGTTATCCATTCATCCATGGATAGACACTTGGGTCTCTTCCACCTTTTGGCTATTGTGAATAATGCTGCTATGAACATTGATCTACAAATATCTGTTTGAGTCCCTCTTTTCACTTCTTTAGATATATACGCAGAAGTGGAATTACTGAGTCATATGGGGTAATACTGTGTTTAACTTTTTGAGGAATTGTCATAACTGCTTTCCATAATGGCTGCACTATTTTACATTCTCACCAGCAATGCACAGGGTTCCAGTCTCTCCACATATTCACCAATACTTACTATTTTCATTTTTTTAAATATATATATTTATATATAATAGCCATTGTGGTTTTGATGACTAGTGATGTTCAGTATCTTTTCCCATGCTTACTTATTGTGTACATTTAAAAAATATCATTTCTCCTTTCTCACTTGATTGGCTTTGGTATGTCCAAGCATTGACTTTTTACTTTTGAAGCGAAGGAAGGCAAGTGGAATAAAGAGAGTGTCAGATATGGGCTCTTGTCCTGACTCTGCTGTAGGCTGGTTTTGTGGCCTTGAACAATCATATAACCTCTTTGGGCTTCTGTCTCTTTTTCAGTAAGACTAGGAAACCTAAAACTGCCTTATCCAACTCAAATGTGTATTAAAATGGTTTGCCTTTTTAAAAAAATTGAATTGTCTTATTGAGCTGTTGAAGTTCTTTATATGTTCTGGATAAACAACCATTATCAAATATATGATTTGCATAAGTTTTCTTTATCTCTTTTGAATTTTAAATTTTGATAAAATCCAATCTATTTTTTCTTTTGTTATTCTTTGGTAGTGTAAAGACATTTTTAAATAGTAAAAACTGGGTAAGTTTATCACTGAAACACCCATGTAAAGGAAGTTCCTTCTATCAAGTTACATGCTTTAGGAAACTATCCCAGATAGTTTGCCATGATAGTGATTATAAAACTGAATCCGACTGATTACAAAAGAATCAGGGAGTTGGGAGGCCCCTTAGAAGACATCACAGTCCATCTTCAAACTAATTAAGAAGTCTCCCAGTGTCCTTATCGTAGCTTCTGCTCAGATACTTCTCAGAGTTTATTGTATCATGAGACAGTCACTATTAAAAAGTTCTTTCTCAAACTGAACACAATCTGCCTTTCTGTAATTCCCACTTACTGGTTTTAGACAGATTCCCTAGAGTCACAAAATTGGTTTTCTCTATATTAGACACATTTTAGTATACTTGAAACCCTCCTTAAGTTTTCTTTTCTCTAGGCTAAAAATTCTCCGGTGGAATCAAATAGTTCCGTGGAATCAAATTTGGAATTCAAATACAGACCAGCACTGTAAGATAGAACTTTCTGTGGTGATGGAAATGTTCTATTTCTACATCATCCTGTATAGTAACCACTAGATACATATGACTGTTGAATACTTGAAATGTGACTAGTGCAACTGAGAAATTGTAATTAAATTGATATGTCCACATGTGGCTACTGGCTGCTATAATTGATACTCCAATTCTAGATCATTCTGCTGGCCAGATTCCTCTATACTGCTGGTTCTCAGATTGTGGTACTGGGACCAGCAGCATGAGATTCACCTGGGATCATTTTAGATATGTAATATTTTAGGCCTGCCTTCATTCCTGTGAATCAGAAAGTCTTGAGGATGGGGCCCAGCAATCACTTTTACAAGCTCTCCTGGTGATTCCAGTGCATTAATACTTGAAAGCCAGTTCAAGTTCTTCAAGGTTCCTGCTAAAAACAGTGCTCATACATGGTCATGTGCAGGGATTTCACCTAAAGAGAGTTTCAGTGGCTCTAAAAAAAGTTTGAATACTGTTACCTAGAAAACACATTACCCATTATATTATAAAATAAATAAAATGTGGTTATGAAGAATTTTTTTTTAATAAAGCGCCAGCCTCAGTCAAAAGAAAAAGAGTTAATGAAAACTCCCGTAAGTCTCACACTGTCTTCTAGTACTGGAATTATAACCCTGGGCTTTTGATTCTCACTCAGCCTGGTATGTTTTCCATTTATCGGGGTGTTTCATGAAATAGGCCCTACTGTTTGTTTGGTTTGGTGTCTCCCAGAAGAGGAAAATCTGGTTCCTTGGCATGTGTTTCATCCTACCTCCTTTTTTGGGGCATTCCTGCCTGCTCTTGTACCACTTTCTATTTGTTAGGATGCCTCTGTAGTTGCATCCAATGCCCTGGAAATGTCTCCTCTTTTTAGAGTTTAACAGATTTCACCTACATAGTTATTTTCTTTTAATATGATTTTTATCCTCTTATGCTTGAAACCTAGAAGAGGAGCTTGCTTGTTCTGTTGCTGGCCTCGAGCCAGATGTCATAACTTCAGGCAGTGCCACGCTACATATCTCCAGCAGTTTGAAATGGAGAATGGAGCTAGAGATAAGATCAGCAGCTTTAGGTGATGGCATTGTTTCAAATAAACCATGCATGACCCAAAGCTTCCACTTCAAATGGGGAATTAAATTGCTTCATCCTTTGACAGCCTGCTCCATGAAAGAAATTTATCTTCATTTAATTGCTTTAAATCCCAAGAGGCTGCATACAGTAATTTCTAGGAGATAATTATATCAAAAATTTTAAATATGTGGCTGTGAACGTGAATATGCAACTGCAACGGTCAGGGAGGGAGAGTGGTGGGAGACCAAAAGTCCTGCTGAACTTGCTCTTAGGTTCTATTCTCATTCTTGGAGTCCCCTTGGTCCTGGACCACTTACTCTCTGAATTTGCTGATTGAGTTGCAGGGTGTTGGTATAGCCCTGTGCTACTAGGGTTAAACCATCTTGTCTACTACTCATTGCTGGGTGATATTTGGCTTGAAGTCCTCCTGAATCTGGGAGGGGTCAGGCTGGCTGGCTGACTTCCGGCTGCATGTCTTCATCTAGTCCGGCTGGGCGCACACTGTCTACACTGTGGGCCAGAGCCACTGGGGGTTTCAGTCAGTGGCAGCTGAAAACCAGCAAACTTGTTGATTTTAAAACATGACTATTTAGATGTAAGGGATAAACTTCCTGTAGATGAGGACAGGCTCCTTAATCTAGGCATGTTTGAATTTCCAGGCCTCCTTGCCCTGGTCTTTATATTTGAAAGAGTCTAAAGCTTCCACTTTGTCATTTTCCCTAATTCCCAACTACTACCTGACTTTACCCCACACTTTTTCTCTCATTCCTGAAATTCCAGAGGTTTTTTCCCCCCTACCCCCTGCCAAATAACTGTATTTCCGTGATGTAGTATAACAATGCCTAGAAAGACCAGAGGTATTTTCTAAGTGTGGACACAGTTTTCCTGTGTCGATTATCTCTTACCCTTTCTGCCTGCATATGCGTTTAAGACTACACACTGAACATTAAATTGTGAGCTCTTTGAAACTACTCTCATAGTAGTCTAGTGTAGTGCTGCAGATCTCATGAGGAATACAAGCCTGTGGGGCTTAGCTGGATGACATGGTTTATGGGCACTCCTGCCCTAAAGACAAGGGAGATCTGACTTGGAAGTCTAGGGGGCTTATGGATTCTATACAAAGATCAGTGAATACCTGAGCCAACATAGGAGGAGGGGGCTGCCAAAGTCAAGGTGGTCCAACTCAACCACAAATCCATTTCTTATCAAGTTCTATCCAGGCCTGTCCTTGGAGCCTTATGCTCACAAGGGTCAATCTCCAGGTATCCTTTGCCCTCCTTCCCATTTAATCAGGGATGGCCATACTCCTCAGATCAGTCAGAGAATAACATTGCCTTTTCTTTTAAACTCCTCCCCAGGAAACCTGACAGCTGTAATGAGTAAGCCAATTTGCATTTGAAAAAGGTCATACGGATATGCCTCAGAGGGAAATCTGCAGCAAGTGCTGTCACATCATTTCTTGGATTCACATCAAGGAGTTTTTGAAGGAATTACACTTTGGTCACATCTAAAACATGAACACCTGAGTAGCAGCCTGGATGGGTTATCAAGGTCAGGGTGTTTGTTCTAGTGGTGTCTTTGAAGCTAGGAAAACATTTGTCTGTATTATCACTACTTCTTCTGAAGCTGCTTCTCTGTCTTGCCTGTCAGCCTGATAGTAGACACCTAAGAACTTGCCCAGTCCTGAGCTGAAATACATAGATCCTAGTCAGAAATGGGTAGGGTTGTCCAAGCACATGGAATAGGCCAGTAAATTGTTGAACCCTGTCCTTTGTGGGATTGAGTTAGCATTGTTGAGAGTTATCAGTTGTTCATTAAGAATTAAATCACCTGCAGTATTATTTTAACCAACTTCCCATGCCTCATCATGAATATACCAATTCCTCAAGTTGACAGATTACTTACTTTGACAGCCTTATTTACTATACCAAGCTTTCCATGGTCAGTAACCTTGCTTCAGGCCATTTCTTTTAGTTTGATCTTCTCCTAGGAGCAAAACTCACCTGTTTGTCCTTCTGTTTTACCTAATTAAAAGAACATACTAGACTTATATTGGATACATATTATCATGAAGGATAATTGAATTTCTGATGTCTTTAGACACAATGTCAAATAAGAAGTTAGTCTTTTCAGTATAGCACAGAGAAGGCAAATAGTGACTATGTGGCATCTTACTACACTGATGAGCAGTGACTGCAATGGGGTATGGAGGGGACACGATAATATCAGTGAATGTAGTAACCACATTGTTTTTTCATGTGAAACCTTCATAAGAGTGTATATCAATAATACCTTAATTAAAAATAAGTCTTTTCAGGGAATTAACCATCTTCTGTGCATTTATTTAGTGGATTCCTTGAATCCAGTTATTCTCATGTGTTCAGTAAGTTTTGCCCTAAGGATGTCTGTGTCACTCAGAATGTGTGTGTATGTGTTTCGAACAAATCTGTCTATTCCTCTGGAAAGAAGATAATCCAAATGGCAAATAGGGAAATGGAGACTCCCCGAACATTTAAGGCCATATCAAAAGCATAGGTATTGAGAAGAAATGAGGTATCAAATAGGAATGAGGAAGTGATGTGTCATTTGCTTCTCTTTCCTAGAGCTCACTCTGTAGGCTGCTGGTAGTAGCCTCTCCAGTAATGGTAGCCACTAGCCACGTGTGTCTATTTAAATTTAAATTACTTAAATAAAATTTAAAATTCAGTTCTTCATTCACACTAGCCACATTTCAAATGGTTAACCAGCAACGTGTGACCAATGGCTACCATATCGCCAAAAGTAGGTATTGAAAATTTCTGTCACTGCTGAAAGTTCTGTTGGATGGCTCTCTTTGTGGTAAAGTCAAGAACTGTGATTCGATTACTGAGGTTGGGGGTAATGATGGGAAGGATGTAGAGAAGGAGACATTGGGATTTGAAAAGCAGAAATCATCTAATTAGAAATGAATTCAGATCAGAGATTGTAGACTTGAAAGAGTAGAAAATTACAAGATTTCCATTGAGATAATTTAGTAGTATATTAGCAGTATTATTTCTAAGTGATCAATTTTCATGATTTTTTGTAAGAAATTTTTCTACTCTAAGCACAATGCCTTCTAAACTCTTTTTTTTTCTAATTTTCCTTAGTCTTTATCTTTGTGCCCCCCATCATTATCACCTGCACTTCTTTTCTGTGTCTCTTGTTTTCACTGATAAAAACTACATCAGCATTCTATATAGTATTATTATGATGTGTTGTATCACTTGATTTTTAAAACAACTCTTATCAGGTATTATCCACATTTTACAGGTGAGAAAACTAAGATTTAGAAAGACCAACTTATTTGAGATAATATAATAATAGGCCAGGACCCAGAGAAAGGTGAATATCATATGATTTCACTTATTTGTGGAATATAAAAACAAAGCAAAACAGAAAGAACAAAACAGCAGTAGACTCATAGTCACTGAGAAGTGACTAGTGGTTACCAAGGCGTAGGGGTTGAGGCGAGTTGAGGGAGACGGTGAGGGGGATAAAGGGGCACAATAATTCACAATCACAGTATAAGTTGGTCATAGGGACACAGTACAGTAGTACAGCATGGAGAATATAGTCAGTGATTCTGTAACATCTTTCTATGTTGATAGTAATTGCACTAGAAGGACTGAGGATTTGATAATGTGGGTAACTGTTGAACCACTGTATTGTACATTTGAAACCAATATAAAATTGTGTATCAATGATACTTCAATTAAAAAATAGTAATAGGCCAGGACCCAGATAGATCATTAAGTATTGAGTGAATATGAACTCCCAACTACAGAGGCCTCAACACATGAGGTTTTATTCTCTCACATCAGAGTCCAGAAGTAGGCAATTCAAGGCTAGTGTGAGAGCACCACAACGTTGGCAAATGCTGAAGCCTCTTCCAGCTCACTACAACTTCCTAGGACATGGCTCCATCCCAGGATGGCTGCTAGAGCATCAGCAGACAGTGTAATGGAGGAAGAGGATAGAAAGGTTTCTCTCACTCTTATAAAAAGACTTCTTTGAGGTTTTACATAGAACTTATATTTACATTTCAGTCACATGGCTACCCTAGCTGCCAAGAAGGCTGGAAATATAGTCACCTATTTGGACAGAAATGTACCCAGGTATATCAAAGTTCTTTTACACATAAAGAGAAGGTGACTGGGTATTGAAAGGTAACTGACAATCTTTGACTCAATGGGCATTTTGATTTTTGGTCTAGTGCTTTCCCCTGTTTCATGTTGTCTGTTTCATTAGGTAATTAGTCACCCAAACCTCCAGGGCTAGTATGTTTTCCAAAGAATTAAACGTTAAGTTCTCTCTCTCCCAGATGAATAATCACAATAAAAGGTGCCATTTATTGAGGACTTGCTATGTCTTAGGTATTATTCTGAGAGCTTTACATGTAGTAAAACATTTAATCCTCACTACAACCCTTATTCAGTAGGGTTAATTGTTAGTGTCCATTTTATATTTCAGGAAACTGAGGTATATAACTGTTAAGTGAGTTGCCTAAGGTTACACAGGTGGTAAATGGCAGGGTTAGAATTCAAGCCCAAGAGATCTAGCTTGAGAGCCCCTATCCAAACCACTGCTACTCTACATGGCCTCTTGAGGAAGTACTGTCATTGCCTAAAGGTTGATGGTAGCCATCACCATGGAGCAGGGGAAGAGCCTTTCCATACAACTTCCTACAGGCATGACTTGCTTCATATCAGGATTATTCAAAAGCTATGTTCAAAGCAATATATTTAATGTGTCTTCCTGTTTTTCTATTTCTCCTTTCTTCCCTTTCTTCTGTTCTTCAAAACCTGAGGCTGGGAAAAGAGTTACAGTGACAAGCTTTAGGCCTTTAGAAAGTTCATATCCCCAGATTCATGTTGGAACTTGCATGAGAAATTTAAGCTAGGTAATTAATTAGGTGTCTGTAGAGGACTCAGAGGTTCAAAATGTTTGTATCTTGGTAATAGAAATTTTGTTTCCAAATACAATTTTATATTTTCTCTTCATTCCTATTCCACCAGCTGCAGTGTTCTAGTTCTAGCAGTGGCTGGTAAGAGCACCACCCATTTATCATTCGACTTCTGTGTTCCCATGAACACCTCACAGAGATTGGTGCTTGAACTTAACAGTCTGTATGTAGCCTGGGCTTCTCTGCAAGGATCAGGCATCTTCCCTTAACGCTAGTAGGCTTCACTTCTGGCATTCATTTAACATTAGATAACCATTGAGCACTTACTGTTTGCTAGCCACTCTTTGCGGTATTAGGAATTCTGTGGTGAGTGAGGACAGAAGCAGTTTCTTACCTCATGACCTCATGTTCTAGTTAAAGGGAGACAGGCAGTAAACAAGGAATAAATAAGCAAAATAAACTGAGCTTTTGTTAAATACAATGAAGGAAATAAAACAGGACAATTTGATAAGAGACTGTAGGCATTAATTTAGTCAATCTCATAACCTTGTTCCAGCACCTACTTCTCTGAGCTACAATTTTACCTCCCTTAAAGTAGCACTGACAGTGAATGATGGTCATAAACAGAGGCCGAACTCTACCCTTGTGCAAATTAGAGCTGTCTTGGTAACTGATCCTAATCTCTACCCAATTGTTTGGGTTTTTTTTTTTTAATAAATGATTCTTATAAAGAAAAACAGAGAGTTAACAAACATTTGGGTACATCCCACCCAGCTTTAAAAGAAATAAAACATTAGAGGTAGAGTTGAAATTCGTTCCTTATCCATGTTGGATCCCACTTATATTTCTCCTTCCCTAAATGTAATCTTTCCCTAGTGAATCTCCTTTCCCTAGATTAATTCATTCATATAGTTCATTATATGTATCTTTTTAACATGTACCTATCTACAAACAGTATAGTATTATTTTGCATGTTTAGACTTCATAAACATAGCATTCTGTCATTATCATCTGCTTTTCTTTTCTTATTCAACATTATAGTTTTTAGGTTTACCCATGGTAATACATATAGTTCTGTTTATTTCATTTTAATTGATGTATAATAGTCCATTATGTGAATACAACACAATTTTTTTTTTATTGAAGTGTCATTGATATACAGTGTTATATTGGTTTTAAGTTTATCAACACAGTGGTTGACCAGTTACCCACATTATTAAATCCTTATCCCCACTAGTGTGGTTACTATCTGTCAACATAGAAATATATTACAGAATCATTGGCTATGTTCTCCATGCTATACTACCATCCCATGACCAACTTATATTATGATTGAGAATTTTCTCAATACCTTTCCCCAACACCTCCCCCATGGTAACCACCAGTCCTTTCTCAGTGTCTGTGAGTCTACTGCTATTTGTTTTGTTACAACACAGTGTATTGAGACTTGTCTTACAGATGCACAATTTTTTATCACTACCAACAATACTTCAGTCAACTTTGTACTAATACTGAGCTTCTTTAAGAAATATATCTAGAAGCAAAATTGCTACATTATAAGGTATGTTCACCATCAGCTTTGCTAGCTAGTGTCAAATTGCTTCCCAAGGAGATCAAGCTAGTTTACTGATAAGAGTATATGAGTTCCAATTTTTCCACACTCACCCATACTAGGCATTTCCAAGCGTTAATTTTTGCCAATTTGATGGCTCTTAAATTATACCTTGTTTTATTTTTCATTTTCGTTTTTGCTAGAAGGGTTAAGCATTTCTTCATATATTTATTAGCCATCTGAGTTTCCTCTGCTTCAAATTCCATGTTCATATTCTCTGCCTCTTTTCTGTCCTTATTTCTTCTGATTGGTTCTTATTTCTAGGTCTGGGTATGCATCTTTTATCAATTGTGTACAGTGCAAATCTCCCACGCTATAGCTTTTCTTTTGAATTTTGGCTCCTGGCAGCATGTATTTTTTTTTTTTTGAGAGGGCAACTCTCATATTTATTGATCAAATGGTTGTTAACAATAAAATTCTGTATAGGGGACTCAATGCACAATCATTAATCAACCCCAAACCTAATTCTCAACAGTCTCCAATCTTCTGAAGCATAACGAACAAGTTCTTACATGGTGAACAGTGCAAGGGCAGTCATATCACAGAAACTTTCAGTTTTGATTACGCATCATGAACTATAAACAATCAAGTCAGATATGATTATTCATTTGATTTTTATACTTGATTTATATGTGAATCCCACATTTCTCCCTTATTATTATTATTTTTTTAAATAAAATGCTGAAGTGGTAGGTAGATGCAAGATAAAGGTAGAAAACATAATTTAGTGCTGCAAGAGGACAAATGTAGATGATCAGGTCTGTGCCTATAGACTAAGTATTAATCCAAGCTAGACAAGGGCAACAAAACATCCACGGATGCAGAAGATTTCTCTCAAAACGGGGGGTGAGGTTCTAAACCTCACCTCTGTTGATCCCCAATTTCTCACCTGATGGCCCCCCTGTGACTGCCTGTCTTAGGTTGTTCCTCCCTTGAGGAATCTTACCCGTCTCTGGCTAACCAGTCATTTTCCGGGGCCATACAGGGAAATGTAAAGTTGGTAAGTGAGAGAGAAGCAATATTCTTTGAAAAGGTTAGCTTTTTACTTCTTTGCAGATTTATGGCAGCATGTATTTTTATTTTTATAGAAATTATTTTTCTGACAAATTTATCAACTATTTCCTTTATACTTTATATCTTATTTAAGAAATTCTTCCTGGATGTGAGTACAGTATAGACTGTGTATTGCTAATTGTTGACGCTGGTGATGGCAATCAGATTTATTTATTGTACTACTCCCTCTTTTGTGTATGTTTGAAATTTTCCATAATAAAAATTTTAATTAAAACAGGCCCACTGAAATGCAGTAAGTAGCAAATGTGCTTAAAATTTTATTGTATAGACAAAACAATTACCCTAATAATACCTATATTTTGGTGGGGTTAAAAAGGTTATTATATTACTTTTATCTCTCTATAAGACTTGTCATTTGTCCTTTTTAAAGAACCACCTTGTTAAGTTAAAATGTTTCCAAGAAGAATTGCAGTTCTACAGGGGAAGGGGGATGCTTATATAAGGTAAGGGTGAGTTTATCTACCCTGAGGTCAAAAGGAATATATACCTGCATTTTTTTTCTTCTAAAAGTTTTATTTTACTTTATACATTTACATCTTTGATCCATCTGGAATTTATTTTTGTAAATCACATTTCCCTATATGTGCGTGAGTTTCTTAGTTCTGTCCCCTTGATCCAGTGGGCCAATCAGTACCACCATCCTAGTTTAATAAATCTTTAAAACTAGTAGGGCAAGTCTCCCCACCTTAATGTTTTATGGAAATGTCTTGACTCTTCCTAGTCCTTTATTCAGATGGATCAACTTTCAAATTCCACCAAAAACTCTGTAGGAGTTTTATTTGTAATTGTACTGAATTTAAAGATTAAACTGGGGAGAATGGCCATATTTACAATATTTGATCTTCCCACCCATGAACGTGATATACTGTTTATTTATTCAGGTTTTTAAAAATATTACTACTGTTTTATGCCCTCTGAGGATATTTTGTAATCTTTTCCATAAAACCCTTGAACAACTTTTATTAATAATTTGAATATTGTATTTTCTAGTTTGACTATTAATGGTATAAATATGGGGTTAATTTTTTCTGTTGATCTTCTACCAACCCTACTGTAAGTAGTTCTAATAATAGTGGTCAGAATAACAAATCCTTACTTTGTTTCTGACTTTAATAACAATACTTTGAAGTTGTATTATTAAATCTATCTGCTGTAGATTTCTGATAGATATCTTTTATCAGGTTAAGGATGTTCCCTTCTATTTCTGGTTGCTGAAGTTGTTTTTGATCATAAATGAATGAGGGCTAAATTTTATTAAATATTTTTTCTTCATCTGTTAAAGCTCCTGTGTCTTCCTTTTTTGACCTGTTAATATGGGGATATACATTATAAATTTCTAGTATAGACCTATCATTTCCTTCCTAAAATAGCTCAGTATGTTCTTATCCTTACTCTCCCACCCCAAAATTCTTGGCCGTTCTTGTTTCATGGGAGATAGGTCTTAATTTTCATTTACTTTCTTAAATGTTTTTGTTCTGCTATCTGCATGCCATTTATTCTTTCTGTACATATTATTTGAGCAACAACTATGTGTTATGTACTATTTGTTGTGCTAGGGGAATATAGAAGAAGAAACTTAAATCTGAGTATGTTACACTCGAAGGTAGGTGGAGAATTGTGGAAAATAGATGTTAAAGGTGTAAAAAATGCTCTATGCTTTTAAAAAATATTTTTATATAAAAATGAAATGTTAAGGAATAACATGACAGGATTGGAGATACAGAGGGCTAATCTGGTGGCAGTGTTTAAAAAGGGAGAAATGGAGAAATGGTAAAAGCAAGAGACCAGTTAAAACAGTGTAATATCTAAGATTGTGGGTTGGGAATCTAGCTCAGATTAGCAGCACCAGTAACAAAAAGGAAAGGATGGATGTGAGAGCAGCATTACAGTATGATTCCTTATTTGTTTAAATATAAATAGGATAAAGGAGGGAAGGAGTGAATATTTTTACAAAATTTTGAGGCTAAGTAACTAGAAAATTTGAGCTACTGTTGATTAAAATGGAAAAGTTAGAAAAGGAAGCCTTAAGGTTGGACACTCCTAAGGAGATGATGACCTTCAGCCTCTAGCCTCCAGAACATTATTATGTGCAGCTCAGTGAATGCTTTTTGGTGATGTCAGTGCCAGTGAAAAGACAAATCCCTCTGAGAGGCAGTGTTATGTAGAGATAGAAAGGACATAAAATTCAAAATGAAGAGTTTGAATCCCAGCACCACTTAAAAAATTATAGGCCTTAGTTTTTACATCTAAGAAAAAGAAATAACACTACCACCCCAGTCATTAGGAATATTAAATGAAACAGCACTTGTGAAAAATTATGAACTTTCAAATTTACAATATTAATGGCTTTACAATGGTTAGAGAGGCTGTTAGAATAAATGCATGGGTAGGATAGTGGTGCACAGGAATAAGGGATGAGACAGCTAGGGGCAGCATGTAGGACGGCTCTGTGGCAAACAGGATCAGGGGGTTTCTTTAATATAGTTCTAGAGCAGGACTTCTGGAAAGTTCAATAGAATTTTCTGTCCTGATGAAAATGTTCCACTTTGTACTCTATATGGTAACCACTAGCCACATGTAGCTGTTGAGTCCTTGAAATGTAGCTGGTGCACCTGAGGAAATTTAAAAAAAATTTTTTATTATGAAGTGCTAAAGTATTATATAACATAAAATTTTCCATTTTAACCATTATAAATGTGCAATTTAGTAGTATTAAGTACATTCACAGTGTTGCACAGTCATCAGCACTCTCCCTTCCAAGAACTTTTTCATCATGCCAAACAGAAACTATGTCCATTAAACAAAAACTCCCCATTCTGCCCATTCCCCAGCCTCTGATTACCTCTAGTCTACTTTCTGTCTTTATAAATTTACCTATTAGGATACCTCTTGTAAGTGAAATCAAACAAAATTTGTCCTTTTGTGTCTGTCTTATTGCACTTAGCATGTTTTCAAGGTTTATCCATGTTGTAACCTATATAAGAATTTAGTTTCTTTTTATGGCTGAATAATTTTGTTTCTTCATTTATCTGTTGATGGGCAGTTGAGTTGCTTCCACCTTTTGGCTACTGTGAATAGTGCTGCTATGAATATTATGTTGTACAGATGGTGTACATAATTGTGTACAAGTATCTGTTTGAATTCCCGCTTTCAATTTTGGGGGGATATATACCTAAAGAATAGAATTGCTGAATTATATGGTAATCCTATGTCTAAGTTTTTGAGGAATCACCAAACTATTTTCCACAGCATCTAAACCATTTTACATTCCCACCAGTAAGAGTTCCTCAACAAAACTTACTGCTTTCTGGTTTTCTTGATAATAGACATTCTAATAGGTATGAAGTGGTATCTCGTTGTGGTTTGGGTTTGTACTTCCATAATGACTTACGATGTTGAACATATTTTTATGTTTATGCGATTTGCCTGTTTTCTTTAGAGAAATGTCTTCTCTAGTCATTTGTCCATTGTTTAATCAGGTTGTTTTATTTTTGTTGAGTTGTAAGAGTTCTTTATATGCTCTGCATGTCAAGCCCTTGCAGATACATGATTTACAAATATTTTCTCCCATTCAGTGGGTTATCTTTTCACTCTGTTGATAGTGTCCTTTGATATACAAATGTTTTAATTTTGACAAATCCATTTTACTAATTTTTTATTTTGCTGCCTTTTATTTTTGGTATCAGATCCAAGAAATAATTGCCAAATCCAATGTCATGAAGATTTCCTCCTACATTTTCTTCTAAGAGTTTTCTAGTTTTTAGCTCTTACTATTTAGGCCTTTCATCTATTTTGAGTTAATTTTTTAATGTGACATAAGGTAAGGTTGCAACTTTTAATTCTTTTGCATGAGGATATCCAGCTTTACCATTTGTTGAAGACTGTACTTTCCCCAT